>NW_026860326.1:0-349291 GCF_026571515.1 Ruditapes philippinarum | reverse complement strand
AGTTCAAACTAGTAAGACGTAATAATATTTCATTCTCTGCATTTGTTTTTAATGTACAACAAAGCTAAAGGGTGGCTGGTAAAGCATGTACTTTGTCAACAGTAATCACTGTAAAAAAGACATGATAAAAGATAACTGTTAATAATTTATAACCTCGACACATCTTTCCATAGATCAGTGTCTCAATAGCAATGCATAATTTACTTTTAATCATTACTACCTGTAATTAAAAACATTATTCATTGACTGTAATCCAATTTATATTTTATACTAGAGAATTATAGATACGAGATAGATGTCGTGTTTACAATCCTGAAATCCTTGAAAAATATATCTGACTGATACCTGCTTTCATATCAATGAATACAATTGAGCTAACTTTCAAATTGCTGATTGAATGTTTTAGAAAAATAATTGTAGTACATTTGTATATGAAAAGCACTAATTTAATCTTAACCATTTACACCCTTATATTTGATTTGTAGTCAAAAATCTGTAGAAAATCTAGTAGCGTGTAAACTATCTAAAGAAAATGATACCTAAAGAACGACCGAAAAAGCAAAAATGAAAATGTTGCAGGCTTGGTATGATTGAGCCTGATCATGGACCGTACTGGAAATTGCAAGCAAACGTCAACGCCCCTAGCGTTAATAACAACAGGAATGCTCTGTTTCATATGTTTGTATATTCATTGTTCATATGAAATTATATTGTTCTTGTTCAAAGCCTTATAAATATTATATGATATTCGAATCACTTCTCTAGTCAAGTAAAGTCTTAATTAATAATATAATTTGATAAATACATACAGTGCATGGTGTTTTATTTAAGATAAGATTGCATCCCATGCAAAGATTGGAAAAATAAGACAAATGTGATCTATGCCGTTACTTGCATACAAAAATATATATCAGCATTTTCTTATATACAAGTATATATAATTAACAACATTTAATGCTTTTAACTCACACTTGAGCCGTCTGAAATATTAAGTTTGCGAACATTTTTTTCGGAACAACAAAGTGTTTCTGTAAATAAAGTGATTTTTCTTTCTATTTTAAATAGTTTCAAAGTTATTCAAAGATGATATTTCTTTAAAACGAAAATTGCTACTTAGTATATACGCATATATTAATATCATAATTATATTTGTCAGGTCCAACGTTAGACTCACATCCACGTGCTTGCTGGTACATGTGTTTCTTCATCTGACGGCAAGGATAATTCACTGTTTTCATGATAACTTTTCAAAATATCAATTTTATTTTCATCTCGGGAAGTATGATGTCTTCGTGTTTTAGTTTTGGTCATTGGCATACTGACATCAGTGTAATATGGATTTAATGATATATTGTTCTGATTGTAATAAGATTTAGAGTTTTCAGGATCAGCCGCATCGTCATTATATAGAAAAAGAGAAGGCTCACTGCACCTCCTTATCTCACTGTAGAACAAAGATGTATGTATACCTACCTCATCTAGAGAACTTGCGCTTTTCTTAATAATGTCACTTAATAAACCACGTTTATTTTTCTTACGTTTCACTGGGTTCGAAAATGGTTTCTTATTCAACATATCGGATTGGTCGTTGTTTATGTCCGCACAATGTTTTATCACAGATTGTCTTTGAGAAACAACATTTTGCTGATTCTGTCGAATAGGTTTATTACCTAAAATATATTCCCTATATTTTTGCGGGACAGTGTGATGTTTGTTATCAAAAGTATTATTTATTTTAGCAGTCTTTACTTTTTCAATTGTATCTACTACTTCTTCGCCTGGCTGTCTTAATATAACATTTGCATGCATATCTGCGTGTAAAACTTGTTTTCTTGCTACCACAGATTGCAAGTATATATCATGGTCGCTCTGTTCTAATGTATCATCTTGTCTTGTCTCAGCCCAGTCAGCGTAAGATATATTCGGTTTATTATCATTGTCATTTCCGCTATCAATTATGAAAGAATCAGCATCGTCTTCTTCTCCGAAACCTCCGTTGTAATTTTCTGCATCGGCATTCATGAACGACGAATCCACGCTATGTGTGTTCGTTAAAATTGACCTGAAAAAAGTAAATGTTATGAACGTTTTTCTTCCGTTATGATTTGTAGATAAAACGTAGTAGACAGCACCATTTGAACATTTGTTGAATTATCAAACTTTCACCGCTGACTTAGAAGTTATTTAAAATTAGTATTCGGTCACTTGCGATACTTGGTTATGACTGGTTAGCTAATCAGGAAATCCAGTTATGCGACCGCTAAGATATGACCAAACAATGTTACGATCAGCGTAAAAATCAATCAGTAAAACAAAACAAACAATAGAGCGTCCGTTATTCCAAACAATTTCCTTATCTTACCTAGCTCTTGTAATCTTCTTATCAAACATGTCTAAATCAGGTCGCAGAAATCTAAAAAATCTGTTATATTCTGCTTCCTTCTTCCTTCTCATCATCAGCCGCCGGTGATAGAACGCAAACGACACTGCCAGGAATAGAAGTAATCCGAGTGCAGTGATGGTTGAAAATAACCAGCCAAATGACGGCTTGGCTCTACCGTCATCCGTGTTACTTGTCATCTGCATGGACAAGAAAGAAAAAATAATAAAGATATGAAGTAATTAACAGCTCATGGTAAGGGAACCGAGCTATACAATAACTGAAATAAATAAATAAACAAACTAGATATAAAACCTTTGATATTAAGTAACACTAACATGTATAAAATATACCGGTACTAAAAAACCAAAGGTTTTTTGTCAAATACTTTATAAACCCATTTTAATTCTTTTTACGACAAAGAATGTACCGAGAGAACTAACACTGCTGTGCTTTTATAGAAATCAATTTGATACACTTTATATGCAGCGTGAAATTATCTTATAACAAGTATTTGATCAAACCAATGTTTTAATCAATAATCAATGAATACATAAATCTGCCTTTAACTGTTTTGAAACGACTGCTTGGAACAAATAGATTATTCCGCATGTATATTTGGTCTTCTAAAAGTGTTGATTAGAATTGCTTTTCAATACTTTGAATGTTAGAGTCGTCAGCTAAAAGAAATGCAGCATTTTATAAAGAAATATATAATGAGTGGCCCTTGGTGTAGAAATATATCTTCTATCGTCATTTTTCACTTTGTTTTATCATGGAATATTTATTACATTCAAGCACAACCGCATTACAAATTATAAGGTTCATACTCATCTCTATAATAGGGGTTACAAATGTCTGGATCTAATATAATATGTGGTTATTATACATTGTTTAGTACAATACTGAATTCTATTGGACGTGTACACAGCTGTCAAGCATATAAGTGCTATCCGAGTCTGATAAAGATTTTGCAGTTGTGTACGAGTTTAATAGAATCAGTATTTGTCTTAGCCACGTTAAATGATTTTCCTTCATTTCACACCACCATTTTTAACATTTTGACAGAATTTTGTTGGTTCAGTTACAATAAGAATTTAATATGAATTTTTGACTGTCAAAAACGAAATTAGAACGGGGCTAAATGGAATGCAATACATGTGTATGTATTTGTTATGAAACTTTTGGAGCCTGGAAATAAAAACTATGTTATATGGGGTGTGATATGGATTTGATATGAACTTTTTGGACTCTAGAAATGAAAAAGAGGCGAGATTGATAAGATTTGATCTAATAATTATTTCTATCGGAAAACCAAGACGTTCAAAGGCTGTAAATGCGTTAGTTATATTTTTAAGTTATGAAATAAACATTGTTATTAAACTATTGTTAAATCTTTAACAATTCTATTTTATTCTCGTAACTTGGTCTTCGTTATAATTCATTCAGTAGGTAATTTATCAATCGTTTCTGCCTTTCAAGCAATTTGAAACCTAATTATTTCTACAAAAAGAGATTTCTTTTTTAAACCTTAAATGAAAACATATTAAACGCTTGTATTTTTTCAGCTTTTAAACATTTAATTTTATCATTTTGATAAAAATGATCGATATTGGTAATCATCATGAAAATAATACATGTAGTTAAAACTTGAATGATGTCATATACATACATGTATATAAATAAATAAATTAATAAATCAATAAATTAATACATAGATAAAAAATAAATAAATAAATAAATAAATAAATAAATAAATAAATAAATAAATAAATAAATGAATAAATAAATAATTATATTAATAACAATTATGATAAATATCAAAATACAAGATTCATATCAATGCAATTTGTAACTTAATATTATAATCGAGATATTTTTATATGATCATGGTATAAATTAAATAGAATTTATTACGCCTTGCCATAAACAAAAATATACCATATTCTCCCTATATCTTTACAATACTAATTATAATATCTTCAAATCAAAGCAAAAGCCTTGACTTTTTTGCACAAACTTCAATAATATCAAAACACACATGACATTGATTCAAACTTTAAAAGCAAATCAATAAAATAAACAAAAAAATATATCCTACCACTGTTGCATTGCTCATCATGATTGTGGTATCCAACAGTGCTTTAAATAAATCATTTTAGTACTATCCTACTTATCAATGAATACTTGCGCTTTTACATGTTTTACACTGCCCATATTAATGCTCATAATTTTAATAATACGATTTGTTTTCATTAATTTATACTCTATGGTTATGAAAAATAAGAAATAACAGAAAGAAGCGTTCTGAGTAAAAAATCCCCTCTCAAACAGAATACACAATTCTGAAAAGCAAAATAAGTAGCTGCCGTGTGATATATAATTCAAGCAGAATATTGATTTTAGATGATAGTTTGACGTTAGTGTCCATGTGATATGCATTTACTCACGAAGGTTTAAAACTAAAACAATGTTTTTTCATTCCATATGTTTATAAGTTCCATACAAACAACACAAACAGTAGGGACATTCAGCCTTAGTAGTAATGTCTTTGCGCTGCAGATCGATATTCATTTATTTAACGAACCGTGTCCACCATTTTGCATTGCTAAATCATCTGTTTAAAACTATACATCTTGTTGCCCTTTCAAGACAAATCAACTGAAGTAACTTCTAGGATTAGAACCGTCTACCTGCGACATCTTTATCGATTGACCGTCTCTATTCAAAAGTACGGTCTAGTTGTTTTCTTGTGCTTTTCTTTGACAATGCTTCATGAATAACAAACAGTATGATAAACAAGATCAACGAGAACGTGCGACGTCCAATGAACGCAACCCCCACACGACCCAGCGGCAAAGAGGCAATGAGGACCCCTTTGGAAACAATAGTAACCGACAAGGAAATTAAAGATAACAAAAAATGATTAATAAAAAGGCCCACAAAGTAAAAAGACACAGGAGTAGGGGGCGGTGGGGCAAATTAAAATAATAAAAGTAGGGGCAAAGGAAAGATACTTACCGTAGACGAGAAAACAACAAGATACACAAAGAAAAGTGTCACCAAAACAGTATGAAACAAAAAGACACATGGAAGCCAGTGAGTATTAACGTCTTTCAGAGGTTTAAATACAACATACTTTGATGCATTGGCAATGCATGTAGAAAAAAGGACACATCATCACGTTAAACAGGCTTTTACGTGTTAAAAATGCTGTTTGTATTAATCTGACAAATGTTCAGATTTATTTATATCTTTCATGTAGATCTAATGACCACCGTATATGTTTCGCCTTCTTTATACGTAATTCAAGGTATTTTTAGCCATGTACTCAAACCGGTTTTTACAGATAGGCATTAGAAGTTTCAAGATACCGTTAACTGTGGAAATTAAACTTATTGTTTATTTTGTTATAAAAAATGTTTGAAGTAATTTTTAACAAATTATTTTAAAATAATTGAGTCAATTGGTTATGGGACAAGAATCGTTCGCCAGTTTTTAATCAGATTGGTGTTTATATTAAATGGCAAGACATTACTACAATCTGGCACTTAATCCAAACAAACAAAAACATCGTTATGATTATATGAATTAATATATTTACTATTATTTATGGTATTCTCTCATTTTTACATTATCTTAGCACATGCACATGTGGTCGAGGTTGAAAAATTGAAATAATTTATTGGTGATATCAAATAAATGATAAAAGATAACAATACAAATTTATTAAGTATAAAGTTATACTAAATGGAGCAGATTTTTTTTTGATTAAAAAGCACCACAAATAAATCCTTTCACCCTTCACAACTCATAAGATGGTAAACATAATTAAGTCTATTTATGATTTGAATAAATCAGAAGCGATCGCCTCACTCTGTTTTAACTAATAACAAATTAGGTTAACATAAACAAAAACGCGCAACGTATAGTCGTTCCTCGTAAAATTATAATTATATTTGTTACATGCACGTACATGGACATAAATTTAAGAGAACAGGTAACCCGTGAAAATGAACATCTTCATGAAAAAGGCTTTGGATATATATTAACCTAACCTATATTATTCATGTCATGTCAAACACCAAAGTCAATATTTTTAGCCAGTTGATCAATCATGTTCAAGGTTAAACATATATTTCTACCTTTTCTAAAAGAAGAAAGACATATTGATCAGTTGATGTATCACGAGGCAAAGACTTCTAAAATATTTACGTTTTCGATGCATCAAAGGCTTGTGTTAAAGCAACATTTCCTGAAATACATTGACATTATCATTAATAGAAACGAAAGTTATTATGTTGCGAAAATGAAAGAAAGACAACAATTAGTGCATGTTTTCTGTACTTGGACTATAAAGTAGATCAATATGAAATTCATTTTATATCGGTCCTAATTATTTTACAATAATGAATATTGATCCGTGCACTATCTCCAGCACCCGTAAACTTTCAGAATTGTAACACGAGATGTACCGGAAATTTCCTGAAGTTTGCCCTTCAATTTGTAAAAAGGCACTTATAATCCTTCCCGGTAATGCCCGTGACAAATAACCGTTGATGCACTATACTCTTGTATATTTAAACATGATTTTATCAAATTAAATACAAAAGTTGAATAAAGAAGGAGATAACGCTTTTGATATACAGTTGTTAAATTATTTTACTAATTTAAAAACAAATTGATTCTTTTTTATATTCACTGGTGTAATTGTTACCATTTATTCTAGTAACATCTTTAATGCAAATTACGTATATAAATGAGAACTATGATGGTCGAGTTAAATTGATTTCTGATATGAAACTTTCCTCGGACGTAGCAAACATCTTCAACATTCAGTGAAGTGAGGTAATATAAATTCATTAAGTCTGAAACTGCAAAATAAGAACGAAAAGATATTTCGGAAAACGGAATAAAAAAGTAAGACAGAAAAACTTATGTTTTCAAAAGTGTATTCTTGCATGGACAACAAGCATATTTATTTATGTCTGAAAAAGGACATCATTCATTGATAATATATATCACTATTGAGTTCTTCCAACATCTGCACTAGTTTGTAAAGTTCATCAGTTGCAGAAAATCACTGTCGTTTATCTGAAAATATAAATCTTCTACAGGGCACATTTTGGCATAATTGATTATGCTCTGGTTGATAATGTATTATGTCTTTAATTTCAAGCGACGTCACGTTTTGTTAACGTGTGATGTCTCGTCATTACTGCATCCCACGAGGGGCAAAGTATGTCTGCAAGCGTCTCAATTAATGTTTAGTAACAGAAAACAGTGGATTTTTAATTTATACTTCGTTAGTGCAACTGCAGCTTTGCTTTTTTTAATATTTAGTTTTTTTCACTCTTCTCTTAATTATAAAGAGTACATTTGAGCATCAGATCTTCTCTTGTCCACATGCATGTCTTGTACAATCCCGGCCCGTTTATCACTGAAGTATCTCTTTATTTGCGGATACAAGTCTTTTATATCTCTTTTTTCTATATCCTTTGTATTGCAAAGAATCATACTTTTGTCTGCCACTTTGAATCATAATGTCATTGTAAGTTAATCATCAACATTTTAATGTGTACGATACATGTGTATACATTTTGCTTCTCCTTGTCTGCTGTGCTTGAGTTCTTGCAATGTAATAAAATTTTTCCCGTTGTTGAATATATGTGACAGTGTATGATCGACTATCAGAGAAGAACACGTTCCATGAGCTCTCTTTGCCATATATTGTTGTCCTTAGTATATGTACGATTTTAACAAAGTAACTTCCAAGTCAAATAATAACTCTGATTCAATTCATGTACTCTTCGAAGTTGTAAATTAATTTTAACTAAAATTCGAAATGAGTATTGTTCATCGCATTTGCACAATTTAATGTTTAACTTTCAACGTCCAGAAAAGTGGAACCATCAAAACTGCATTTGAATATTACAAAAACGACAATATTAATGAACATTGAAAACAAGAAAAGAAAGAGAAAAGAGGACACAATTTTTTCAGCAATATGGAATTGATCAAGGAGATTTTAGGGGCGGTGGTGGGGTGTCTCCCCTCAAATCCTTGACTTTCCCTTTGTGTTGTTTTGGCGTTTAACCAGCGGGTGGAGTACTGCTTCTGTATCAGCTGTGCCTTCATTCCTGTGAAAATAACAACAAAATAATCTTTAGGTTAATGTGATGAACGATAACAACACTATAATTGACGAAAAGTTACAAATCAGTTATAATTGGGCCCTCCTGTCCATTACTTAAAAGGGAGTCCATAACAATGCTGTCAAAACAAGGTTATGATGAAATGAAATGCTGTTGTTTTCGGCTTGCTTTCACCCCCTTTGGCAAATTAGACAAACTTTCACCACATCATGATATCGTTTAGATATGTTTTCGTTTACGACTTCTTGGTTCTTAAAGGTATATATAGCTCTGCCCCGTAAAATTACGAAATGTACAAAGTGAAACGATGCATGACATGTATTAATATAAATTAATAAATAATTACAGTCAAATTGGTCCCAACTTAAACCGACTCTAAATCCAAATGCCTCAAAAGGTAAGACCGGCTCCAGTTCCAAATCGGCAAAAAGTTAGATCGGTCGCAAAATATTTTAATAGGATAACATTTGATTTTACATCAAATTTAAAACATCTGACAACCTACTCGTACAGTTTTGACCGTATACATGATATTGCACGACCGTGTTGCCTTATACAAACAATGTCTGCGTAACCTCGAGGGCGTCTTTTTACTACAAACAGTTCTTAATATTATATTCGTGTAGCTTCATTACTTAATTTATAGAACTCATTAATTAAATAATATAATGCTCGCCATAATATAATGCTGGCGGCATCCGTTTTTGCGTATTTGATTGTAGTGAACGAATCTCATTTCAAGCGTAAAATCATTAGGAGCAGTCTACGAAAATTGTTCTGCGCATGCTCCGTTTCAAAAATACGACTTAACTTAAACGAAAAATTAACATCGAAGTGAACAAATCGGGTACAAAGAAGAAAAAACGGAAAATATCATGATTTACGTTACTTAGCCCTACGTGGATGTTTCATTCCGTTTCAATCTTTTAAATTGTATAAATCGATTACTGTATTGTTTTCTGATTTCATGTTCGGATAAATAGTAACAGTGAATTTTACGGGTGCACTTATTATATGACCGAGTGAACCGTGCACCGACAATTAGCCGCTCCTTAAACTTTTGAACCGGTATGACTAAATAACGGAACGGAGATTTTTTGGCGGAAATGGCACACATTTTACTCAAGATTTTCCTCAAATATTGTGGTTGGAGGCACGCACCTTTATAAATTGTTTATTTAAATCAAATGATATAAACATTTTTTATGTAAATCTGGGACTTAAAATTGTAAAATTGTTTGAATTAACAAACTTTTTGCCCGTTTTGGAAAATGTAGAGGAAATGTTTCCATATACTTACCAAAACATTAACCGAAAATGTGCTTATTGAATTTTATTAGTTCTAAACTTTTATTGAGATACTGCCTTAATTATGTCTAATATACATGTGTATATAATTTATTTTTAAATTTAGTTTGATGACATAACATAAATTGTTCCCTTTTAGAAAAAGTATCCCTAATGTGCCAAGAAAAAAGTCCATTTCTCCGGCATATAATCATTCAAACATTAAAAAAATGAAGTGTAAAACAAACTTTCATTATGATACTATATTCAATATATATTGTTAAATAATTGTAACTTTATAAGCATTCATTGTGTCTTTTATGCAAAAATATCCCAAAATTTTTTCGAATTAAACAAATCTTCCACAGCAGCAAACTAGTTTGAATCATGGGATAGAACACTTAGCATACTAAGCCCCGCCTAAGTAAGCACGAATGTCTGATAAAGCGTTATCATCTTGATTAAACTAGACTATAGTGTAGTGGAAGGGATCAGCTTCCCTGTGAATGTCACTTGTAAATAGTGCATATGCTTAATCCTCCTTATAAATGTATATGTAATATTGGAAATAGATTTTAAAGTCTTCAGGACATGCAACCGTATAGAGGATATTGGAATGAGTGTAGGTTTAATACTAAATTTATTGAACTCGTTGAATAAAACAATATTATGCGAGCCTCTATTGACGCGCTAACATTAGCGCGCTTCAACGCTATGTTTATAGATCTACGTTGCGTCAAAGTGTTTTTACACTAGTGTAATATTGTTTTTATTAAATAGAGGATATTGAATGAGTGTAGGGTTTAATACTAAATTTATTGAAAGAGTTGAATAAAATTATATTATGCGAGCCCGGGCTTTGACTTGCCCGGCTATACGTCTACACGTGAAAATCAAATAAAAACAATTATATATAAAAATATATATAGAATTCTATACATATCAATGAAATTTTCAGTGTCAGTTCTAGCTAAGCTCCGCCATTTACAATGTAACTCATTTTATTATATGATCTAAATATAGCTGCAATCTCATTGCGTCCAAACAGTAGTCAACAGAACTTTTATAAAATCATATTTACTGGGTGTAGTATCATATTCACTGGCTGAATCGGATTTTCCCAGTCTAAAATAAAGATTGAGGATCATACACCGTAGACTGTTAATAACTCGTGTTGATTAAAAATAATTGTTGCTTTTTGTTCTTTATGCATATTTCTCGATTAAAATATCGTTACTTTTTACTATTATACTTAAAGGCTACACCGCAATGATGAGTATAAAACTTGAATTACTTTTGTATGCGCAGCGTTCGCGTAATCGTTGGACGCCTTACACGTGCGTCTTTTTTTTCCACGCTCCAACGAGGCAAAATTTGTACATGTATATAATGTTGTACTTTTTGTGATTTTTTTATTTCTTAGCCTATTCATATAATAAAACAATTATTGACTAAGTGAGCCATTGAATATGATGTGATATTCACCGGCAGAAAGTCATATTGACCTCGGCTATCGCCTCGGTCAATATGTCATCTGCCGGTGAATATCACATCATATTCAATGGCTCACTAGTCAATAATTGTATAGTAAAAGGCGATGTATTCCGATAACGGAACAAATCTCAACTTTTCTGATTAATAATAATCGTCGAGTGTTCCGAGTGAAAACGGAAGCGGGTACATGTAATACCGAATGACACTTTTAAAACGGAAAAATGAAAGGATTTTTTTACCGACTTCTCCGTTCATAGGCTTTGCCTAATTTCATATTACACGTCATACATGTTATCTAAGAGCGCTACAGCCCTCGCGGGGCATTCGGCCTCGTTCGGACTTTCCGGGTATGAATATTTTTTATTTTCTACTTTTTCAATCTGTTTTTTTTAAATTTTGTTTTTTTAGTCTGATGCTGATTTTTTTTTAAAAATAAGTCAGTGTTCATGTTATTTACTTTTTTGTTCACATTTGTTACAATCTCACGAATGTGTTTCCTATTCTAATTAAAATCTGGGACCAAAAATATATTATTATTCCAATTAAAATATACAAACCAGGGTATAATTTTTTTTAACTAACGCAGAGATATAGATAAATCTACATCTCTGATAAACGTTATTGCTATGACAAAACTGGTAATATCTTTTTCGAGATACTATTTGATGCATTCTGAATCAAAGGCCTAACTTGTGTGCAAGATTTCAGATTATTCGCTCACTCCATTTTTTCAGTATAAGTGCAAAATGACCCTAAAATGAAAAGTGGTTAAACGTTTTAAACCCAAATCGGACAAGAATTACACAAAATCGCGGATTTATAATATTATATTACATTGTAATTAAGATCCGTGACAAAATAGAATTTATATCTAAATCAAATCAGAGTATAAATATTCATTATATACCTATAAATTAAATATTGAGAAATATTAATGAAATAAAAATGCTTATTTTCATTTTCGTATTTTCACTGTAAAAAAGTATTTTAGTGAAACATATTTTCCGTGTTTTCACTGGTGTCTTGCCGGACTACTTTCTTTTAAATTCTGCCAGTACACAAAATTTAAGGATTTAAAAATAGAGACAAATGTACATAATAAACAGAAAATTCAATTTTTTTTTCTATAAATACATGATTTATTTTCATCTTGTGGCATGAAAATTATCACATTTCACTCTTGGCTACCGCCACTCATGAAATATTTATTTTCATACTACTTGATAAAAATAAATGATGTTTTTACAGGAAAAAAAACTTGAATATCCTCTATATATTTTTAAGATCTTTTGCATATTTGTCTGTTTTAAATGTACATGCAGTTTATCTATGTAAGAATGTATTTTTTTATGTGTTTAGGTTTTAGGACCTCTGTGGAGCTCCTTTAATTAAATACCTTAACAAACTTATATAATATAAACCGTTTTTAACTTTAAGGTCCCAGCTTTTTTCAATATTTCATTTTGTTGTTCTTGCGTCTTAATGCTCGAACGACGAATAAAACTGTTTCGCGCATGTCACGTGATGGTGTGCCAACCACGTTAACTTTATGGTCCTTCCGAATAATCCAGGCGGGGAACAATAGTTTTATATAAATACATAACAAATTGAATCGTGTGACTGAAAAGAGATCAGAACATGTTTTGCTGGCGTCTTTAACGGATTAGTTTAGTAAATTTTTTTTGGTGAGAATCAATCAGTGGTTAAACATGCAAGATTGTCCTGGAGCGCTTAAGATTCAAGGTCGAGTGATTTTCCATGCACTTTACTGTTAGCTACATTTGCGTAAAGTTTGTGAGAGGCATGTGATGGGAGGTTTGGAATTGTTTTTTTTTATTTTAGGACGTCGAAGAACTAAGTATCAATAAAATTTGTAAGTTGCTTTATATTTTATTAAAACTATATAGCCGAAACGTAATATTATTACACATGAAAATCGGGAAAGCGTTACTGTTTTTTTTAAGGAAAAAATGTAAATATTTCACAGAAAATCCGGCAAATGTTATTGTACCACATAAAATTTGTAAATTATCAAATATTTTTCGTAGGTACAATTTGTTTGACCTAAAGTTAAATTTTCCATGAATAAGAACTTTAATTATAAATTGGCATTAATCATAAGAATTATACATGTTAAACTTTTAATTTTTCATGTGACGTTTCTATTATAGTTAACGGTATTTTTACCATTATGATCATTATTCATATTTACTTACCATTGTAGCCATCTATACTAAATTAAAGTGGTAGCAAAGGGCAAATTACTGGTTTCATGTTGAAAACCAGATAATACAATAGCTAACATATGATTTTTTAACAAAACATTGTCATAGATAATTGGCTTATGATATAAAACAAAATACAGATATGAATAATTGATAGTTGGCATATGAGATCTAACAAGGTATTGACACGGATGATTGACGTGTGATATGTAAAAATGATGGCCATGTTGATGACAATGTTGTTGTTTATGGTAATGTTGATGAGGACGTCCATGGGTGTAACAATGATGATGAAATGACGTTGTTCAAGGTAGTGAGCAATCATCAGGTAAATCTAGTTATTTATAGAAACTAGCTTTTTTAGAAACTAGTTATTTTTAGACAAATGAGTTTTAACTTTTCAGCGTAAGTTTTATCAGTTTCAGAAGATGAAATTTCAAAAGGAACCAATGAACTTGCAAGTAATCATACTATATCGGGCCATGCTTGTGGAACAAGGACAGCACACATTATGCAACGTAAAAACAGCATACTTATTTAATTCAATTTACATTTGGAAAATTTGACATTATAAGAAATTTGATATACATATATACATGTAAATGGTATTATGTCAGTAACTGAAATTGCGTAGAATTACAAAATTTTATTTTAGAAATGAAGATTTTTTTTTCAAAATTGAAAACTATGTTTTATGTTTATGTATATTGACGATATTTTGTGTGCATTGTTTATATCGATTTTGGTTGTTTTGGTTTCTTTCTCAAATTTTTGGAGTTGGTGTGTGATTGGGGTTATTCGATTTGGGTTCGGTGTTTTAGTTTGTCTCTTTGTGGGAGTTGTTTATGTGTGTTATGGTAGTTTTTCTTTGTCTTTGTTGGAGTTGTTAATGTCATTTGTGTGTTATGGTAGTTTTTCTTTGTCGAAAATTCAGGCCTTATTTCTGAATAGTTTGGGAATTGGTGGTCGATAAGACAGTTGATTCTTTGCTGATACATTGTGATCGATTTGAAAATTTTGGATTTTGTTATACTAGTCGAATTATTATTATTCATCATTTCAAATAGTTATATCAATTTCATTAGAAATGGGAGACACATTTATAGTTATATTGAATTTTTAGATGTACAATACCCAATTTTGTATAATTATATTGATGTTTAATATGAGTAATGTGATATTTTTGATAATTATATAAATATATAGGTGGAGAATGCGAAAAATATATTAAAGATAACATTGATTCTTTTCGATTTAGAACGTGACATTTTTGGGTGTTGAATGCGACATTTTTAACAATTATATATACTGATTATTTTAGATGCAGAATGCGACATTTTAGACTAGTATAATATTATTGTTCTTTGGTTTTTCGTTTGTTTTCAGATGGCGTAAGAAAACATCACTGGATTACTTTTGAAAGACAAAACTAGATAAAATTGTATATTTCTAAATATTACCACTATATATTTCAGACTATTGTTCGATTGATGGTAAAAAAATGTTTATTGATCATTGAGCAGACGTAAAGCAGGAAATGGCGGGAAGAATCCTAGCAGACGACAGTTGTCGCGCAGATGCAATCATGCACCATATCAGACTGCCCGAAATTACAGGCTGGCCTAGCTCTATACTGGACTCGCTTTCAGCAGGTTAGGGTTTTGAAAAAGGAAATCATAACTTTGTAATGTATGTCTTGTTTACTTTTTGAAAAATAAACTTTCGTGTCAATGTAATAATTATGTTGACATATCATTATTGTCTAATGTTTCATAATGAACCATTTTTAGCCCAACTGTTTGAAAAACGAGTAAGGGCTATTTTAGTCACTTGGTCGTCTGTTCTTGTAAAACACTTCGTTTTGCATATGTTTTGTGTGTAACTTCCTACCTCAGAATTCATTATGATTGTGTAACGGGGAACATAATCTAAACACCTTTAACTTTAAACTAGATTTTGATTTATATAATTACATGTATGCCACTTAGTTAACTTGATTTAAAGCAGTCATGTTTAAAATAATAATTTAAGTTTACAATATATTCTTATCAAATGAGCATAATAATGCTGAGTTATGGGTCATTAAGAACATTTCAGTAATTTAAACAAATAACTTATAATCTTAGTTACAATTATTTTTAAAATGCTAAAAAATGTAACATTTGTTCGACCATGTTACCAATAGTGTATCCACAGGTAGCAGACGACAATAAATTTTAAAGTGGAAATTTGCGACTTCCGGTGTGTCTGCTACTCGATGTTGTGATCTCAGTTACTTCCCCTGACGTTCAGTATATGAAATGAGGGTCGAGGTAAGATATTTTGAAGAAATACAAATTTTAGCTAAACATAGAACAATACATTTTACAGATAAGGGTTTGTGAGTCGCTGATTACACCTTTAACTCTGCAAAATATTTTAAATGGACTTGCCCATCTTCAAATCTGGACAAAACCATTACTCATTTTAAGGGAAAATTTCAAAATATGTACTGACTTAATATCGAATAGTGCAGATCATGAGCAGATGTCAAGGATATGCCGACTGATTTTGGTCTGCACTGGTCGCACGGGTACATGTATATTATGTTGGCACTAGAAGGCTGAGAGTTAATCAACATATTGTACCACACAAAATAATCAGAAAGTACTGATTACAGTTCATTAATAATGACAACTTTTAATTTGGTACAATGTTTGTATTTTGAAAGCATGTTAATTTCAGATGGAACATGACTTTTTGTAATTATTGTTGCTTTTCTAGAAAAAAAAATGAACTGAACATAATATAAAGAACTATTCTTTCCGAGATCACTCGCTTCCTTAAAGTATTACAATCTAAATACAAAAAAATATACATTCAATAACTTAATTCACGAATAGGTAAAAAATATCGGCACTACATTAGTGATTGTGCCGAAGAAAGGGAGAAGAAATGGTGGGAAGAATCCTAGCAGACGACAGTTGTCGCGCAGATGCAATCATGCACCATATCAGACTGCCCGAAATTACAGGCTGGCCTAGCTCTATACTGGACTCGCTGTCAGCAGGTTAGGGTTTTGAAAAAGGAAATCATTACTTTGTAATGTATGTCTTGTTTACTTTTTGAAAAATAAACTTTCGTGTCAAAGTAATAATTATGTTGACATATCATTATTGTCTAATGTTTCATAATGAACCATTTTTAGCCCAACTGTTTGAAAAACGAGTAAGGGCTATTTCAGTCACTTGGTCGTCTGTTCTTGTAAAACACTTCGTTTTGCATATGTTTTATGTGTAACTTTCTACCTCAGAATTCATTATGATTGTGTAACGGGGAACATAATCTAAACACGTTCAACTTTAAACTAAATTATGATTTATATAATTACATGTATGCCACTTGATTTAAAGCAGTCATGTTTAAAATAATGATATATAAGTTTACAATATATTCTTATCAAATGAGCATACTGTAATACTGCTGTGTTATGGGTCATTAAGAACATATCAGTAATTTAAACAAATAACTTATAACCTTAGTGAAAATTATTTTTTAAATGCTAAAAAATGTAACATTTGTTCGACCATGTTACCAATTGTGTATCCACAGGTAGCAGACGAGTGGAAATTTGCGACTTCCGGTGTGTCTGCTACTCGATGTTGTGATCTCAGTTACTTCCCCTGACGTTCAGTAGATGAAATGAGGTTCGAGGTAAGATATTTTGAAGAAATACAAATTTTAGCTACACATAGAACAATACATTTTACAGCTAAGGTTTTGTGAGTCGCTGATTACACCTTTAACTCTGCAAATATTTTAAATGGACTTGCCCATCTTCAAATCTGGACAAATTTAAACCATTACTCATTTTAAGAGAAAATTTCAAAATACATGTATGTACTGACTTAATATCGAATAGTGCAGATCATGAACAGATGTCAAGGATATGCAAAGTGATTTTGGTTTGCACTGGTCGCTCAGGTACATGTATATTATGTTGGCACTAGAAGGCTGAGAGTTAATCAACATATTGTACCACACAAAATACTAGTAATCAGAAAGTACTGATTACAGTTCATTAATAATGACAACTTTTAATTTGGTACAATGTTTGTATTTTGAAAGCATGTTAATTTCAAATGGATCATGACTTTTTGTAATTTTTGTTGCTTTTCTAGAAAAAAATGAACTGAACATAATATAAAGAACTAGTCTTTCCGAGATTGCTCGCTTCCTTAAAGTATTACAATCTAAATACAAAAAAAATACACATTCAATAACTTTATTCACGAATAGGTCAAAATATCGGCACTACATTAGTGATTGTGTCGGAGGAGGGGAGATAATTATGAATGTATTACAAATAAGGGAGATAAAAATATCCCTTATTATAATTATACTATAAAATATCATAATTATTTCTAATGCATAATGTGTGTTTTGTAATGAACTGGTGACTTTGATTGTGGCACTCCGATAACATCTTAATTTTCAATCTATAAATAGATATTTTTTTTAACCTATATTTCAATTTCAGGATTTGAAATTAGGAAAGAACGAAAGATATGAAATGAGCACCGGCAAACTGATCTTGGCATGTTACATCCTTATCACAGAACTGGAACCTTCTGATTAAGATGAGGTAATAGTAGGTTTTATGAATATATGTAAAGATTTGTTTCTAAGCCTGCTGAAAGCGAAAGTCATTAGTCTTTGCCTCCAGAATAGAGCCCGGCCAGCCTGCACATTTGTGCAGTTTGACCAGCCTCTTTACTGTTTGCTTACTTCCAATTTTCATTTTCATGTGATAATTAGTTATAATAATTTATAATGGACTGTTCCTTAAATAAAATATGGAAAAGTTCATTGAATAATTTCAGCAGGTTAAAGCAGCATGCCTCCAGTCTTAATGTAAATTTTGAAAATGTATCTAAAAGAAAAATATAGTGTAGTGAACAAGGAAAGTAATTAACACATTACAAACAGCATTTACAGTCTACTTAAATTACCAAAAAGGCCAAAATATACAATGATAGCCATTACTGCGTTAGTCACGCAGTAGAAATATGGTAATAAGTACTGCGACTTCGGTCGTTAAAGACATTTAGCACTTAAATAATTACTTGAATCTTAAATATTTTTACTTCTCTTAAAATCTGAGTATATTTTTTTTGTTTTTCTTGAAATATTTTTGGTTCATTTGGAGGCATGCAGCTTTAAGGCTTGTTTAAAGCTCTTGAATGAGACGTGTATTCATTTGGTCCTGAAACAGTACAGCATTGTGAAAATTGTTTCTTGATCGGGTTTGATAATTTTTTTTTCTTTGCTTAACACAGAAGCAGTTACCTTTGTTGTTGTTATTAAGTCATGAATTGCTTTGGCCGAGTAAATACACGTACAACTACACTGGTATCGAACATTTTTATTCATTATTCAAATATGATAAAACTTTTTAAAGTTTTAGTTATAATAAAGGGCGTCCGTTACCGAGTGTTTGAATAAATTCATTGACTTCAAATCATTTCCCCCTTTTCTTTCACTATTATGGGCAGCGACTTTGAATTCATGAATAGTTTCATGTGCAGAAATGATCCACAGAGGTGATCCACAGCTAGCTAAATTGGCAGAGAAAATTGGTGGTTCTACTCGAGTGCCCCACCCTGTCTAAAATTATTTATAGAGGGCTATTTTGGACCTTCTTCCGCCAGTAAAGCGGAAAAATTTATTATTGTTTTTTATAAGTATCGTCGAGACAGTATCCATTCACCTACTAAATTAGTGTAATGGATCTGCCCTGCATTGAATTTGGAACAGTCCATTTGAAGTTTATGGAATTTCAATAACAAAATACAAATTTGAGCAGACAATAATAAATATAGCCTGGGCACGCAGTGCACGGACCATTATTGGTAAAGGGTTAAACCCAACCAGAATAATTGAACCATTGCAGTTAATAATATACTAGAAATAATAAGAGAATCGTCTAATGACATCAAGTGAATAAAAGCTTTATGACCACTATCTGAGTAAGACGTAATTATTTATTTGTGTATTCCTGAATTCTATTATGTGCACTTTTGAATAAGAGTAATGATAACATTTTTTTTTTAAAAATTTGGTGGTTCAACCCGTGCGTCTGCTGTCTATTGCAAGTGAAACGCAAAACGTTACAAGTGATGTGAATATTTTATACATTATACAAGTTAAATGTTGATGCTGCACATCAAAGACGCCGCCAGATGATGTGAACAGTCAATCAGCATTGAAAATCGTTCTCTATTACAGCTGAATATCCGAAGCACAAATCAATTTGTTCTCCGTGTTCTTGGTACGTGCTCGTTGTTTAATAATTAAGATGCATATGTTTGTAAAAGTAGAACCTAATGCACAAGGTAATGCCATGTCTGAAATTCTGAAATGTTTGTCTGTTGCGACAAAGATTGAAACAAAGATTGAAACGTCTGGTCAAAGCAAAATAAATTGGATAACAAGTAAAATTGAAATGATTGGTATACTTAAAATGAATTCAAGACAATATGTGCCGAGAATATGTCTATTTAAATATTGGTGAGAATTGCATAATGCTCGAATGATTTTGAGGACGAACAGTTCTGAAGTGATCTCCACTTACTGACCGTAGGACCGGAGCGTACTTTCTTAACGGTTGAGGGAGAACCGCCTCTCTGATAGTGGGCGTGGTTTAGGCTTTGTAACTTGTAATTTAATGATTCGATCAAAGTTGTCCTGGTTCCCTTCCGCCTCGTCAAAGAAAACTAAATGCTAGCATACGGAGCATCATATTAAATTTGGCGACATTATTATAGTTTCAAAACTTATATTTATTGGTCATTTATCTGAATAATCTTTTGCTTTTTGAAAACAGTTTTAGTGATTTAGTATTTTGTGTGGCAGATAAAATACTACTGTGTTTAAAGTTTGCGACCTTTAAAACAAATATTTTCACATTCAGCCATACTTTATTTTGCTAATAAGCTTTAAACATGCTTTAAAGCATTATTTGAACGTTATGATACTCATGTTTGCACTGCTTAATGTTGGAAAAAAATATTAATTTCTGAGGCATAATGTGCCTTTAACGAAAAACATTTGATTCAAAGTTGAATGTAATTTTTACAATGCATGTGTATCAGTGATCTTTACATTTCAGAAATACGGAACATGGTAAATTGAGCAGGTGAAGGAATGAATAAAACACCACCCTCTTTACAGTCAGCAAAATAACTATGCTTCCGGTTTGGAACTACTGCATGCCGTTACAACATATGTGACAAAGAGATTTTAATCCACCTGATACGATTTGGTATCTTTCTATAAATGTCATGTTCAACTTCTGAATGGTGTTTTTTTCTGCCAAGTTTAAGAAATATATTACCATGTAACTGTCTAATATTTATGGCAATTATGAAGTAATGAGTTTTTGGCGTAGTAATCAAAACCATAAAAGGTGTTAGCTCGAAAGGATTTTCTACATGAGCTTGAAAAAATAACACCTTCATAAATGCCGTGATGTGAACAGAATAGAAGGGATATTTTATTTGCTTTTTACATTTTACATCTTCTATTTACCAACACACAGTACCGTCAATGTATTGTAATGGCAATAATGAGTATAATTGCAATAATGAATAATGCACTTTTTTGCAATGTATATTTCAAGTGGTGTAATAAGTAAATATTTGATCAGGAATGTACTTTTATTAAGACTTAATATATATGCAAACATACTGTACCGTTAACATAATGGCATAAGTGAAATTGCAGAAATGAATGATGCGCATTTGTTACAATGTATATTTCAAGAAGTGTAATAAGTAACATTTAATAGTTAATAAAGACATACTAGGCCGTACAATGAGAAATAATGATAATTTAACAACGTCATGATAGAAACATCCATTTGAAATTTCTTAAGATTTAGAAAATAATAACACCACCAAGAATATCACCACTACCACCAAAAACAACATTAATGAAAGATAATTAAAGCTCCAACGATGAAATATTTCATCATTCAAAAACATACAATGATGAAAAAAATGAAATAAAATATTAAAATAATTGTAATAACGACCAGAAAAACAATAATGAAATAAAAGAATGAAATAACAATATGAATGAAATAAAATTAAAACAATAAAATGAAATAAAATAAACAATTATGAAATAAAATGAAAACAAAAATAATGAAATAAGATAAAATAAAAACAATAACATAGAATAAATAAAAACACACACAAAAAACGAAAATAAAAACAAATTGAAATAAGGTAACAAGAAATGGAATGGAAGAATAATATTGTCACAAGTGACCATTTAGTTGTTTACCTATAACATGCTTGACCTTAAAGTGACCAGCCTTTGCCACCAGTATGCAGCCAGGCCAACCTGCACGTCCGTTCAGATTGACCAGGCTCTAAACCGTTGGCTGACCAATTTCAAATTTGATTTTATTCAAGTTATATTCCCTAAATTGAGAATGAACGTATTCAGAAACGGAAGCTGGACAAGTCCGTTTCCGATAATATTATCAACCATATACATGATAATATAATGTGTTCCTTTATATTTTGAAGTATCATTTGTTTATTTTTTTTAATGCTTTAAATAAGGAGTCACAAAGGGCTACTTTATCATTTTCATTTCCAAGCATATCCTCCTGCCTTTCCATTGATACCCACTGCCTAACCATTAACATTTATCTTGATTACATATTGATCAACCGTGGGTATCCGACGATGCATGCGTTTATGCTTGTTTTTTTTATTGATTTTTTAATTGTTATTGTTGTTTTCAATTTTTATATGATCTGACAAAAAGTTAAAAAAAGGGGATGGGGCTATTATCATTTAGCTTTTGTTTGTTCGCTTTTGATACGTTATTCTATCATTTTTTAACTTAACTTGCCTGTTTTAAATTAAAGTTGTTTTTTTTTAAATTTATTTATAATATTAATGTATTTATTTATATTTTTATTTATTGTTTTGCAAATTACATCAAGCGAAAAGGGAGGTTACTTGTTTTAAAATACAGACTGATCTCCCCTGAAAATTCAAATGATAAGAACGGACCAAAGCAGACTTATTTTCAGTAAAACAAGACTTTATTTAGTATAAAATGATAAAAAAAGTCATTTTCCCGTCAGTTTACACTCCATTACCACTTGTTATTTTTTTCTAACTGATAACTCTCACACATCTTCGGCACTAACATTAACTTTTGGGGAAAATGACTTTAATAATGCTACTGTAAAACTTCCAACAAATATCAATCAAAAGTAATAACATTTGGTTGTAAAAATGTAGCTGTAAAAAGTATGTTTAATTATCAATAGGGAGAGTAGCCGCCCTTTGGTCTCAGACGTCATTTCAATTTTCAGGGGAGGTTACACCGTTACTTAATTATCAAAGGCAAGAGTGGTCTGCCTTTGGTCAAACTTGCTTTTACAAATTATTCTGCAATATTTTATTTACCATCAAAAACAATTTAAAGGAACACACTATAGTCAAGTCAAAATTAGATACTTCCTTTTTACAAGTATACAGAGCTTGAAATATTTCAACCAATTTTAGGGAAGATTTTATGATTAATGCTTCAATGATTATAATCTTCTCTTGAATAATACTTTAAATATCTTAACTTAGTTTGAGTCTGGAACAATACTTGAAATATCTTAACTTAGTTTGAGTCTCAAACAATACTTGAACTATCTTGACTAAGTTTGAGTCTGAATCAGTATTTGAAATATTTAACTTAGCTTGTGTCTTGAACAACACTTGAACTATTCTTAACTATCTTAACTTAGTTTGAGTCTTAAAGAATACATGAAATATCATAACTTAACTTAGTTTGAGTCTGGAACAACACTTGAACTATCTTTACTTAGTTTGAGTCTTGAACAATACTTAAAACATCTTTACTTTGTTTGAGTCTGGAACAATACATGAAATATCTTAACCTAATTTGAGTCTGAACAATACTTGAAATATCTTAACTAAGTTTGAGTCTTAAAGAATACTTGAAATATCTTAACTGAGTTTGAGTCTTGGACACCACTTAAAATTTCTTAACTTAGCTTGTGTACAGAACAATACTTGAAAGATCTTAACTGACTTTGAGTTTGGAACAATAGTTGAAATATCTTAACTTAGTTTGAGTCTGGGACAAACTTGAAATATCTTAACTAAGTTTGAGTCTGGAACAATACTTGAAATATTTTAACTGAGTTTGAGTCTGGAACAACATTTATAATTTCTTAACTTAGCTTGTGTCTGGAACAACACTTGAAATATCTTTACGTAATTTGAGTCTTAACTTAGTTTGAGTCTGGAATAATAATTGAAATATTAAAACCAAGTTTGAGTGTGGAACAACACTTGAAACATCTTAGCTGAGTTTAAGTATGGGACAACACTTGAAATATCTTAAATAAGCTCGAGTGTGGAACAATACTTGAAATATTTTAACTGACTTTGAGTCTGGAACAACACTTGAAATTTCTTCACTTACCTTGTGTCTGGAACAACACTTGAAATATCTTTACTTAATATGAGTCTTAACTTAGTTTAAGTCTGGAACAATAATTAAAATATCTAAAATAAGCTTAAGTCTGGAAAAATACTTGAAATATCTTATCTAAGCTTGAGTCTTGAACAATATTTGAAATATCTTAACTTAGTTTGAGTCTGGAACAACACTTAAAATATCTTAACTTAGTTTTAGTCTTGAACAATACTTGAAATATCTTTATTTAATTTGAGTCTGGAACAATACATGAAATATCTTAACTTAGTTTGAGTCTTGAACAATACTTAGAATATCTTAACTAAGTTTGAGTCTTGAAGAATACTTGAAACATCTTAACTGAGTTTGAGTCTTGGACACCACTTAATTTTAACTTAGCTTGTGTCTGGAACAATACTTGAAATATTCTAACTGGGTTTGAGTGTTGAACAACATTTGAAATTTCTTAACTTAACTTGTATCTGGAACAAGACTTGAAATATCTTTATTTAATTTGAGTCCTAACTTTGTTTCAGTCTGGAATAATAATTGAAACAACTTAACTAAGTTTGAGAATGGAACAAGACTTGAAATATCTTAACTAAGTATGAGTCTTGAAGAACACTTGAAGCATCTTAACTTAGCTTGAGTCTGGAACAATACTTGAAATATTTTAACTGAGTTCGAGTCTGGAACAACACTTGAAATTTCTTAACTTAGCTTGTGTCTGGAACAACACTTGAACTATTTTTACTTGATTTGAGTAACTTAGTTTAACTTAGTTTGAGTCTGGAATAATAATTGAAATATCTAAACTAATTTTGAGTCTGGAACCACACAAGAAATATCTTAAATAAGTCTGAGTCTTGAAGAATACTTGAAATATCACAACTTTACTAAGTTTGAGTTTGGAACAATAATTTAAATATCTTAGTTTGAGTCTGGATCTATACTTGAAACATCTTACCTTTATTTGGGTCTTGAAGAATACTTGAAACAGCTTAACATAGTTTCAGTCTAGAAGAATAGTTGAAATTTCTTAACTTAGTTTGAGTCTGAAACAATAATTCAAATATCTTAGTTTAAGTCTGGGACAATACTTGAAACAGCTTAACTTAGTTTGCGTCTGGAATAATACTTGAAATATCTTACCGTAGATTGAGTCTGGAACCACACTTGAATTATCTTAACTTGGTTTGAGTCTTGAAGAATACTTGAAACATCTTAACTTAGTTTGAGTCTCAGAGAAAACTTGAAATATCATATTTTTACTTAGTTTGATTTTTGATATTAAGATTATATATCTTAGTTTGAGTCTGGAACAATATTTGAAATATCTTAACTTAGTTTGAGTCTGGAACAATAATTGAAATATCATAACCTAGTTTGAGTCTGGAACAATACTTTAAATATCTTTACTTAGTTTGAGTCTTGAAGAATACTTGAAATATCATAACTTTACTTAGTTTGATTTTGGAACAATAATTTAAATAACTTAGTTTGTGTGTGGAAATTTCCTTATTTATACTATTGGAAAGTTTAGTTATAAATATTTTTGTTAACAGTCTAATTTGAATTATATTGAGCTATATATTAGATATCAAAGCATTGGCCGAAAACAAATATTTTTTACATATTTTGGTTTCATTGATTGATATCATTGATTTTGTAAACAAAAACAAATACAAGTACTTTTGTATTCAAATTATTTTGAAAAACGATGAAATAGTACTGGAATTAAAAAGCATTTTTCTGAACGTGTTAAGTTATCTTTCCCTAATATTTATTAATAAGATACTTATCTTATATTTGTCAGATAGAGTAACCTCCCCCGAAAAATATAAATTGTGTTAGGGGCCGATAAACACACTCATCCTTCATTATTAAGTCTATCTGATAGTGTAACGTCCACTGAAAATTGCAAATGGGGTGAGAAAGCAAAGGGAAATCACTCTAACCTTAAATTATGAAGCCATATAGAGTAACGTCCCCTGAAGAAAACAAAGGGAAATCACTCTAACCTTTTATTATTAAGTCAGAGTAACCTCCCCTGTAGCAAACAAAGGGAAATCGCTCTTACCTTTCATTATTAAGTCAGATAGAGTAACCTCCCCTGAAGAAAACAAAGGGAAATCACTCTAACCTTTCATTATTAATCCAGATAGAGTTACTTCCCTTGAAGAAAACAAAGGGAAATCACTCTAACCTTTCATTATGAAGCCAGATAGAGTAACCTCCCCTGAAGAAAACAAAGGGAAATCACTCTTAAATTAAATTGTTTATCCAGATAGAGTAACGTCCCCTGAAGAAAACAAAGGGAAATCACTCTAACCTTAAAAAATTAAGCCAGATAGAGTAACCTCCCTTGAAAAAAAGGGAAATCACTCTTACCTTTCATTATAAAGTCAGATAGAGTAACCTCCCCTGTGGAAAACAAAGGGAAATCACTCTTACCTTTCATTATTAAATCAGATAGAGTAACCTCCCCTGAAGGAAACAAAGGGAAATCACTCTAACCTTTCATTATTAAGTCAGATAGAGTAACCTCCCCTGTGGAAAACAAAGGGAAATCACTCTAACCTTTCATTATTAAGTCAAATAGAGTAACCTCCCCTGAGGAAAACAAAGGGAAATCACTAACCTTTCATTATTAAGTCAAATAGAGTAACCTCCCCTGAGGAAACAAAGGGAAATCACTCTAACCTTTCATTATTAAGTCAAATAGAGTAACCTCCCCTGAGGAAACAAAGGGAAATCACTCTAACCTTTCTTTATTAAGCCAGATAGAGTAACGTCCCCTGAAGAAAACAAAGGGAAATCACTCTAACCTTAAATATTTAAGCCAGATAGAGTAACGTCCCCTGAAGAAAACAAAGGGAAATCACTCTAATCTTTCTTTATTAAGCCAGATAGAGTAACGTCCCCTGAAGAAAACAAAGGGAAATCACTCTAATCTTTCTTTATTAAGCAGATAGAGTAACGTCCCCTGTGGAAAACAAAGGGAAATCACTCTAACATTTCATTAAGTCAGAGTAACGTCCCCTGAAGAAAACAAAGGGAAATCACTCTAACCTTTCTTTATTAATCCAGATAGAGTAACTTCCCCTGAAGGAAACGAAGGGAAATCACTCTAACCTTAAATTATTAATCCATATAGTTACTTCCCTTGAAGACAACAAAGGGAAATCACTCTAACCTAAAATTGAAAGCCAGATAGAGTAACCTCCCCTGGAGGAAACAAAGGGAAATAACTCTAACCTTTCATTATTAAGTCAGATAGAGTTACCTCCCCTGAAGAAAACAAAGGGAAACCACTCTTACCTTAAATAATAAATCCAGATAGGGTAACCTCCCCTGATGTAAACAAAGGGAAATCACTCTAACCTTTCATAAATAAGTCAGATAGAGTAACCTCCCCTGAAGAAAACAAAGGGAAATCACTCTTACCTTTCATTATTAAATCTAGATAGAGTCACCTCCCCTGATATCGATGTAACAAAGGGAAATCACTCTAACCTTAAATAATTAATCCAGATAGAGTAACCTCCTCTGAAGAAAACAAAGGGAAATCACTCTTACCTTTCATTATTAATCCAGATAGAGTAACCTCTCCTGAAAATTGCCATGCTAAAGGATCAAATTAAATGAGATTACAGGTATTCTGTATGAAATAATGCACAGCTGCCGTTGTTAAGGAACCAGACAGTTTGAATAGTTTTAGACAGATCAACACAATTTCTTGTGTTTTTATGGTAGATATACATGTATACTACTTTTTGTTTCTGACCGCGCGTGATAAGCGAAACTAAATAAATTGTCTATGCATGATATCTTTTTACAGGGCGTACAAGACAATGGAACTGAAAGGTGTGTATACTTAAGTTGCCGGTTGCCCATATGAGTGGGTCCTCCAGAAGAGTATTAGTCATTTTATATTTTGGAGGATTGTGCAAAATACAGATACAGAAAGATGCCCCAGTTCCAGAAGCTTCCCCTGGTTCTTTAACGTGCCAAGTGTTTATGCACTCATGCACTGGACATCTATTTAAAGTCTCATCCGAAAGACTGATTAGTAATTTCAGTTGGTCAGCCCGGGAATCGAACCTACAATTTCGAGATTACAAGTCTCGCATTCTAAACGATTGTGCTATGCGGGCTAGCTAGGAACTGAAAGGTTTGTTTATCACCTCTCATATAATACTGCACGTTTGTTACGTCGCTTTTCATTGTAAAGTTTTTAATAATATTGCACGTTTGTAACGTCGCTTTTCATTGGATAATCGTGACGTTTATATGGTTAAATATACACGGCTGCTGTAATTTTAAAGAGGAATCTCACTTTTTTTTCTAAAAAGGAATTTGCCTGGAGGCTAAACAACCGTTTATATAGAGCCATATAACCTGTCAAAATCTTTGTAACTAAAAATAATCAAGGCTGCCGTCAATTTATGAAAGAATTCACATTTTTCTTTAAAAAAGAGGAAGTTTGCAGTATAATGAATTTGTTATAAATATTCCTGATATGTTGAATGACCAATTTAAAGGGGTAATTTGCAATATAACCCCCGCCTTGCGGCACGGGTTAACATTTTTCATTACATTCTGTTAAATTCTCAATCATATAAAAGTCATTTGTGCAATATAAAGACTATTTTGTTTTCTTCTTCTTTTGAATATTACATTGCTGGTACATTCAATCCAATCACGAGGGTGAGGGACTATATAAGTTTTCTTTCGTTCCAATCCCTTTCAATTTGATGTAATAGTAATTAATACACATATAAAATGTAATATATGTGAAATATTGAAATAAATACATGTATGTTTAAACAAATCCAATCAGCACAAACGATTATCGTTTCTACGTTAGTGCCATAAGGCATTTAAATTAAATAAATATACTATTCACGATGACGTCACCGGTCCGACCATTTAAATTAGTTTACGAAAATCCGCGAGGCAGATTTTATGAAACGCGCTCTGCCTAGTGCATTTTCAGTACATTTACTAGAATTTTTGTTCAATAAACAATACAATTTCCACTGGTGATTTCTTTCATCGTTGAACTTTTTCCATTATGATCTAATAAAGTGTGGTATAATAATCATACTAGTAAGAAATAGCACATAGTACTTCGGACGTCAGAGCTTTATAGTGACCGATCAGTCAGCACGCAGATCGAAGTCGACTGGTTGCTGACCTATAACTTTGCTAGATGTTATAGATCTTTTCAGTTTGGATTTAAGTTGTCGCCCTTTAATGACGTCATTGACGACAGACATTGCTGATTCGACTTTTATACGGTACATTTATAAAAGGAATTGCAAGGCGCGCTTTTAAAAATTGCCAAAAAATTGTATTAATAAATAATGTATTAAATTTTAATAAAAGGATGGACAAATGAATTAAAACGTTTTCATGTACCGTAATAAGTTTAACGTTATGTTTCAATACTGGATCATGGCTGGGTAACTGATCATGGTTACCATTTCCGATTAATTCTAAATAATAGAAAATGTCACACCGTGTTTTACAAGAGCTGTGTTGATCTACGATAGTAGCGAAGTAAAATATTGTAGAACTTATTGTGTCAACATAATTATGACACCAGTCCATAAAAATAAATTATTTAAGAACGTATGATTTAAGCCTTGCATATGCGTATCAAATATAATAAAATTTATGTACAATAACGTGTTTTTAACTGATGTTTGAAAAATAAATGAGCGATTCAAATATGTCTTTCGTAGAATGTAGGATACAACTGTTATAAACCATTGTTTTTTAATAATTCAGCCCTATCTTTAATAAATATCGATCCCCGCGGGAAATTATATTTAAACCATCGACATTTGACGATCAAAGTAAACTTATTGATTTTAAAGTTTCTATACCTCAGCCTTAACTATACAAATGGTTTAATAATTTATCCATTGATAACGAGTTAAAAATAGAACTTTAAATAAATAATGCTTTAACTACATATTGGATATACAAAATGTATATGCCCAATATGCTGAATATATAATTATTGCATGTGTGAAGATCAAACAATTTCTTGTTTGTGTGAATTAGTTTATATTCATTTTAAAGGAAATAATACGAAAACTTTAAGTAAGTATATTGTGTTTGTAGATATTTTTTTATAAACTTCTGTATATACATGCTGCAAATTTAAAGCTGTTCGCCAGCTATAAAGATTCGTTTGAAACGTACCTCTTGTATATACATGGCCTGTGTATAAAACATACATGCATGTTTTGTTTGTTGTTTTTTTATATTGTATATCAAATAGAAATGATAAACTCCTATATGTATATCCTGCAAATTTAAAGCTGTTAGACAACTATAGAGACACGTTATAAACATACCTCTTGTATATACATGTCCTGTGTATAAAACATACATGCACTTTTGTTTATTCATTTTTCTGCTGTATATCAAAGATGAATGATTTATTAGATGTATGATATCTTTAAACTTCTTCAAAAAATAATTTTCGATTGGTATTATATCTTTTAACCTCTCTAAAGTCGTTCAAAGAGAAATGATTCTCGATTTGTATTATATCTTTGAACCACTCCAAAGTCATTCGTTATCATGTAATAATGTGATGTACATGAATCTCTGATAAAAAAGATATATAGAAGTATAGATGTATAAAAGAAATTCGTGCATTAGTGTATGCAGAATTAACTTTAATTCCATCGTGTAGGAAGCTTAAAACGTATAGAATCTGTACCTGGAACCAACTAGCACTAAGCAGTGTATGTATAATATTTGCTGAAGGAACCAACGGCTTACACCTGACGGGATTTGAACACATGCGGACAGTTACCAAGACAGTCCGACGCGTTTACCAATCGGCCACGCCGCCACTCTGGAGGATTTCATTGAGCTACATTCATCATAAGAAGTTTCTTCTTCAACTAGGTTTAACAGGAAACACAAATGTACTGGTATTCTGCAAAATAGTATTTCCTAACAGAATATACCTTCGTTGTCTTTATAACCTTATCAATAATGGTTGTCGCCTATTAGCATATTTGATAAGTAACAAATACACGGGGCTTAATTAACAAAAGACAGATATGTAAAACATTTGTACACTGAACCTACAATGCAACACATATGCGGTTTGAATTAAAAATGTAAAATTATTCGCCTAGACCTAATCTTGTGCACCACAAATATTTATGCAAGTCCAACAAATAATTAACTTATATCATTTTTTTCTGTTTCATCATACTAATTTCAGGATGTTGTACTCGTCGTCAGATGTTTTTACCCAACTTCAACCCCGGCACGTGGGCCGGAGAGAGCGACATCCGGGTGCACGAGAAAGACATTCTGCACAGCGTCAAAGACATGCGCAAGATTCGGATATTTCACAATCAAATAGACCCCAAACTACCATACCTCAATCCAACCTAAAACCAAAATCATCATATTCAATGAATTCGGCAATATCTGAATTTTCCCATAACAGAGGGAACAGACAGACGCGCCATGAGGAACATGAAAGGGTTACGTCATCTTACCGTGAAGTTTCAACAATTGAAGATATCCGCGCGAGTATGAATGCCACCGCGAAACCTAGGTCAGCCCCTCCCCCGCAGATTCCTGATTGGATGATTAATTTAGATATCAACTTAGATGTGTCCTCAGTAGATATTATCCCACCATTTGAGGAAAAAGAACGAAATAAAATTGACAGAGATGCCGAAACATTTACCGAATCGCCTTCTTTTATGTATCTTGATACCAACGCAGACGACAGTGATGGTGAAGATACTGGTTCAAAAGAGACAAAAGAACGGTTAGAACCAAAAACAAATGAACTAAAGGCGAATTACGAGTATAACCAAACGCATAAAAATGTTCATTCTAATAGATCGCAGGCAAGCCAACATAACCGTCCAGTGTCTTCAAAGGGAGGTAACAAACCAGTGTCAAACACATTTAGAATCGCTCGAGGATTTTCACCAACGCTAAAAGAAAATGAAAGTAAGTTTTATAATTATTTATTCTGTTATCGAATTATGACTAATAGAACATATTTATATTTACATCTAGCAATTTATTATACAAAAAAGCTGTACAGCAAACTGAAAGTCATTTGCTTTTTCGACGTTCGTATCTACACGTTTTGAGTGGCCATTAAGCAATATGTAAAGGAAATATTCATGCTCAAGAGAGCTTTTCATACCTGTACATGCATTCAAGATTCTCAACTTTCAGTTGCTATTTTCTGTTATTTCAAATTTGAATATTAAAAAGGAGCAATAATAAATAAGTAGGACGGACAAATTGGACGATGTCATTTTCAACAATATCGGCGGTTTGGTGTCAATTATAGTAAAATATTTCAGCAGGAACCTCTTGCATCTTCGTGATAATATCATCTGAGCCTATTTCTTGCATTCTAGGGGGCGCTCTGGGGTGCAAGGTACATTGTAGAGGGCGCTCTGGCGGTTTTGCTATAAATAACAAAAGTTCACAATACTCACGTATTTTCACATTCTTATCGATATAAAATAAATGTTAGGCCGTCAATTGATTATTATAGGCGCGTCTATTGTTTAATTTAAAACGACTAACAGTGGCAAAAGTCAACCTCTATAGAAACGCCGCATTTGATTACGTCAAATCAATATATTGTCTTTATTCATCAAACATACTAATCTATCAATTTTAAATAATGTCAACATTTTTGTTTACTAACTTTAAAACGACAGCATTTAGTCGCTATTATTTTGAATGAATTTATGTCTTAACACCAATCTAGCGTATGCTGGCAACTACTCGATTAATTATTTATCATGTATTAAAAACTGAAAGAACCTTATCGGGTGTTGTTTGAACGCGAAAAGTTGTGCCAAAATCTTTCCGCTTATAATTTTTTTGACACGGGCGATCATTTAAAACGCGAGGGTAATGACTGCATTCATGAACGTGTACCTTAATGTTACATTCACTCTTTTGTTAATACGGGTTTAGAGAATGCATGATTTGTGATTATATACAACATTGTGTTGCTGTTGCTTTTATTGTTGATGTATGATTATATAACGGAATAAGTGATAGATAAAGATGGATGAATACGAGCTTATGATGAGTAAGTGGGCTTCCGGAATTTTAGAAAAAGGTTAAATTACGTTGTTATCTTTTGGTATAATTTTTGTCATACTCTTCAGCAGTAGCCGAAACATGTAACTAAAGCAAAAATATACAGATATATTTGGCAATAGATACTGAATTTTATTACCGGAACATTAAAAGGCAATTAGTGCCGATCTATTTTAGCATTTTGTGCTGATTCATTTTGGCAATTTGTGATTTTAACAATTTATACCGATACAGTTTGGCTTTATATAACGATGATAGTAGATTTTTAAGGCATAATCAAAATTGTGTTGTTGGTTCTGGTTATTGCATTTTTGTTATGTTTTTTTTTTAATAAAAACGTCGAAAGACTTCAAAAGGAATCTTTACGAGGTAATCTATAGGTGATCATCATACCTAATTTAAGTTCTTTATTAGTAAAATATTGTGGAAAAATTAGTCTTACTTCGTATTTTCTCTAAAATATACCCTATAAAATGTTCAAATATACAGTATAATTATCATGTAATTTAATGTAAATCACATAAGTGAAATAGGTGCATTGCACTTATGAATATTCAACAAGAAATGAGGCGAACGACACATTGTTATATATTGTAATGATTATTGTAATTCATTAACATTTTTTCAAAGGTCCTCGACGTTATCAAGGTGATAAAAAGGTGATGTCTATGCAGCAAGGTGGTATCCGAAGTACACGTAAGTTTAATATTTTAATTACTTAGTTTAATATAATAATTACTAAATTAATTGATTGGTTGGTTGGTTAATTGATTGATTCATTCATTTATTCATTCAATTATTCATTCATTCATTCATTTACTCACTTTTTTCACTCACTAAATCACTCATTCATTCACTCACTCATTCATGTATGAATTCATGTACGCATGCACGCACGCAATCACGCACGTACTCATTCATTCATTTATTCATTCATGTTTGTTTTTTATTATTCATTTAAGTAAATCAGGCTTTTAAGCCTATATCATTTTCAATCATGTTTGATATAACATTTGTTTGAATATGTGCAACAATCAATCTGTATTTCTTAGCTATTATTGAAAACGAAAATAGACGGAGGTGAACGAAAAGTTACGATTATTCTTTGTACAGAACCGCTGAACTCTGCTACAGTACAATATATCTTTTCTTTTGTTTAACAGCAATGCAGCCTAAGTCAAAGAAATTTATCAACCAAATGATTACATACAGACATATGAAGCACCATGACAACAAGATTAGAATAGCTAAACGTAAGTATTACAAAACTTACTTCTAATATCTTATACAGAGTTATTTTGTACAGAGTCATCTGGGGTCTTTAAAAGGTAGTATTGCTACTGCAATATATTCAAGAGATTTTAAGATTAAAGTATGTCAAAAAGTAAAATAATTCCATCATTTTAGTGGCGCAAGTTTTAGTTTACTATAATTTTCTTTAAAGACACATTATGCTTCAGAAATGAATCAATTTTACTTCTATGAAAAGGAAAACATATTTGTAACGTTAAATTAGTAGTTTTATAGCATGCTAGATGCTTATGACTCGAAGAAAGTAGGACTGAATATAAAATGATTTGTCATAAAATTCGCAAAATATAAATATAAAGTATTTTAACTTCAATATCAAACACGATATCACTGTACCTGTACTACTTGTAATTGCCAAAATGCAACAGAAGCAAAAAATGTACAATTGCAATTGGCAAATGAGTAACAGGAAAAATACAGGTAAAATAAAAACCTTTAAGAACCAAAAAAAAGCATTGCTGTGGCATATTGGGCCTCCTTTAAAGGGCATCAGAGCTAATGATTTGAGGACTTTTCGGCCAACACCGGCCAACACAACAAATCACTTTTTATCTTTAGAACTAGTTTTTCAATGTTTTTTATTTTATTAGAGACAGAGACATAAGTTAAGGTTAACAATACAAGGGGGGGGGGGGTTAATTCAATTTCAACATATACGTATCTATAGACTATTTGCGGCATACTTTGAGCTTGGATGTTTCATAAAATAAGGCTCAGTTTGGTGAAGAGATTTTGTTCATTTGTACATGTAGTTTAAAAAGGCATTTATATTTTCATAAGTACTGTCATAAAGAATCATCTTTAAAAAGGTTAGTTCGCTTTATAAATTTACAAGTTAAAATATGCTTTCTATTGTAAGAAAATAACATATTGTTTCATATATGTATATTTATCATTATTTCAGCTGCTATTGACACTAAAATGCCAGCTACATTTAAAATAGCACTCGGTATGTATTTTTATCTATTGGTAATCTTTATTTGTGATCATTCTGTGAAATTTAAGGTAGCATGCTTTGTTGATTTTAATATAATATCGAACATTAACACAAACACAGGCTTAAAAAGGCAAACTCCTCGATTGTGTGTTTAATTGTTATGAATGTTATTGTAACATATACAATGTATAGCCATTAGAATTCGATCAACAATCAATTTAAGTACTCTAATTTTGTCCTGATGAATAATATTGATATTTTATCTAAAATTCACAAGAAGCAGTAAAAACATTAAAAATTTATAAACTTATATCTTTTTTAATAAAAAGGGTTATAAGTTAATCATTTTTCTTTTCTGATTTCAGAAAGAAAACAGCTTGTCGAGGTAAGCATTGAACGGTTTGATTTCCTTTTGGCAATAACAAACATTATATTAATTCTTTGTTCATTCATACATAAATTGGACATAGATATTCCTCAGAAACATGTTTGTATAGGGTTTTAAATAAGTTATTTTTATACATCTCTTTTCAAGAGCTGTGTTGTATGTTTGACATCTTATCTGTGCTTTTTTTTTAAATTTTCACATTTTTAATTTTCAATTGTTAGATTAGAACTTTTGATTGGCGGTTTTATTTAAATGCCCAAGAAATAATATCTCATTTGAATACGCAACAATATCCTTACAATCACTCTACTTAAGATTATATTATTAAAATGACATTATGTTCATTTTTATTGTTAAATTGAGCTGAATTAATAATATATATTCAAAAGAGTCACTGTTATTATGGTGACTGATCAACAAGTGATAAATTGGAAAATGTTAACTTAAGTTCTGTCTTTAATATAAAAGACTACCCCACTCTTTTTAATAATGGAACGTTACAGGTAAATTCTGATAAATATTTACAGAACTTGGGTAACGTAAGTTATTTATCGTTCATGTGAAGTAAATTATAAAATTGGAATGAAATGTTCACTCAATGTATATCCTTGGATTGGCATAATGTCATTTTAAGTGAGGAAGTCAATACATTTTCTGTGTGTTAAATAATAAATATATTAATATGGAACGCCGTGACTGTCTTATGCTATCAATGTTTTTGATATCTTGTGAAATGATGATATTATTTTGTCACTTTAGCATATTAACATGTGCAATTTACCTCATATCTTGTCTAAAGACAATGCTGACTTGTACAAACAGCATGTTAACTTGTCAAATAATCATTATGACATGTGCAGACAAAATGTTAACTTGTCAAAGTATCATGATGACTTGTGCAAACGACATGTTAACTTGTCAAAATATCACGATGACTTGTGCAATGAACATGTTAACTTGTCAAAATTTCATGATGACATGTACAAACAGCATGTTAACTTGTCGAATTATCGTGATGACATGCTCATAATACCTTAACAAGTTAACATGTCTTTTGCACAAGTCATCACGATTTTTTGACAAGTTAACATGTTGTCTGCACAAGTCATCATGATAACTTGACAAGTTAGCATGGCATTTGCACAAGTCATCATGATACATTGACAAGTTAGAATGGAGTTTGCACAAGTCATCACGATACCTTGACAAGTTAACATGCTGTTTGCACATGTCATCATGAAATTTTGAGAAGTTAACATACCGCTTTCACAAGTCACCATGATACTTGGACAAGTTGGCATGTTATTTGCACATGTTGTCACGATGATTTGACAAGTTAACATACTGTTTGCACATGTAATCATGAAATTTTGACAAGTAAGCATGGCATTTGCACAAGTCATAATGATACTTGGACAAGTTAACATGCTGTATGCACATGTCATAACGATAATTCGACAAGTTAACATGCTGTTTACACATGTCATCATGGAATTTTGACATGTTAGCATGGCATTTGCACAAGTTATCATAATTCTTTGACAAGTTAACAGTACGTTTTGACATGTCAGCATGATACAAGATAACATGTCATTTGCACAAGTCATCACGATTCTTTGACAAGTTCACATGTTGTCTTCACAAGTCATCATGGTAATTTGACATGTTAACATGCTGTTTGCACAAGTCATCATGATACTTTGACAAGTTGATATGCTGTTTGCACATGTCATCACGATGATTCGACAAGTTAACATGTCGTTTGCACAAGTCATCATTATACTTTGACAAGTTAACATGGCGTTTGCACAAGTCATCATGACACTTTGACAAGTTAACATGCTGTTTGCACATGTCATCACAATAGTTCGACAAGTTAACATGGCGTTTGCACAAGTCATCATGACACTTTGACAAGTTACCATGTCATTTGCACAAGTCATTATTATACTTTGACATGTTAACATGTAGTTTGCACAAGTCATCACGATACTTTGACAAGTTAGCATGTTGTCTCAACATGTCATCATAATAATTTGACAAGTAAACATCCTGTTTGTACAAGTCAGCATGCTCCTTTAACAAAACATGATGTAAATTGCACATGTTAACATGCTCAAACGACAAAATAATATCATCCTTTCACAAGATAACAAAAACATTGATTACATAAGACAGTCACGGCGTTCCATATTCACGTATACATTGTCTGTGTGTTAAATATATACACGTATTTCATCTTTCTTGATATAAAATGGTTTTCAACATTATTACAGAATAGACTGAGCGACTCATGGAGCAGAGCATCAGCCACACCATCTCCATCAAAGTCTTCAACAGAAAATATTTCAAAGTCACAAACCACGCAAAGATCAAGATAGTTTATGAACTGATGATACATTAATGTGATACTTGTTATTTCATATAGTTCATGAACTGATGATAATTTCCTGAGATACTTGTTATCTAATATAGTTCATGAACTTATGATAAATTACTGTGATACTTGTTATTCAAGATAGTTCATGAACTGATGATAAACTCCTGTGATACTTGTAACTTAAGGTAGTTCATAAATGATGATGAAATACTGTGATACTTGTAATTTAAGGTAGTTCATTAGCTGTTATGCTTATCATTCAAGATAGTTCATGAAGTGATGATGAATTTCTGTTATACTTGTAATAAAATATAATAAATGAGCTGATGACGAATTCCTATGCTACTTGTTATTCAAGATAGTTCATGAACTGATGATAAATCCCTGTGATACTTGTTAATTTATATTGACTGTGATAAAATTGTGTAAATGTGATATTTTCATAATTTATGTTACACGCGTTCATTTAAATGTGATCTGTCTGTGACTTTTGTAGTTTATGATGACTGTGATAGAAATCTGTATTAAAATTCATTTTTTAATTTAATTAAATTTACGTAAATAAACATGACATTTTGTCTGTTAAAATGTTATTTGCATTAAATATTTATTTAGCAGTAATTGCATTGCATTGGACAGTAGAGAGTGAAAAATGAATCGCGATTAACGTCGTCGAAGAAGAGTTACTTCCCTTACTGGAACTGACGTAAATGAGGGGGGGGGGTTAATTCTATACAGATCTAAGTTGCCTGCCCTGGCGACAAATGAAAGGGATCCATTACTGATGTTGGACTATCTTTGGTGTTGATTTTTTCCATCACAAACAACTTATTATGAAATCTATCTTATAGATTTAACTTTCACAGACAAGACAAATGTATATATCCATTTCACTGTATTTTTTTTGTTGTTTTATGTTTTCGCTAAGGTTTATAATGTCGGGTAATTGCTTTCCGTGTTGAAGCAGTAAAACTGTTATTAAAGATATTTCATATCAATCTTTGTTCTATTTTCCCCCTAGTTAAATAGATGTGTTTGAATTGTATGTCCTGAATGAATATCTGACACCAAAGGGGAATACCACAGTGTTTCCCGCTGACTATTATTGAAATCTCATGTTAGTTATCTCCCTTGAATTGCAGAGGAAATCATATGTAACTTATAAATATTTCTTATAATACATTGTCATTTCTTGTTTAAGTAAATTGTTTGCCTACTTTTAATAACTGACCTTCTCAGTTGACGATTATATTGTTGTACCGTATGAACAGCTAGCTTTGCAATCTGAATTTTCATTTACAAGACAAATTTACAAGGAAAATTGTGGTATTTAGTCTTGAAATGTTTCAGAACACTCTATTTTTCTTGCTTATATAATATACACTTTTCATAAATATATTGGAATGGCAAATCATTCCGCTGTTTGGAAGAAACGCCCAAAAAATAAAAGATGTGATGTCAGTAATATTCCAGATAATGTGGTATTAATCTGAACGATAATGAAATTTTTAATTCTGTTTTAAAGTTTAGCTGCTATTTATAGAAATTAGAGTAATTCTTACTCGAAAGCACCTCACCTGCTGGAGCTAAGAGGCTACGTGATGCATGGACTCCAGCAATTCGAACCCATTTAGTTGCCGTTTTACAATCACGCAGGGATAAACGGTGGCTGCAATTTTGATGCTTCATCCCTTAGCCACAATGGGTCACTGAACTGGGAAGATATAACTGATTGTATAAATAAAGTTGTGATTGATCTATGTTCTCTTTAACAATTCTGTAAATGAATAAAATGAAATAAAAAAAACTGTCATCCAATTGTCGTCCAGTATATTTATAACGAATGAACTACGGTAGATTTTTCCAAATTAAATTTTATTTGCATGATTTCATTTCAAAAGCTATAAACAAAAGAACCGAATATACACAGTGTCTCTCTCATGAAAACACAGCATCTCTCAGTGTTCATCTCAATCTATCTATACATTTCCGCGTTTTAGGAACCATTTCAATAAATAGATTCCGTGTTTTGGGGACCATTTCAAATAAATAGATACGGCAACTCTGCAAATACTGAAGTTTTCACGAGATAAACATCTTTCAAGGAATAAATATATTTGAATATATAGAAGAAATGTTGATAAATATTATTGCACCAATGTTCATAATTATATTTATACACAAAAAAAAAAGTGTTTATCAAAAAGGGCAAGTATGGGTGGAAAATAAATAGGGCGATTGGGGATACCCATAAAAATATACAGGGAACAAATTTTTTTATTTTCCCTTTCCGAAAACAAAAATTTAAATTAAAGTTACTTTCCCACTCAACAGTATTGAATATTTTTTCAAGTGAAAATTTTGTTTTTGTTTTAAAAAAAAGGGCTTTTTTTACTGCATTTTTAAAACTTTTGCACCTTATCGGTATTAACTTTTCCTCCCCCAGTCACGTGATTTTGGACATTTTTCGAAACCTTCCCTTTTTTCTTTATCAACTTTTTTCCCAAAAAATTTCCTTCTCATAAATGACGTGCTCATTTATGGAACGTCACTTTTCCAAGTTCCATAAATCGGGGCTGACGTCAAAGATGAAAAGAAAACTAAATTAAATAAAAGAAGTGAGCAAAGAAATTTGAATAAGAAAATAAACATATTGACAAAATTGAAATACAGTAGTTTTCTATAATCGATTAAAAACAATGAAATATGACAAAAGCTTATTTTTAAACTTATGATCAGCTGATGAAAAATTATTAAAACAGAGTCATATTAAAATTATTTTTTTCTGGTACAATGTATATTAATTTAGGAAATTGTAATCATATTAAAGTTTATCAATACTTTTTGTGTGTTCATGTACGTGTGTTACTCTGATATAAAAAAAATGCATGTTTAATCATAAAAAATGTAAACAAAGTCATACAGAATAATCTGGAGATCAAAGATAATTTAGAAAATAAAGTCAAAATGATAAGCTATTTTCATGGTAGCAATGTTTTTACAGCAGCAAATGTAATTCTAGCAATAAAAAGACATGACCTTAACTTGACCTGTAATAACCTGAGATTGAATATATTTTGTAGCCAAAAAAAATAGCCATTGAAAAAAATCATGGTAAAAATATTGAGAATAATTTTGCTCCAAAAGTACCAAATTTCAATTGCAATGAAAAATAACGCAATGGGTATATACGCGTAACCTTAGCTTAATGGAAGTGCTTTTCTGGACATGGTGGAACATTCTCATAAAGGAAACTTGTTTCCCAATCGCAAACATTTACTAAAACTAATCAAAATCTAGTTTAAAAGATCGTTTTACTACAATTTTTAACAACAAAAAGAGTGCTTTGCGAAACTCATGTTATGTGGAATGGTCAGTATTTTAAACACATTTTACTATGTTAAACCGGACCTTAATGTTGGGTATATACGTAACATACTGAATTCAAAGTCAGTAGAAATAAACAGCTAAAAATTATTTGTCCAGTCTGAGAACGAGTCTATTTAAGATTTGAACCTGTCTATTACGCACTCCGAGAATAAGCTCATTTGAGATTTGCGCGTGACAGTCACGCACACTAAACCATAGCATGAATATTGTCAAACAGTCCGTTATGTATGTAATAAGGAATAAATAACGACCAAACGATAAAAACAAAATGTATACATTAAGTCCCACTTTTCGTTAAAAATTCGGGTTAGTGCATGTATAAGTTTCAGTTCTAAAATATTAATATAACATTTGTTTCATACTTAAATTATGTGTGATTTCTATGCAAAAAATTATTATACAAAACAGAAAAACATCCTCATCTCAAGATTTCCAAAAACATTTTTTTTCGTAATTTGCAGAATGCATATAACATTTACCGAACATAAATATTTTTGTTTTTCTTGTTTATAATTAATCGGACAAGATCAAAGAATGAAACATACTTCTCATAATAATAAAAAATATGGAACGCCAAATAAGTCCTATTTTTACACAGTTTGTGACATGAAAAGTGTTTCGCATGTACTTCACTTCTAATGTGTTTTGTTGACTTGTCGGAACAGAAAATATTTTTTTCGAGATTTATGCACCATTCGATAAAGGTCTATAACAATAACTTGTGTGCAAAAGTTTATATCTTGCGCTCGATTCGTTCTTTCCAAAATTATCATTCAATGACCGACAATTGCAAATCGGGCTAAAATACTATCAGTTATTTATTTTTGAGTATATTTCTTGGTTTTCTTTTGAATATCGTTCTGTTTTAAATGCCCCAGCTGATCTATGTAAGAAATTGATATTTCATGTTTTCAGTCTTATAAACATCGATGAAGATCCTTTAAGAAGTGACTGTGCGTAGTATGAAAGTACTTACTACATTATATATTGAACATAAACAATCATACAGTTATTACATGAGATGCCAATGGAATTGCACAAAAGGAAATAACAAAATAAAAGTATAATAATTATATCAAATGATTCACTAACACAAGTTAAATGTAGATTTAGAGAGCAACAACACAACGTGACCAATAAAAGCAAGAAACAACACAACATAAATAACTTAAAAAGCCATGAAAAAATATTACAGCAAATGTCACACTGTTTTTTTGGTCTTTTTTTCTCGCATTTTGTCATTTTTTTCACATTTTTTTCACAGTTTGTCACAGGCATGATTTACAAGATAATACAGCAGGCCATGTCATCATCTTGTGATGAAAGCAGACGAGACGACTCCTTCTGTGTTTTATTTGACGCTGTTCCAGAAATCTAAAACGATATGCATGTGCTGGTGTGAAACGTGAACAATATGTTTTAAAGTAGCCTTTTTGTTTAATTTGAAAACTAGCACATTCATTTATATTCTATGCATTGTATTGTATACATTGTTCAATGACTATAAGTTCTTATTATCAAAATTATACTATTTTAACAAAATTCAAAAGTAAGTATAGTAACAATAAAGCAACATCATCTGGAATGTTTTACGCACGTGTGCATTGTTGATTATATTTTCAACTAATGATTAACATTTGTACGTTACCTAAAATCGCTCTTATCTACCTATATCATTAAAAGGAAAATGAGCTTGTCTTATTCAGATAGTCGTTGATATACAAAGCCTGATGAACCGCTGAGCCTACTTGCCTGAAAATGTCTGACATTGTCAAACCAACTTTCAAACCGTTGTGATCACCTACTAATGTACAACTGACAATTTCAAAACCCGTAATGAAAACGCTGTACTAACCTACCCGCGTTTCACTGACATTATCAGATTCACCATTGAAATCGTGCTAACCTACCCATGTAGCACTAACATTGTCAAAACCATTAAAATGATGTTGGCTAACCTAAACAAGTATCACTAACAATGTCAAAATCAACATTGAAACCGGTGTGCAAACCTACATGTACCCGTGTACCTTTGACATTGTCAAATATTCAAATGTCACGGACATTGTAAAAGCCGGCATTGAATTCGGTCTGCTAACCTAACCGTGTACAACTCTCATTGCCAAAACCGGCACTGTAACCGATGTTCTTACCTACCCGAGTGCCACTGACATCATCAAATCAACCAAAGCCGCTTTTTAAAATTTATTTTAACCGGGTTACCCTAAGCATTGTTTAAAAAAAGCATTGAAATGCTATTTCTAAACTTTCCCTTTTTTTAACTGGGCATTTTCAAAACCCCAAAATTTTTATTTCCGCGGGAATTTTCCTACCGTGTCGATTGACTTTCAAAGCCCGTATTTTAAAAAAACTTTGCCAATTTCTCATGTACCATGACATTTTTAAAATCGGGATTGAAGCCGCTGTGCTCAGATCTTTCGTTATTTTTTACATTTATAAAACCAGCATCATAACATGTGGGTTCAAAAAGAGGTTCATGAAAGTTTTCAAAAAAGATTGAAAACGTGTGCTAACCAGTTTTCTGACGTTTTCGGGAAACTTAAAATTGAAAAAAAACCATTAAATTAACCAGCATTTTACCAAAAGACATTTCCAAAAATCAAAATTGGGAAAAGTTCTGCCTTTATCTAAAACGCAAAAACCTAGCATTGAGACAGCTCTACTAACTTAGTCAGTATGTTTGACGAATTTGAGACTTGCTTACCCGAATATGATTGACATTATCGAAATCTGTCTTGAAACCACTCTGGTAACTTTTTATCGAAAGTTTATCTTCCTCATCTTTCAGACTTTGTTCGTAGAGCGGATTGCATGTTATACTCAGTTCCTTGCGGGAACCAGCGTCAAACAAAACCTCGTCGTCTTTTTCATCATCAATAAGTAGGTCCATAGGAAATCTTTGCGGGGTATGCTCCTCCAGGTCCGTCGGATCAAAAACTGAAATATTAAATACTAATTATGTGATACTTAGTCTTTAATAGATAATCTTTTTTACGAAGAGGATGGGTACAGATACTTCATTGAAAATAAAGTAATTTTTTTTTTGAAAAAAAAGAAATTTTTGTTAAAGGACGCCAACGGAAAAACCCCACGGGGCAAAAATTTCTGCAGAAAGGGGTTTTTTGGGGAGCCCAATTTTTATGTTAAGTTTAAATTTTCCCCGATAAAAAAAACTTTGGGTTTAAATTTTTTTACGATTAAAAGGTGTAAGGATATTTCCTATGACCTCAGATATAAAGGTTTCGTCCGAAATAAAAAACAAACTGGTGGGGAAGTTAAGATGACGAAGCAGAGGATCAAACTATGTTAATATCATTGTTTAATTCATAGTATCTCTAAATAGATTTTAGCTAAAAGATAATTTTGAATTCTTCATGATGCAAATCGAAAGGCAAACAACATAAAGAAGTAACTGTCTTACTCGAGCCTTCATTAATCTTAAGCTGAAAAAGTTCTTTTCCGATGTTCGAAATATCATCCTCCGTGGTGTTGAGTTCCAATTGAGATATGTCGAATATGATGTCATCATCGTCGTCATCGTGAACCTGAAACAGTCACGTGACATTGGCGTTTAAACAGAATTTAGCACAATCAGTTAATTATGGATTTAGCTCAATACAGGATTGGAGCAGTACCTCTAGACGCTTGCAGAAATCATGATCCCAAAATAGACAAATATCGTTTTTTTTCGCCGAATTTTACATTTTTCCTGATTATCGTACTTGATTCGGTGTGAAAAGATGATTTAGACCTGTTAAAGTTCATTCCGTTGGGTAAAAAGACAAGATTTTAGCATTTTATCATTCAAGCGCCTTGTCCGGTATATACCGGAATACGGTATTTAGTGTGGTGCTCCAATCCTTTTTTTAGTCACAGCCGTTAATTATTTAATAAGCATAAACAGTGTTTTATCTTCTTACTGGAATTAGCATGATGTCATTTTTTAAAATCTGTTTTGCATACAATATATTTAAAAAAAATAAACATCTTGCATTATGTAAGGGACATGGGTCATATAACCTAAATCATGTATCTCGTGCATTTAGCGGGAAGACTTGGAGTCTACAGCTGTTTACTATTAGGGTATCCCTGCTTTGAGTAATATTTATAGGAATACTTTTACGAATCAGGTTTCGAAAGGATTTTCGTCCAAAACAATGTCACTATTAACCGTTTACCTTCTAAATTTCTTGAATTGACTTATTTAGCTGAAACCTTCATCAGTTTTGGAGATATCAAGTCGGAAATTTAGCAATTAAAGATTTTCCAGACTGCACAGTGGGTAAAGGTTTAATACCCCAGTTCTTGCGTGTTTTGCTCATAACATATTCCGTTAATTAGACACAATGGCAACATTTTTTAAAAAAAGATAAAATACAAGTCTTAAATTTTACAAAACTAGATATTTAACTTTCAAAGCAGATGGATGACGTTTGAATGACACTTGCATCCCAATCACATAGTGGCGACAGTATTCATTGTATATTCCAATTTGTAATCAATTGTGGACCATTGTAGACCATTTTACACACTGTCACAGTTTTAAATCTACTCATGGACAATGGATGCTGCCTTGTGGAACTTGATGAATTAATGAAAACTAATTATACATACCAGTTTGAGGAAATGTTCATTATCCGAGATATGATTCAAATCAGTAATTATTTTGACGTCAATTTGTTCTACGTCCTTGACTACTGACAAATCTACAATAAAATGTCAAAAACACTAAAGTTAACAACGACTAAAATATCATTATAATGTGTTTTCTCTTTAAAAATAATGTCAAATATTACTGTTGTAGCAACCTTTAAATCGTATGCCCTAATATAAATGCAAAATTGGCATGCCTTTGGCGCAAAAGAATTCTGTTGAGTTAATATTTTTCACAAATAGGCTTTCAAAACCTGTGCACTTTAAAACGTTCTGTCAGTCCAAGCAATTATTTATATACTGGCTTTTTAACAGTGAAACGACTTGTGTTTGAAACTATAATATACGGGTATTGCATGCCTTTCAATTGCCTGAAATACGGAGCACCAGAAAATCTGCTTCATTGGGTATTGCGTATAATGTAGATTTAATTATTTATTCGGCGATTTCTATACCTTCAGACAAGTCAACTTCCTCAAACTGGCCTACGTCGTCTATACATTCTGTTGGTGATGCCAGATTAATCTCAGCTTGTTCAAGTTCATCTTTTAGACTGCAGCAAAAACTTTCATCATGTGATATATCCTGGAATGAAATAAATAGAAAATATTGCCTGACTTAAGTGAAAAAATCAATGAGCGTATACCTCAACAAAATCCAGTTACACAGGACCACAGGCAATGTGATCAGCATGGCACCGAAGAAAAAACAAAACGAAAGATGGCACAAGAGAAAAACAGAAATTTACATCGCCTATCTGATAAAAATCTATGAGGTAAGAGAATCATGTGAGAGCATGCTCCCACATTAAAAACTTTGTCATGTCGGTTAGCTTTTGCCCCTTTCATAAAGAAGATTGTAGAATCAAACTATTTAAATGGTCCTTTAACAGACTTTGGATTTTCATTGCAGTTAATTGTCATATGATAAATTCAATGACGAAGTGTATATATATTACAAAATACAAGCGATCATCGTCAAAGTCTTAACAGACTGATCCGCAATATAATCAAATTTGTATATTAGGTAAGCCAGAATTGGCCTTATTATATAAATTGTATATACTCACTGACTGGGTGTTGTCATCAAGTATATCTTCATCAAATTCAGCATCATCAACAGAATCATCGTCAAACACTCCAGAATCGCGACTATGTGCCCTTGGAAAGCCTTTCTTGTTCGGTTCTGTTTGTATATCTAAATCAGTAAGACATGTAATATTTGTGTATGAGAGAAAATTCGTTCACCACAATCTATAAGATTAAATTTTTCTCGGCAATGTCATTTTTGAGATCATGAGAGAAAATTAATGGTCAATACATAGTTACTTCCCTTGATAACTTTCCGTCCTAAATGCGGGAGTAAGAGAATAAATCGGAAGGTTTACGGTACGATAAAATGAAATTGTATCATAGTTTGGGGACCTTTCTGTTGAAAAAGTGTAAGAGTTAAATCGTATACATTTACTTGCACAGTGCGGTAACTGGATTGCAGGTATCAGTTACCCGCACTCCAGATCATGCCCGTTGATTGGCTCATTTTTGTTGGGGTTTACATATTGTGACGGCAGAGAAAGGGAAAGCGGGAGAAATATCATATTCAGATGCTCGTTCATTGGTAACTTTTTCCCGGGGTTTGACAAAAGGGAACGTGTTTTTATGTTTGACTATGATACAAAAGAGAAAGAACACCAAAACACTCGGCAGTCTGATGTATACTCGGGGGCTACGCCCCCTCGTACAAATCAGATAGCCGAGTGTTTCGGTGCTCTTTCTATTACTAACACATCTCATTAACTTCAACAAACACAAAAAGCGCAAAGTAAAAAAGTATAAGAATATGAGGCTCTCTTATCAAGTCATTATCGGAGCTTTTGTTCTAAATTTTTGTGGTTTCAGGTCCGGAAATGGGGCCGGGGTAACTGAATAAAGACCGAATTATTGGCATGAATGCATGCAGATTGTAGTTGTATTTGGAGATTTTATCTAGTTTTTGAAGAGGCAATTCTGAGCAGGTATTGATGTCATTTGTATTACCTTCAATAACTTCTAGGTCCGAAGCTGAGTCGGGATCTTCATCCAGTTGTGTTTCTTGTTCACAACCACTGTCATGTCTGCAGTGTGAGGACTCCTGAAAAAATAATCACAAATGTTTAGAAGGAATAAAAGCTTTATATTTCTGTTGTACAATTTAACACTACTTTATTATTAAAACGTTGAAAATTGAAATATTTGGATAAATTATTCGCACAAAACCAAAAGCATCATCGTAACCTAAGTAAAGATAAGATTTTTTTCCATTTGATAAATTTACTGTAAATTAGAAAAACTGAAAGCCCTAATCTAATAATCTTATTGAATATGTTATGCCATTTAATTAATTATATAAAAGGTATATTATAGACTAGTTCATATTATTGATGAATTACTTGCCTACCAAACTTTTATCATTCTTATTACTTACCAAACTTTCATTGCTACTGTACAGTGAATCACGGTCCGGATTAGTAATTAGAATCTGTGTCTTTCCTTCCGGTTCAAATATGAATACTGGTTCCCCAATATCCAGGCACGACACTGGTTCCTTTACATCAACGGATGGTACTGTAGGCTTCTGTGGCACATAGTCTGTGAAATGAAAATATTATCAAAGTACTGAAAAAAATAAACTCGCAGGGCGATTGTCACTGAGTTAATCAGAGATCAGCATAACATTTTGGACACGTGATAAGTCACGTGATCTTAAACGCGCATTGATTTCAATACTTATTTATATATCAAAGTTTAGAAAAAGACTATTTTCTTTTTCCAATTTCATGTGTTTTATTTTAGCGATCCAACATATATATATATATATATATATCGTTTATAAATCTGAATTTGGAAGGAATGTACTACTAACATGTGTGCATTCTGAACGGACGTTATCGAGAAGAAACACACTCTTGAAATCCTTAAAACTGTTAAAAGAAGGCATTATCTTTATCATAAATTATGTTGTTTAGTTTAGATTATTTAGAAGTTTTTAAAATATCTAATAGGTTTGAAATAACAGCCACAATAAGTTACTGATACCTTGATAGTATTCAAAATCTGGTGTGACAGACTTTATTATAAATGGATACTCTGGTTCGGTCGTTTTCTTTTGTTTTCGTTTGGCTTGTCCTGAAATATGTATAAAACATTCCGTTACATCTCTCAGCAGACGACATATCAACCTAAACTTAATGTACATGTAGGCAATAGAAAATAGAGAAAACGGAAATCCTTAAGAACGCCCAGCACAACGTAATTGAGAATGTTGCAGGCTCGGTTTGATTGAACTTGTTCATGGGCGCTACTGGAAAGTCCAAGTTATTGATGGTGTATCCAAGCAGAAACAAGGAAAGTGTCTGCTTGTTTTCTTTCAGTTCAAAATAACAGAAGGTAATGGGTTATGCAGTTGCTCGTTTGGTTCAACCTATTAATCGGAGTAGCACATTAAGAAACAAAAGTTAAAATAACAATTTTTATACAAGATTTTCTAGAGTTTCAACAATGACTTTATATAATCATGTCCGAAGTATGCCGAAACATGTCCTCAATCATGTGATTTATTTGCTGTAACTGATGTCCATCAGCCAAATCAATTATGGAAAAACTGTCTAGTGTTTTAACTTTGTTATTACTTAGTGACTTATAAACCTACCATTTTTGTTCTTTCGCTTCTTCCGATTACGCCTCCTGCCCCCTACAAAGAGGGCAGGGGTGTCGGCGTCTGCGATATGATTCACTGCATTTTGAAGTTTCAGCTTCAGGCTCTTTTGCATACTGTGTCCGACGGGTCTGGAGGAGTGGGGATTACAATTCCATAATGAACCTGAAAATGAACAGAAATTAGTAGATATTGAAAATAAAGCTACAGTTTGTTCGGAATGTTCTGAAAGTCATTTCGCAGTAAAACTGAAAACGGAAATACAGTTATTTGTACGTGTTATACCAACTGAGAACCTGAATGAACATACAAATAATTTCCAACATATGTTCCGGAGAAAAAGAAACGGAAGAATAAAAGGACAATAACTCTATTTATGAAGGGTAGTTTTTACTGCACTCCTTTGTGAGATATATAAACATATGAAGATTCAAGACTTTCTGAATAGGCGTTGGACAAAAAAGCCATGAAAGAATTTAAAGGGCAATAACTAAAAGTCGATATCTCAAATACTTTTCGAAATACTAGAATGCCCCGGACAAAAAGCATGAGAATTAACAAAAGGCAATAACTCTAAATTTATGAAGGTAGAGTTATCATTGTTGACTACCGCACTCCTTTCCACTTATGAAGTGTCGAGGTGATATCTGAAACACTTTAGAGTTATGCTCCTGTTAATAATTTGGAACTGAATTACGGACGGATACTGCTCCCGAAATGGTTCGGGAGGGATAATAGCTAAGAAGATTATGGTAATTTCCAGCGGTACTAGTGACAGATATGTAATGATAATTCTATTACAATTAACTAACATTGTTTGTCAAGATCTCAATCTGTTAATATGTGCTTCTATTTATTGTCAATTCATTACACTCAACAACTTTAAAAACGCAGCAGTCAAATTTTAATAATTTTAACATTCAATAAAATGTTTGCATTTAACTTGGCAATCAAATTAAAGTTTAAAGATATCATCATTTTGATAGATAAACATTGACCTATGTTATGACACTGTCAATATCCCTAGGTGAAAACAGTAAGTTCATAAAAGATTATATTTCTAGTTTTTGGCATACAAACTACCAAACAAATTGTGCGTCTGATGGATGTTGACTTCGAGTCTTCTACAAAACTATAGCCCTGCGGATAATCAAGACGTACCGTGTATTATGCAACAGAATAAGATCGTTTGCTTAAAATAACATTCGCTTTGCCCAAACATGGTCAAATTCTACATGGGGGCGTAGGTGTGTTATCTTGGTCTTTTAGTGAGAGTTCATACGCCTAAATATAAAACTGCATTGCATTGATGAAGTTGTGTTGCGTTCACTGCTGCAATTAATGCTTCAGCGGCTTAGACATTCACACGATATTGAATTTTGTGAACTCGTTGCTGACACCATAGTTACTTGTAATTGTAATAAAACTAAGTTAATTTTCAAACTACTTTTTGGTTCCATGTGAATTAAATTCCAACAGAGGATAGTTATGACAAGAATTATTTTTTGTTTGAAAGTTTCATGAAAATATTTTGACATATTCGGTGTTAAAATCATCAATATTCGACTGGTGCGTTTTTAATGTTCTTGATTGTATTTCTGTCTAACATAACATATATGAATATTGTCAGATTTGTCACACACAAACATGTTTACGAAATTGTATTGTCGGAGCCATGAGCAAGAGCACGAGAATAAAGATACAAATAGCTTTTGTGATTAGTATTCCCTACTAGTTATGAAAAATAAAGAATACTTTGACACACTATTTGGGTTCCCCCATTTGTAAAATAAAAGAGAAAATTTTCCCTAACCATACTGGATTCGAAGAAAAGAAGGTAAGCCTTTGCTTCCAGAATAGAGTAAGACCAACTACACTATTGATATTGAAATCCCTAACACTTTTAATGTTTTTTTCCGAGTTCAAAGTAAGGCGAACCCATAATACTAATTAAGTAGGCCCATAATGCTAATTAAGTAGGCCCAGGGTTAAAGACGCCGTGGTTCAGAGAGCCACTTTGTAAGCCATACAACCGAAATAAAATCTGTACATCCCTGGAATTTCGTTGCACTTGTTTTTGTCTACCGTTCATGTGTTTATAATAAACCACGAATGCATTGCTCATTATGAACAAGAACGTAGAAGAATTATGATATTTTAAGGCTACATGCATGTCAGTGATTATACGATTAAATGGAATATTAAATTAATGTATTATATTTAATATTTCATATACAGTACAGTCTCTGCAAAGCAACACTCTGTAGTGCAGTCACCTCTTTACAACAACAGTGTCATTACCCCTCTCAATAAATCCAACCTCTGTACAGCAGTCACCTCTTTACAACGACAGTATCATTTTTCCCTCATAGTGAGACTTCTCAATAAATCCAACCTCTGAAGAGCAGTCACCTCTTTACAACGACAGTATCATTTTTCCCTCATAGTAAAACTTCCCTCTGAAGAGCAAAACCTTTCTACAGCTTCTGGAATTCGTCTTCCAAAGGGTGTTGCTTTACTGAGTTTATACTATATACCGAAACTTTAAATAAGATAAATAAGCAGGAGATCTTTTTATATATGTACCTGGTTTTTTTCCGATATAGGCGGGTGTGGTGATATCAAATAACCCTCTTTATTGTCCTGTATGGAACACAAAGTGATAGAACTATTGGTTGTACGTATTCCCTTATTAAATCATAGAATATTTGGTAAAAAACATAAGCATTATGATTTGCAATTTTACAATACATGGTATACGTGTGATTAAGTTTGCATGCAAACATCCATTTAGTTCTTGAAACAGTTATTTCTTCAAGATTTTTACAAAATATAATAATCGGCTGAAATGGATTGAGATTTTATTTCAGAAGTTTACTTCCAAAGCATTACGTTCAAACAGAAAATGTAAAAGGATATGTAGGTTTCGAACTTTGACTATTGACCTACATAATAAGATACAGAGAACAGTTGGTCCAAGGAAAAGACATACTGTGGTATTCGTCAGATATCAGGCTTATTTTAATCAAAGTAATTATGGACTCATATGTAACAATTCAAAAATAACAAAGTTCTCGAAATCTAAAAGGAATCAAAGGTTAGCATGTATAAATAGCTTTGTTGAAATTAATTTATACATTCGGCGTGTTTTGTTAAAAGAAATTGTAGTCAAATGATTATGGAAAGCAATCGGGCGAACATATATTTTAACATGTTCAATTAAACTACGCTATTGATGTAAAATATCCAAGTGAACCTAAACGAATAAAAATCCGATTTCCTATTTCTGCATAAATTCTATGCATTTGAATCTAGGTTTCTCGTGTATTTAAAATTGTGTGTTTTTTTAGGAAAGAGGCAATGAATAAACATATTTGTGATAATTGTTCTTGGCACGCGGTTTCTATACAAGCAGACGATAATAGGGAGTAACTAGGTAAATAATTTGATGTCTGCAAGAAAACATCTGTCAGTATTTCACCTTAGACTGGCATTTCAGAACGGTTCACTGATTGCCCAATACTGAGTAATCATGATCTCTAGATGGGTTTGCAGACGACTAATGGCCGGCGTCTAAAATTATGATATGAATAATGATAAAATCATGATCATGACATAACATGATATAATATGATATGACGTAATTTGGCATAATGCGATATGACGCTGCATTTAGCTCTTTGTAGCATATTATAACAAAACATGTAACAAATTATATACACAGCATAGGCGTGTTGTTAATTTATCTAATATAACGATTATATGTTTTTAGTAGTGTATTCAGATTTTTGCATCTAACTGTTTTTAGATATAATATATGTTTTACTTTTTTATTTATTGTATTTTTCCCAAAGTTTTTTTTAATAAATACTCAACAATTGTTCCAATTTCTTTCTATATACATGTACATTATTTTATAAAGATAATACATACATAAAGCATTTCAATATGTTTAGTCACTTCTTGATAAACATAGGAGAATATTTTTAACTGGCATGTATATACATACAAGAAACATTGAGGATAACTTTTATCTATGTTCAAAGATCTATATATCGCTTTAACCTTTTTCCAAACCAAGAACTTTACGAATGGACTTTGTAACAGACAAGTTATATCTACATATTTTAGAACACAGCATGGCATTACTCACCATGCCTTATCATCTATCACTTTAATCTTTATTCATGTTTCTGATAAAAACAAAAATATTTTAGGAGAAAAAATATAAAGCAGGATCTTCGTTTTGAGTCCATGCTTTAAAATGCTAGATATATACATGTATGTGTTTATTACTCATTAATTCTTATACATATTGAAATGCACCCTTTCGCAAAATTGTAGTACATCATTAAATTACTAAAACAGCAGAAACAAAATTTAGCAAAAATCAAAATCAATTAACATCAAACTTAAATATGTGGAACGAAAAATTCTTCATATTTGAAGTCGGCGTAAAAATATTAGACTTTTATTATGGATCTATATTATAAGGAAATGCCAGTATCATTTAAAAAAAATCCACTTAGAATCTATTCATAAAACTCGTAAAACAAAAAATGATACAGCTACAGAGGTTTAGTCACTCTGCACATGTATATTATTTGTAACGCACGTGCTGTTTCACGCGCCCCTCCTTCACATGTACTGCTTCTAAAACATTACTCGAGCTTTACGTGGCAGTTTTCTTACGATATTACTGTATATATAACTTATATATCGATAAAAGTAAAAATATTCAGGAGTAATACGATTTAAATTTAAATAGCCACTTCTTTCCTATATTAATTATTAATCAAAATTACATACGTTTTCCACTATTTACATGAAAAGTAGGTTATTCTCCCTTTATTTTTTTTCTGTGGCATTAATTGTGTTTAACATACATTTATACATTGCATAAAATATGAATGAAATTCCTATTTGTGGGTACAACATTTTTTTTCTGATTGTTTAAAAAAGGATCTCACAAGGTCATGCAAATATCAGATGTTTATGAAATATTAACCTCAAAAACCGTGTTGTAAAACATATATAATGTGTATGTGTTTATATAGATAACTAAATATATATAAAAAAATCATCATACCTGTTTTTGTTCGACTGGTTATTTTATTCCGTAGTTCCGTAAAATGCGAATTATACCTCTGTTCTAAGACTTCTAGAAGAAGAAAAGCATTCATAGTAAACGCTTGCTATAAACCACGTGGTATTTTGGCATGTAATAAATGCATGCATTACCATGGTAACGTACTTGAGCAGTTGGCACGTGCTTCAAAGTGAAAACACTCTGACAAATCGTAGAAGAAATAATGTTTTCGATTAATAATCAATTAATGGTAGATTTTTTTGTATGAGTATGAGCGTACTATTATTTCTTATATATTATAAAAATTTTAATGAATGTTTTTGAAATAAAGTTAAATGGTTAAATGCTTGTTAAGACTGTACTGTAATAAAGTAAGAAAACTAACCCACATACCTTTAAACTAGTATTTCGGGAAGAGAATGAACGGCCGAAGAAACATGTGTCCTTTTTTTCTATGTTCGCGGCAAAAATGAGACTTGCACAACACGGTTTTGACATATATAAAATGAAATCAAGATAGGAAAAAAACTTATAAATAATTTCTGGACTAATTGAATAGGGAGTGGTCGGGAACTTTATTTAATAAAATTAATATAAAAACAACAGTTATAGAAGCCCTATTGATGCAACCATTTTAATCTAAAAATCAGCGTTCTTTCCATTTTGTATAATTATATATATTTTACCGAAGTATATAATTATATGTGGTATTTTCCCGATATATTATTAAAATGTCAATAGACAAGAGCATGATTACATTTTAAGTTAAGAAAAAAATCTCTTATTGAATAATTTAATTTCTTTGTTAAGGTTTATATCTGGTCTTTATTATGAAAAAATAGTTCGTGGATTTGCCATATACTTTTCAGGTCTCTAATGACAGAAGTTAGATAAGACAGTCCAGTATTCTAGTTTCATAGCATCGTCGGATACCGCCACCGCCGAACCATTAATACAGAAATATGTGTTTATCAACCGTGGGTATCCGACGAAGGTTTCATAGATAACTTATTGTGATTTTATTTGGCATGTACAAGCATTTTTTTTTTAATTTTTTCTTTTGTTTTATTAACTGTGTTAACGACTTGATAAATAAATTAACAAAATAAATAATTGCATAAAAATAAATAAATAAATAAATAAATAAAAACACAATGCCGTACGGTCTTTTTTCTTCACAAGGGAATTCACTGTTGGTGAGTTATTAGAATGTTTGCTCATGATTTATCTCACTTTAATATTGTACATAGATTCTATGTGTTGGTTTTGTTTTCCTTTGGTTGTGTTGTTGTTGTTGTTGTTTTTATTGCTTCTGGTGATTATAGAAGCATTTTACGAACTGGTCAATAAGGTAAAATGATCTGTTTGAATATTATAATTTCAAGTGAACAAGTAAAATAAACATTATAACATTAGACGTACATTTGAACTAAATATATACTTTTATTAAAACCTTTTTACCAAAAGAACGAACTACATCACAAAATTTTACATTATCATTTACAACTTTTAGAATTCGAACTATTAAAAGACAAGAAAATAAATAAAGTTAAAAGATAAAATACTTTAAGGGAGAATACTGCATCAGTTAAGGAAGAAACTCTCTAAAAAGTTGTCTTTCTTTACTCTCTGCATTATTCAATCAGTAAAGAAAGTACATGCTCATTTCGCCCTTCGTAAGGAAGATTTATCGTAATAGATTCCCGGAAGAATTAGATAGTTTAATAAGAAATCCTATAAAAAAAATGTTTTTTTTTTTCTTATAATTCATTTATTATAGAATGAGAATGTCTGACATGGTATGACTTGTTTTCACTTGTTTTTTTTTTAGTTTGAAACTGCGTCAAAAAAGTAAAAAAACAAGTCATGGGATTGTTTGAAATACATATAGTATAATGACATGTTGGGAAGCAAGAAGTTAAGCAGACATAATTGATCGGTATGACCGCATGACTTGTATGAGAAATAACTGTAATAATCCATTTCCGGTTTGAGGTTAACTATCATTCAATGTGGGAGGCGTCAAGACCCTTGTCTCTCTACTTACAAGTTATTACGTGGTTTCGAATAATCTGAACAATAAATTAAGCAATTAGTATATGACATTGAATATGTATACTAGTATGACAATACTATCCTGTTTATACGATACTTTAATGCAAGAGATGCGTGTGGTCACAAATGTGACTTTGCATTGTTAAATGTTGTTACAAATTAGTTCCAGCCTCCATTAATCTCTTCAAAGTATATAACAAAACTCTTTTTCTCTGTTTTGTTTAAAAAAAAAACAACAGAACTTTAAACTTCCGGTGGCTTTAAAGCGTTACCACAGTACGAGCAGCCGACTTTATATAATCGTTTCTATTATAATTGCCGCAAGCATTATAAATACAAATTTAAATACCTTGAAGCAATATCAATTGAAAGCTGTCTTTTTCCCCTCGGTGCGTGGACGTCGCAGAGAAGGCATCGGCATCGCCAGAATATTTGGAGCTTGGCTGATATTTTGCCAAGGACACGATGACTGGTTAAGATCCGAGCGTTGTTGTTGTGCATATAAGGTAAGCCCTGGAGACCAAACTACCACTTCGTCGATGGGCAGTTAAAATTCTATCGCAACCTACGACTCAGTTTGCCGATGTCTTAACTAAAGCCGAGGCGAGTGGCCCTACAAAGTGGACAGGGATGGAAATTAAAGCGTGCCAGGATGCGTGAGGCCCTAGCATAGAAAAGGACGACTTTAAAGGCAGGTTCTTTGCTGGCATAACAGCCCTTTTCAAAGTTCATATCTTTGGCTTATACATCAGATCATGGAAATTGAAAAGATCTAAATTATCACCACTTTGTGCTTTATTATTACCCCTTTAAGTGTATGCCTTGTGACATGTTCGGGGTCCGTACTAAACAGCGAAATCTGCTTTTTTGTGCCCTTGTTAGCGGATGAACCCTCATTAAGCATATAACTCGTTCGTTCGTTCATTCATTCATTCATTTGTTCATTCATCAATTTGAAGGCTTTGATATTTCTATTTTGGAAGTTTGCTTTACTCTGCAAATCGTTAAATTCAAGTTCCGGCTTTAAAAAAGTCGGCGATACCCGTATTCATACATATAGTTTAATGTAGTACGGAGGCTTGAAGTCGAAACAGTTTAAAAAAGGCCTATAAAAGAAAATAATCATATTTTGTCATTTACCACAGAAACACTACAACACTTGAATAGCAGAATAGCATCTTGTTTGCCTCTCTTATTTGTGGAAACTTAAACAGACTCTAGCCTTCCACTATCAAAATGGTGTATGTAGGGTTATTTTTCTTACATTTCTCAAGCAAATGTCGAGTCCCTATTAGAAAATTTAACTTTGTGGATCGTGGAAAAGGATATGTTAAACAAAGAAGACAGTACAACAGTTTTCCATTTATATACTTTTTATTGCACAGCTTTTAAAACACCATACACACACATATATACTATTTCAATGTCACACTTGCTTGAAATAAAATAAAACTGAAAGTTGTGAAATATTTGCATAATCGACTTCATAGATATATGAATTACAGAATGTCCGGAAAAAACATAATTAGTGGCAAGTATTTTGAAAGTTTATATTGTACATATTGCACATTTTGTAATTACTGACATCATTGCATTGCTCAAAAGTTTCGTACATGTACTCTTAAAGGTCATTTTGCAATACCAAAATAGTATATGACTGTCACGTGACACTGATGCTTCTGAGATATTAGCCATAAAACCCCTTTACAAGAAGTTACATATACGAGTATACACCATTTATACCACCACGTTATTGGCTCTCATATCAATACAAATCATAAATATAAATATAGTATATGGGTTGGAACATAATTTTACAAAATAAAAGAATGATAAAAATATACACCCTTAATGCTATATAATAAGACAAAAAATATACAAGTCAAGAAAAAAAGTACGAAACAGAACATATAAATACGTGTATATGAAAACATTTGATAAAAATAGATTGCATATTTCTATTGTCTATGAATAACATAGTCACACTTGTTTAATTCACACGAATAAAAATAGGGAAACGAGGTATGTAAAACGTTTTACCATTCCACTGTTCAAAATTGGTCCGTACGCGTACTTGATTTGCTAAGCCTCTATGTCAACTACTTTTTAAATATCTTTTAAAGGGGTGATCCCTTGGAAGCATTTATCATGACTAAATTACATGAAAATTGCAGACTCGGTTTGATTGAGTCTGTACATGAGGGGTGAAAAAATGCAACATCCCTCACACCCGGCACCGGCTTGAGCGATACTCAATTTCAACACTTAAAATGTTGGAACCAATGATCCTGATGGACAGGGAAAAAATAACAACTTTGAAGTGAAGTATGGGGCAACATTTTACGGCTATCACACGGCACTTGACACAGTTCAAAGCAAGACCATTTCAGCATCTGATAATGACAAAGCAAGACATCCAATCCAACTAAGTCTTGCGCAGTAAATTCAGTTTTTGACTTCTGAATTTATATGTCGATTGGAGAACCAATAAACCGAAAAGGATCATTAAAACAAAGATCATTCTCGTTAATACGCCTATATAATAAATACAGACTCTTTTCTTAAACCTCCAAACAAAAGTCTATAACAACGTATAGTCTTCTTTTTCAAATAATAATTACAATATATGTTTATCAATACGATACTTATCTAATAATAGTATCAGAATTGAACAATTATATAAAATCTTAGTTCGATTGTGTTGGAAGCTATAAGCTTATTAAAACACTCTCGAATCCGTGCCTGGAACCAACCAGTACTACGCAATGAGTGTAAAGTTTCTTGCTCAAGGAAACAACGGCTTACCCTTGATGGGACTTGAACCCACGCGGTCAGACATCTTTAGATTACTAGTCTAAAGCGTTAACAACTCGTCTTAAAGTTTACAACAAAATATGGATGTAAACCGCCTACGAAATACATAAAGATTCTTGATCAGCTATATTGCCCAGTATAAAAGGTATCAGCTTATATGGTCCGAGGCTCTAGGCACAATTCCTTTATTTTTGGAAAAATGAAATAACAGCATAAATCTACAACAGCAGTGAATTTTAGTTATAAAGATTTTTGACATGTTACGTGACCCTATATAAACGGTTGTTTTTATATATTTTCCGAGCCGCTAGGCGAGGAATATATTGCAAATAGCTGTTTATAAACAGTCAAATAACCTTTCAATAATCTTTATAACAAAAAGTATAATGCAGTTAACTTCAGTTATTTAAGAAAAAATAAATGAAATAACTTCATAAATTGACTACAGCCCTGAACCAACAAATGTAGTTTATATACACGCTACGATTATCCAATGAAAATTAGCGTTACAAACGTGCACAATTACAATATATTATGTCAGCATAAGGTATAGGCATTTTCATGTCAAATGGATATTTATGAATAAATATGATCATAATTCATTACAATTCATTCACTCAAACACATATTCTGTAGGCTTGGTACTAAACAAATATGCCTCGAATCTTTGGTTTCAACACAAACTATCCAAAATATAGGCATGCAAATGATAACTACAGTAAAGCAAAAAGAAAGTAGATCAACAGCAGCTGAGATATGGCTATTCTAGCCTTTCCGTACAATATATACTTAATTTAAATCACGGATTTATGTAATATAAATCCGTGTTTAAATATATACGTAATTTAATCACCATTGTTTTGTACCAAGTCACTAGTAACAACTCAGGTATTCATGGACATGGTTAACACTATACAATGTATTAACATTATTTCTATCTGTATGGTCATTTAAAGACATACCAACTATGTACATGTTAATATCACAGATATTTTTGGGCTTTATGGAACGCCACACATGTCTTGTATGGTTTTGTTCCTTCGGTGATCCACGTCAATTAGGCATTGCTTTCTACACATGCTAATCGCTAACTGTGTCAATATAATCTTAAGACATTAGGCGTTCCATAGTCTAAGTAACGTAACATACACTGGAAAACGTTTAATATGTGTTTTCTTATAATCAAACATAATTATTATGTTTGTACTAAACACTTCATTCTCGGGTGATTTGAAAGTGTTAAAAATATGTAAGAGCATCTTTGCAAAAGCAATATGACAGCGTTTAGAATCTGTTAAATCTATCAAACTATGAATTGAAATGTTGGAGGAATAAAAGAAATAATTAAATAATAATATAACTGGAAATTTATAAAACATTCCAAGTATGGCTTATCTTCTTCATTAATTTTTTTCTTGCGCAATCCATAAAAAATAAAATAGCATTTGAGATTCATATCTGTTTAAGACTGTTACAATATGTTCATTTAAAAAACTGCATAAAAATAAAAACGAACAGAACATATAACGATGAATGACAATGCGCTGCGCTTGATTCAACGCTCTGCTTTCTTTCATTATTAAAACCCCGAGTTGTTTGCACGTTGGTATACTCTGGATTCATGGTCTCGCAAAATGGCGGTATTAGCCCCGTAAGCAGGGTGTAAACAAAAGTTGCTGCGCTCGATCCACAATGGCGCTGTGTTGTGTTGGTAAGACAGCTTCTAGCTACAGAGTGAAACCTAAAAAAAATATTAGCATGTGACAATGTTTCTTTAAATTGGTTTTTAAACGTTGAATTTGAATGAGCTTCGTTTGTACACAAATGCGTGAGGGATGATGTAGACAAAATCTTTCTAAAAATTTCTCAATCAAGCATAGCCCGGACCATTTTTTGTGATTCCTATAAAAAACGATATGGACACGTATGCATGCATGCAAAACATTTCATAAAGTTTAAAATCAGTAATATTTTAAGCCGCAATGGCGTTAAAAGCATCGGCATATGACCAAATACCAAATCCTCGTTAATTGGAGATTTATATTTCAATAGTCTTAGAGGGATGGTCAGAATATGGTCGTCATCCATAACTTAGCCATAGTCTTTTGTTAAGCAAAAATTACATCTTTTTTCAAGGGAGAGCACTTGTACTGGAGTCCCTATAACCGGCTCAACGTTTGCTGTAGATTGTTTGCAAGTCATAAACAGTAATTCAGTTTTTCCAAAAAAGCGTTATAAATATATCATCTGTACAGATCAAATTTACGAATCACTGCAAACACTTTAAAAAATGATCAAGTGACGTTATAAGGGTCGTACATCTGTCGTATATTGTACTATTGTTTACAAACCATCTCAAAATCTTGGATTCGGACTGTGAATATCAATGAGGTTCCAATGGTTGGAAACTTAGCCTTGAATATCAGACAGGGTCATCTATTGCATTTACTGGTGCTAGAAAACCCCTTATGTACAAGTCGCGTGTATTAAATTAGGTTATTCCTACATGCCTTTCAAGAATGAATTGGATTCTAATGGCCGTTACAAATATAGTTGTAAAATAATACGCTACTGTAAGAAGAAAATGCAAAATGAAAATATTAGTTTCGTAATTTCTTTCAAAAATATCATTCATTCGTAATATGCAAGAAAAAGAATCAAACAGCGACTGACGACATAGACAGAAATATTTAGCTCTCAGGTAAACTGTTTAGCGGAAACTCGGCACAGCCTTCCTCGTTATCGCACAGTTATCCTAGAGTTAGATATTCTGGTCTGTACCGGCAGCCGGTGTAAGATCCCTTTAATACATTTTCTATTAGCCACACGAGTTAGCGTTTTTGGCCAGATTACATATACCTGTCATTAGAGCCAAACGAGTTTTTCTTGACAAAAAAAAAACAAACACAACCAATGAAAAAATACAACTGCAACCTAATTTCGTTTTATTGGACACTTACCTACATGTTCCCATTATAAGGACGTCCATATTTGCCCCTGCAGTTAATTTGGCTTTAAAATTATCATGAGCATATTTGCTGCAATTTGCTGTTTCTCCGTGATATTGAGAAATACATACCGCTTGCTCTTCGTAAACTGCAATATAAAAACATAAAAAATGTTAAGATGTGGAGATACAGAGTCCCTAAAACTCATTCTATGGGGGTCACGATGTTATGATTTATATGAATTTATTTTAGTTATTGATTTTTCAGAAACACTCTCGAATCCGTTCCTGGAACCAACCAGTACTAAGCAATTAATGTAAAGTTTCTTGCTCAAGGACACAACGGCTTGCCCCTGACGGAGTTTTAACCCATGCGGCCAGCAATCCTTAGATTACTAGTCCGACGGGTTAACCACTCGGCCACGCCATCAATCGATCCAACGAATTGTTATAAGTTTTAAATGAGTTATTATTTCGTTTAAACGAATAAAAATTTAGTTCAAACGAATTATAATCTCGTTTCAACAAATTATTATAATTTCGTTTAAATAAATGATCATAAATTCATTTTGATGAATCACTTTTATTATTATTTCCTTTAACTCTTTTGCTATTACATTTTAACAAATCATTAGTTACTTGAATACATATGGCAGCAAAGTAATAAATATTTATAATGACATTTTAAGGGTCATGTACGAATAGCTCGTCACGACACGTTACGTCATTCTCTTGTAAAATCGATTTTGATTAGGAAATTGAAAGACGCACATGAGTGCAAGTTCTTTACGTTTATCAATAAAAGCAACGTTTTATCAGTCTCAAGAAAACCAGGAAACATAGTATCAGTTTCTCTGATCTCAGTTGAATGATAGGTATTGACAAAGATGCCAACATGATGTACTAAATGTCAGAAACTTTGATATTTTCATTGCTAGGTAAGATACGTTAATATTCAGTGTAAAATCTACAATTTCAAGAACATTTATCTCAATTTTTTATCATCTGTATCTTCACAACACACTCTGAAAATTTTCGAAAGATTAAAATGAAGGTATTTCGCCTCATAATTAGGTTGTTAATGTATGTTTAAACATGTTCATTTTAATAGCTTGATTTTGCTGAACGTTTGAAGCTTATTCTCAGTCTCAAGGACCCTCGACCCACTCCCTTATTGACATCACAACCGCAAGTCCACTGCACCCCTTTCATTGTAAATGCGTTTAAAATACAGCACGATATGGTCGAAGTTTAATGAAACACAGATGGCTTAATAAGTTATCATCATCATCATCATCACCACCACCACCATTAGATAAAAAATATAACAACTGAACAATGTACACGGTATCCAGTTTCACTAACTCTTAATTCAATATGAAATTGAAAAAAGAAGCAGATCTATCTTTCAGATGCAGATCCAACATGTCGTCTATTTATAAATTAATATCCTTATAGCTTGAAATAAAATACCATTTTTATTCTTTGTTCATTATTTTGAAATTGTAAGACAGGAAATGGATTTTGTAACTTAAATGAATTTATGAGAGAATTGAATGACAAAAAGTCGTAATTAGACATTGCAACATCATGGTTGTCTCTTTTTCTAGTTTAGTTATAAAACAAATCAGGCATTGTCTGGCATTTTTCTCATTAAAAGTTGATATGATAAGCCTATTATTCAGTTGAACTAGATTTTCTTTTTAATTAGAGAGATACAATGTTATCAGTAATCGATCTTTTTTTTTTCTGAATCGTTCATCATAAACTTTATTAAATGACATATGTATGATACATCTGGGTTATTTATAGTAACAAGCTGGTATTCAGCGTCTGTGTAGAAACTAGATTGTCAAATATAAGGTACCAAAAAAACCTTAAACTTACAGATTAATGTACACAGATTTGTATTTAATGTAACAGCAGGCCAATATCCCCAAAATTCCCCATATCACATGATTCTCCATTACAAGCTGAACAACGCCCAGAACACAAGACGGAAGATTAAAAAACATTAAAGTACTAACTCTTGCAATAACTTTCAAAAAACAATGGCATACACGTCATATAAAAAGAAAACTAATGAGGCAGATACAGTAGTCTCGCGCTAAGTAGACGGAAAATAGAATCATAATAATTTATACCTTCCATGTGCCTGCAAAAATAGTCGACAGTGCTTACAACTTTGTCTTTGTCTATAAGTCTTTGTAGCGTTTGCTCCGCATCTGTGGTCCCTCGGCAACGATCTAGAATATCTTGTATACAATCGGCCACTTCCGGTAACCTCGAGTCCCTGGGAAACAATATAAAACATGCTTTTAATATTATTAGGAAACAATATTAAAGACAAATGATTAAGTGGATTAACAAATCGTGTCACATAATTATGTAACTTAATTTAAAGTCTCATCAACATTCTGTCACTTGCTGTCAAGTTCTTGACTCTTGAAAGTTGAAATATCAATTTTATCATACCTGTGTACCTATTTTCATCAAACAACAACTTTAAATCACTTGGAATTGCCACACGTTGTTGTTGTAACACATGCTTACAAAGAAGTTACTTTTCCGTGTACCATTTCTTCTATAAGAATATATGCTGGGCGTCAACCCTTATTGTCCATCTGATTAAAATCAGCTCTAAATCAGCTTTTAGATCTGAGCGTGACCATATACGAAGTTATTTCCTATGACTATTCACACAGCCAATCATCGGCGAGCTTTTATTATTTTGCAAGCGATGTGATTTCTAATTTTAACCAATACTGAGGAAGTTATATTCACGTAAACAGGCAAAGCAATCTTGACCATTGAAAATTGACTCTTTTAAAGTAATTTGTTAAAAATCATTTCCAACACTTTTTTTAAAACAAAAATCAACAATTTGTTTAACATCCGCGTTTAACGGTATTTTGATACTTCTTCTAATGCCTATGTAAAAACCGGTTTGATTGCATGGCTAAAAATAGCTTTCTCGGGGAAATCCGAATTATAAAGAAGGCGAAGCATATACTGTCGTCATCAGATCTATATAAAAGAAATAAGTAGATCTGAACTTTAGTCAAATTGCCTGCTTATAGTCTGCTATATTTCTAAAATGAATATGGGAATGTCAAAACGAATTTTTAACGTTAGTTACAGTCACAGGGTGAGAAAAATGTGCAGGCTGACAGGGACTCGAACAAGGTACCCATGGAATACCGTTCCGCGGCTCAACCAACTGAGATATCCGGCTGCTTACACATGTTTTCCCATAAATAGTAAACAGTTCTGAACCGTCACACAACCAACACCATAGAATCCGGTCACACTTTATGGATGTGCAGGCTGACATGGCTCCATTACTGGTGGTAACGTCTGATCTGTTTCGGTCCCAGCAGGTAAAAGGTTAAATCTTTGTTAAACACTTACTTCAGTTGAATTTTGGAACTCCTTTTTTCGTTTAATCATTGAGTAAATATCAAATTGCTTATAAGTTAATCAGTCTGCAGTATAAGGTCTGGTCCAGTTTGACATGTATCATGTGAGCCGCGCCATGACAAAACCAACATAATGAGTTTGCGACCAGCATGGATCCAGACCAGCCTGCGCATCCGCGGAGTCTGATCAGGATCCATGCTGTTCGCTTACAAACCGTATAACAAGTAGCGAAACTGATAGCGAACAGCATGGATCAGACTGCGCGTATACGCAGGCTGGTTAGGATCCATGCTGGACGCAAACCCATTATGATAATCTCCTCATGGAGCGGATCATATTAGTTGGTCAAGGCAATACCACAAGTGCTAATTCACACTTGAGCAGTTGGAACAGGAAGTTGTACGCCTTTGCCACAGAGTCAGGCCAGCCTGCACATCCTACCGTTCAGTCTAAGCAAACTCTATACAATAGGCGGTATCTAAATGTTGAAATCTCTTAACTTTGCCTAATGAATCTTTTCAAATTCTAAATGGGAAAAACACATTTTTTCACAAATTGTTAACGTACTTGCATGTTTCTTTGGCATGTTGTATTTTACTTCTGTCTGTTTCTGTAGTGTGTGATTGTTTGTTAAGGTTTGGAAGCACATTGTCTGTACATTGTTGAACCTTCTCATGGGGATTAGGTGGACACGTCGAGGACTGTTCCGAAAGGGAAACTGAAAAACAAAGAATAATGTTTGAAAATATATACCGAACCGTCTGATTGCTATGCTTTAAAGGCACTCGACCTCCATTGAGGTAAAAAAGCCTAAAAATATATAAAAATATATTTTTTTTATAAATCAAATGTGGCACTTTTTGTCTTTTTTTCATTGAAGAACGATTTTTTGTGCGACTCTTAGTGAGATTAGAGTGAAAGGCGCTGCAACGACTTTCAGTTTGGATCATTTTGTACAATAAAAATAATTTTTCTTGATAAACGGGATGAAGAAATGATCGAAACATTTGCACACAAGTAATTTGTACGAGTATAGATCTACATTGGTTTCCGAATCACGGAAACATATTTCCACTCCCGTCATTCCAAAAGACCTCAGTGGAGTCCCTTTAAGTTTTGAACAGTTAATTCAAAGTTTGAAGTGTTTTCCATTTCAAAAATGAGCTACTAAAAACATAAGGCTTTGTGAATGGAAGTACAGACTGGCCTGGCTCTATACTAGTAGAAAAGTATATTCTCTCTTTGTTCCAACAGGTTAAAGGTTAATCTGAGAACAGTTTCAGAAGCAACACTTTAAAGTTGTTCCACCAAACTTCCATAATATTGCACTGATATTAAATTTTATAGTTAAAAGCAGCACGCCTCCAGAGTCATGCTTATTTTCATGTCAATTTTTAAAATTCTTAAAATGTGTAATATTGCCAAGTTACCAAATAAGAAAGCAATTTACACATTATCAATGGCACTTGCAGCCCACGTAAATCGATTCAAAGAGGTCAAAATATGCAAAAATAGACTTTACTGCTTAAACCGCAGTTGAAATATAGTTATAAATACCGAAAGATCAGTCATTTATCGCAAATAACATTAAAATTATAACTTGAATCTTGAATCGTTTTACTTTTCCTAAAATCTTTGTGCATTTTTCTCAGGTTCGCTGTTATTGAAATTTTAGCTCTTATGGAGGCATGTCGCTTTAAGGAGTTTTAAATACTGATAGAAACTCGGGCAACAACCTATTTATTCCACTTCAAATTCCTTTCATATGAAAAAGATAATACTTTCCATTTGTAAAATAATGTCGCTAGGTCTACTTAGTGTATTTTTTATAAAAGGAAACACTTATTTTTGACCTGATTTAATCAATTCTTTCCTCCAATTACAAGTCTTTGAAACGTTTATACATCTTTTGGGTAATTACAAGTCCTTACAGCTATTACATTATACTTCCGGTTTTAAATTAACACACTCTACTTTGAAGCATCTAAGTACGAACAGGGTTAAATTAATTCCACCTTTGTATACGAATACAGATAAAAAATGTATTAAGTTAACAAGTTATAAAAGCGAAGTAAAACAAAAGGAATAAAAATCAATATAAATTGTTTGTATTTGTAGTCTCCTACAAAATGAATCCCTGTTAGGTTTCAATCTCTTTTATTTATTACAATAACATTCTAAACTATACAAAAGACACAACTTTATTATCTAGAAATACCCCTAGTTACAAACTAAGGTCTTTTATCCCAAAGTGTGTTGCTCTACAAAGGCTGTACTGTATACGTTATTTCATGTATACATGTTAAAATCTATATAAAAAACTTTAGATAAAGTAACATATTTGAGCAAAGTTTGACACTGTGTCAAAGGTCACTATTCAACTAGTACATCAATAATAATTAAGCATTTAAAGCATAAGGAAATTAATACGCCTAAGTCACGTGCTCATTGTCGAATTTCCTACAATTATAATCAAGTTTGCAAAATAATTGTTAGATCTTTATCAAAACTTGAAACCCAGTCCCAGCAAACCGGATAGATCAATATGAATCAATTGATCCATTGATCAATATAAACATACAAAACATATTACATTTCTTCATGATCTTAATAACATGTAACTTATTTAATTGTATTAATTTCATCTTGATTGTGCAGAATGCAAACCAGGTGCGTTATATTACAAATAACATAAAGAATTTAAATTTAACAATATTTTCATGCCATTTAAAAGAACATAAATTTAAACATTATTATGTTTGCCAACCGTTTAATACCGTTTATAGAATAGTTTGCACATAGTCTAAATAAATTCTTTTTATCAATATATTATTATATATTCGGAATAGCATTCGGAGCCTCGTTAAGTTGTTGTTAAATCTTATCAAGTTAAATTCAAAATTCATTTTCATATTCGTCAATGGATTTTATACTAAGTTTAGATTATTTATGATATCTAAAACGTCATGACAGAGTTAAAAGAATTTCTGAAAAACAGACATATAACACACAACTTGGAAAGATTCTTCGAAGGTTTGTATCAGAATGAACTTAAGTGTAAACTTGAGAAATTTGAAGTGAAATATATTAAGCGTGGAATAGAGAACCTTGTTCAGACAATAACACACCTTCTTGTAACTAACGGCCACGACGAAATTGAAAATATCAAAAGAGAATACGAAGATGCATATCCAGGTTTGACTATTCACGAAGAAGATGAAGAAGAAATCTTAAAGGTCGGTAGTATATATGACAAAACAAAGAATGGTTATCCTGACGAGTTCGATTTCATACTGGTTCTTTTCACATTTTATTGCGATTGTATTACGAAGTTCGGATATGCAAAATTCGGATACACCTACGCCCATGAGTATAAGTTCTTGCACCATGTGTTAGATTCTTTACTATCAGATGAACATACAACAAAAAACTTTGTATACAGCGGCACAGAAGAAAGCCACAAGGAGATCCGTTTTGTGAAATATCTGGGCTTATATGGGTCATCTTCAAAACTACGTTTTATGTACAGGAATGGAAATTCAAGTTTCTTCATAAACGTAGACATTGTGTTGGCTGTTAAAAGGATAGATCCATTGATAAAATACCGGCACTTGTCCTCTCAGAGCGATTTCAATGAAGAGCTTGCCAAGACCGGAAGTGTGTTGCACGTGAATGAAAAACTTTCGTTTACGGAAACGGAAGTGTCGTTTGTGAAACATATGTTGTCGGACAAGCACAGAAAGGCCTACAGGATACTGAAATATTTGATTAACGGCAACGGGGACGGGGATATTCTAGACGATGTTATCCGTAGGAATGGCCTCTCAAATGAGAGGATTACATCGCACATGATCCAAACTGAGATTATTCTCCATCACTTCCGGTGCAGTTATAAACCTGATGAAGTGTCCCCTTGCGTCATGGAAATTCTAGAAAGTTTCAAAACCTATGATTCTAACAATAACATTCCTTCTTTGGCACATGCATCCCATATTCCCCATTTCTTCAGAAGTGCTGACAAACAAAAAGCTTTGGAAGATATGTCTGAGACGCTGGACGCCATGAAGACCACACTGAAGCCATATCATTACGATAAAACACAAGTTACTCCAATTGCAGCGTCTCTTCTTCTTTATCCAAAGAGCAGTTACCGGGAAATATACGACACAAAGGCTAGTGATTGGATATGTTGCGCCGGGTCATATTGTTTGATAATAGTTCAAGCACTGTTTGCGATATCTATGTTTAGCATTTTTTTAACGGCTTGGATACACTTTATGTAAAATACAATGAGAAACTATGAGACGTGTTCTTGTTAAGGAATCACATAATGCCATTGATAATTCTGATAAAAAAGCAGTGTAAACGTTGTGTTAGTATCTTTTTTTAGCCTTTTTCGCCCAGCAGACTAAAAGTACCACATGGCACAAATCAGCCACCATACTAATTAGATAATATTTTTAGCAATGTGTATGATTTCTTATGCAACCTACTTTATGTGTAATTCCAATGTTTGAAATACATTCGTCATCAGTATTAGTCACTACAGTGTTGTGTTTTTATCCTCATTTTCAGGATATCACGAGCTTAAAAGGTTATCACTAAAATTGAAATGTGTCAACTTCCATGGAAAGATTTAAAAAAATTCCGGCCAATCCTTATATCAAATACGAGCAGCATTGGAATAGAAAAATCAAAAGAGTAGTAATGACTTTGAATTGTGTAAGGAAATAATTGTTGAGGACGAATTTCATTTTGTCAGGAAATGTGATATTTATAGATACAAATATCCAGTATTTTTCAATCCTTTTATATCATGATGACGTGTGCATGATATATGCATTTGTTAATTTTGCCCTGTTTGCAGTACAGAAAAACAGACCCACGCGCAAAATTTTAGAAAATTACGTAAGCTATCACAATTATAAACCAGAGAATCATGACAGGTTTGCACCCAGTACCCCGACATCTGGTTATACCAACCTCACAGTAAAATGACCATGGAATTTAATATCAATTTTACATATCTATTTACTCAAGTTCCAAGAATAAATACGAAATCAATGGACAATGCTATGACAGTGTTTTAATTATTGACTTCTGATTCTAGTTGTACCACTTTTAACCAACTTGAACCAATTTGTCACGCGGCTTATGTCATGGACTTCAATGAAAATTCTACGAAAGCATAGTAAATAAAAAAAAACAAGAAAAAAACCCATGTTTTCTAAAATTTCAAAAGCATTCCAAACCCTTTTTTCCGTTATTTTTTATAAAAATAAAAAAGAGATTAGGACACATTATTTTTATATTTTTTTACATCTAATTTCACTCTTTGAAAAGTAGATAGGTCTACAATGGGCACATTTGCTATAAGTTTTTCAAATATTGATAAAACAATAGAAATGTATCATTTAGATAATATTCGATTTATCCGCTAGAGGATTAAATCTTTTATTCAAATCTTACAACTTAACATTTTTTTATTATAACACCCCAGTAGGGCCTCAAGAAGAGTTGTCAAGGGAGACAACTTACACTTGAATATGTCATATATAAGGCAGAGCAAATTCTGGGAACGGTCTTTCAATCGTGGCTCACCATAGAAGAGGTAGACTAGTTTATCTTCGTTAAAAAAATCTAAAATTTACATTTCAAATCTTGAATATCAACGAATATTATTTAGAATCGCACAGGAGATTAAGATACATTTTACATTTCTGCTCATTATTATTTGTTTTAATATTTGGGGTTTATTAGATAAGAACTTTGACCAGATCTAATAACCACGTGGTGATGACCAGCTGTTGTTCTCGTGAAGGACAGTAGTCAAAAAAAATCAATTTTGGATGCCTTGATTACACTAAATATATTTCAAAGTCAATCGGCTTCTTTGAAATATTTAGTAAATAAATAAAAAATTGGATTTAAATCTAGATCTTGAGTTTAAAACATAGATTCTATATTTATATGATGTTTCAGCACGTGATCTATACTTAAAATCTAGAGCATTATCTGATGAATCAATAAATGAGAATAGCTTTAAAACGGTTAAAAATACAATTAATTGATTATATGGCTCGATTATGACAGGTCATGTTTTACAACGGGAAAATTATCAGTTTCATTGAATCCACGCGCGTGACATCATACAGGTCTATGACGTCATTTCATTGAGGCTAAGAAAATAAAGATAAGAGTAAATAGAATCTAAATATATAAAGTAGGAAATAAATAAAATAAGTTGATAATAATAATAATAATTTAATTAGATCTACACAAATTTATTTAATTCATTTATTTATATTATTTTATTTTTCGACAATGCTAAAACATCGACAACAACGTGGCCATACACGAGACACGCTCCAACAGCAAGTCAATAATAGGAGGAACATTCGGACGTCTGTTTCTACAGCCATGCCTCCAGCTGACAGACCTGTAAGGGAGCTCTGTGAAGAAAACGAAATGTATGGCCAATCCGGACCTCCGGTAGATGTTGATCTTCATCAGCAAGAGACAAATAAAGGTGAAGTTAAAAAATATCATGATAAATACTTGTTCCGGTACAATGCTAGGCGCACATGTATCTGTCAGTACTAAAGATAAAATATGGAACAATCGATTTGTAGAGTTTAGTTACACACTTTGTTGCCAAAGAAAAATATGTTAGAAAATATAAAATAAACAAAAGATTCAACTTGTTGACGGGGAACTTATAATGAGTACCCAAGAGCAAATTCCGAAACAAATAAAAAAGTCCTATTACAATATTTTGCAAACATTCGTTTAGCGGCATCAAGAAATGTCGGATGGTTTGAGTATGACAGGTAATTTAGGCTTAAAACATTAATCGATTTGGGTATAAAGCGGCAAAATATTGACTCAGAATTGTGGATGATATATATGCAGCCTATTCAGTCTTTGAACCAGCCCGCACTTCTAAATATTCAAAAAATGTTATGACTTTAATAACAAAGGCTTTTGTACAAATAGATCATGTACTTACAAACACGTTTGCATCAAATGCTTTGGTAACCACCCTTCAATACACTGTTATGCAAATAAACAAACAGCGCAATTCAAACCGCGTTATGTATTTAGATTGCCAGCTCAAAGAGTGCCTATGGGACCTGGGGTTTTCACCAATTAATATCTAGGTTCTCGCTGATAAACTCTTTCAATGCTCAAATAAGGATGATGCCAATTACATTTTACAAGGAGTCAGCACTGGTTTTAAACTCGAATATACGGGACCAAGAATCCCTATTTTTTTTCCAAATATCTCAAATCGGCAATTGATCAAAAATGCTTATTAAGTAAAAAACTTCACGACCAATTTATACTTGGGCGAATCCTAGGACAGTTAGAAAAAGGCCAATTACTAATCTGAGAATAAATCCCGTAGGTCTCGTACCAAAACAAAATGGAACTTTCAGCTTTCATACCCACCAGGCAAAGTATAAATGAATTTATCGATCCTGAATTTTGCCATGTTCAATATTCACAATTCGAAAATGCAGTAAGAATAGTTCAAGAAATAGGGGGTTCTGCTTTTATGGCAAAAGCTGACATTTCTTCTGCATTTAATTTATGCCCTATATGGCCAGGTGATTTTGATTTATTAGGTATAAAAACCGAGGAGGGATATTGGATTCAAAAAATGCTGCCACAAGGCGCATCATGTTCATGTTTTATTTTTGAAAAATTTTCAAAGTTTTTTACAATGGCTTGTGTCTAAAGAATCAAAATCATACTACATTTACCACCTACTAGATGATTTTTATGGAAGAAAAATCTTTTGAAAAATGCTTGAATTTAATGCGAACATTTGATAAAATTTGCAATGAACTTGGGTGTCCCCCTTAGTGTCGAAAAATGGATGGGACCTGTTATAACTATAACATACCTGTGTCTTGAAATTGATTCAATCAACAAAATGGTTGAGGTGCCTTTAGAAAAAATAAGGAAAGCGAAAACAATCTCGTTTGGGTGAGAAACGCTAAAAAGATCAAAGACTTACTTGTCATCAGTCGTTGGTCTATTTAATTTTATATCGAAAGCTATTCCCAGTGGCACGTTTTTATGGCGCCATGTCGTATGTAAAGAAACCGTTCCATTTTATTAGTCAACCAAGGCATGAAAGAAGATGCATATATTTGGCTAACATTTTTTTGAAAAATTCAATGGTTATGTTATGTTTACAGAAAAAAAAATAGGTAGATAACTGCCATTTAGAACTATATATAACGGAATATATTGCATACATGTCTTTACGTCAATACTCATTTTCAACAGTAGCTGTTCACGTTTCAACAATAAGTTATTTTAATAAAATAAACAATTTGGTTGACAATACAAAACAATTCATAGTCAATAGTATGCTAGAAGGGTTCCATAGATAATCGAAAAGGCATGACACAAGACACCCGATAACACAAAATGTACTGATACAGCTTTTATCAGCCCTACCTAACGCTTGCAGATCACAATATGAGTGTTTTATGTTTTCTGATGCTTTCTGTCTTGCCTACATAGGTCTGTTAAGAATAAGCGAATTTGCATTGCCTTCAAAGAAATAAAAAAAAGGTAGTTTTAAATGTAGATGATGTAACGATCAATCAAAATCTCATTAGACTGTATTTTAGATGTCCAAAAACGGACCAGAGATATGTCGGATGTTCTATTGATATTCCGATAACTGACCAAACTCTGTTATGAAAAACTGAAAGAGTTCTTACATTTTAGAAGTAACGTGCAAGGGCCGTTATTCTGCCATTTCGATGGAAGTCCCTTAACATCCTTTCAATTCAATTCAGTATTAAAAAGGACTTTGAACTCGATAGGTCAGAAAAAAAAATGTATTTAAAGCACACTCTTTTCGAATCGGCGGGGCTTCTAATATGTTCCGTGAGGGTTGTGCTATCAATGATATAAATTACAGAGTCCGTTGGCGATCTTACGCTTATAAATCCTACATCCGATCATTTTATAATATTTTATGGAAAAAACTTATTTTTTTAGGATCTGCCAAAATGGCTGTAATGTGAATGCCGGCGATCCGAAATTTGGCTATTTAAATGAAGTACGTATTTGTATTAAGAAACCGTTACCGGGTCTTAATGCACATTAATGTATTAAGAAGAGCAATTTATGCTGTTGTAATAAAAAGATATTATATATATTGGCATTATGTGCCTGGCATTATGTGCCTGATATTGTTTTTTTGAATGTGTTAATGTATAACAAGCAGTTGGCATTATGTGCCTGACATTATGTGTCTTTAATAATTTATAACACCCAGTTGGCATTATGTGCCTGACATTATGTGTCTTTAATAATCTATAACACCCATTTGGCATTATGTGCCTGACATTATGTGTCTTTAATAATTTATAACACCCAGTTGGCATTATGTGCCTGACACTATGTGTCTTTAATAATCTATAACACCCAGTTGGCATTATGTGCCTGACATGTGTTTTGATAACATTACTTGATAATTATATATATTAAATGGATAGGTAATATATAATCAAACTTATTTCAGCCTGTAAAATATCGGATGTTTGGATTATAGGCTCTTCAATTATTAGGGATGTCTTTCAATTTCTAGGTTATAATGTTATATGGGAATATCAGGGGGGGGGGGGGGGGGGGGCATGAAAGTTTCTGATTTAAAACCTTCGATAGAATACTTGCTTAAGTTTAAAAATGCGCCAAAATTTTTGATAATACACTGTGGCGGGAACGATTTAGGAAATCGACCTTCAGTTGAAATCATATGGAACATCAAAAACTTTATAACAGGGACTTTACTGGAAATAATGGCTGTTACGAAAATAATTTGGTCTCAGATATTACCAAGAAGGTCATGGAGATATGTCCAATGTAACAAAACTGCAAATAAAACCCGCATGCGTATAAATAGTTGTATCAGTACATTTGTTATTAAACTCAGGGGTTATTATATTCGTTACCCTGATTGACCTTTTCGAGGACCTAGCTGGGCGCCGTTTTCCGGTGCGTTGCCGTTTTAGCTCTGGGGAATTACACCAAATGAAGTACATAACAGAGTTACGAGATATTTCTATTTTTCTATCATTATTTAACCGTTTAAGGTAAAAAAAAATTGATGTTTTTAAAAATTATCAATATTCGTTTAATATCTATTGCAAATTATTCAAAAAAAAAATTGTTTATTATGAAATCAATAAAATTCAAACAGACGTAGTGGAATCTTCCATAATAAATAAGGTTATTTTCTGCGTAAACTTGTGTATTTACTTTATTTTTTTGTATGGAATTATTCATACAATGATATTTAATTATTTTCTTATAAATTAATTTCTTATAAAGAAAAAACTGTTTTATTTCAATTTAATTTTTTTTTTTTTTAAAAAAAGGCCGAAAACATTGAGTTCGCTATTACACTCCGTGAATATTACAGAAAACCCTAGGTTGTATAGGCCGGATGGCACACATCTGTCGGACTTTGGTAACCACGTTTTTATTGAATACAATATCGGGCGCTCTCAACACATTCACGTCCATGGCTTGGTAGGGAAATTTTTTAGCTGTGGTAGCCCGCTTTGGCGGAAGCCCACAGTCAAATGTTTCACTTTGCTTGTGGGCTTTTTGGCATGTGCTACCACGTTTTTGCAACCGTTGCCGGGGCAAAAACAGTTATAGTAAAGACATTTAGTAGTCTTAAATCGAAACACATAGACATTTCAATAGGTTAAATAATTAAAATGCTTTTATCCAGCCATGGCCATTTTCATGCCAACACGTTTTTATTAATAAATACTAGTACGTTTTTTAGACTGATTTCTCTTTTCTTTTATTCCAAGTTGTAATGTTTGAATAATATTCGATTTATCCGCTAGAGGATTAAATCTTTTATTCAAATCTTACAACTTAACATTTTTTTATTATAACACCCCAGTAGGGCCTCAAGAAGAGTTGTCAAGGGAGACAACTTACACTTGAATATGTCATATATAAGGCAGAGCAAATTCTGGGAACGGTCTTTCAATCGTGGCTCACCATAGAAGAGGTAGACTAGTTTATCTTCGTTAAAAAAATCTAAAATTTACATTTCAAATCTTGAATCCCACCACAAACCCACCGTTCAATTTCATTGTTTTTCTTTGTTTTTGCTTTCTTCCTTTATATTTTCAGATAACACTATATTAGCACGTCATGGCTGGAACAGAAAGATATAGAAAAAGGAGAATGCTTATAATTCTCAGCGACCGTTATCGGAGCTGATCAATTTGTAAAACAGACATGTAAAGTGAATTCATCATCTGTACCTGTGTACCTTGAGTTGAAGCATGTGCTACCACGTTTTTGCAACCGTTGCCGGGGCAAAAACAGTTATAGTAAAGACATTTAGTAGTCTTAAATCGAAACACATAGACATTTCAATAGGTTAAATAATTAAAATGCTTTTATCCAGCCATGGCCATTTTCATGCCAACACGTTTTTATTAATAAATACTAGTACGTTTTTTAGACTGATTTCTCTTTTCTTTTATTCCAAGTTGTAATGTTTGAATAATTATGCTTATAATATATTTCTTGTAAAAAATGTTGGCAAGGTCCTTAGAGATTTAGAATAAATATTTATATATTTTGTGTATTTAGATGAAGAATAATATTTTGTTCAAGGACATTTTATTATCAGATATATATGTAACATCGGATCATGTAATAACACTTGCCAACAACATGCGTATAATATTATAATTCTTTGGCTGTCTTTTGTTATGCCAAATACTCTGTATAAAGACCCTCCAATATAGACCAATTCACTAGATCCTTTTAAAGGTTTTTACAACAGATGATCCTGTTTAAGGTAGAACACATTAACAACTTCTGAGCGTTAAAAAGTTGATGATAATAAGTAACATAAAGATCGCTAGTAACTTATGAAATGTAGTAGATCAATGCCCCTCTGTCTTTTTCCTTAAATAACAAGACATTCGTAATAAACAGACTTGTTGACTGCAAAATAAAAACATGATTTTCCGGTTAATTTACTTCTTAAGTACATAACATACTGCCATGACTGAAAACGGATGTTTCGTAATAATCCGCTGTTTACAAACATCGTTTAATTAATGTTTGAAAGTGTTATCAAGTAAAATACAAATCTGTATTATAGGTAAGTTTGTTTATTTTAATTTATAAACTGTATGACTAAGAATCTTCAATGTTATTTTGTCCCATGTCATGATTTTAGGATACAAGAATCATTTTTTTGCAGCATCTAAATTTTCTGAGATACCTTGCAGGTCTGTATTTATGAAATCGGACAGTGTTAAAAAAACTACAATTTATGGTGGCTGATTTGTGCCATTTCGATTTTCGCTTCGCGGGGCGCCACATGACAACACGACAGAGAAACCACCTTGTCGTTATCGCTTGGCGAAAGTACGATAAGTTGTCACTGTGTCGTACTTTCGTCTGGTGTCCCGTGGAGCGAAAGACGACCGCACGAAATTACAACAAAGTTATGACTTTGTATATTTTACTTTAAGTTTCTTTTTGTACTTTGTGACACTATGCATTTATTTATTTATTTGTTGTTGTTGTTTTTTTTTGGTGGGGGGGGGGGGTCTATCGACGGCACTGAAAACATTTTTCAATTTTACATATATACGTATTGTCAAGTGTGCACTTTTTTCCTAACTTATAATCATTGACAATTTCCTTAAAAATGCTCACGTTGATCATTATTTTAGTGTAAATAAACTTTGTCCAGTAACCTTCATAGAATTATCTGCGTTTTCGGTGCAGCGCAGCAGTAAATAATACCCGATTACAATTATTGATAAATATTCTACATGTGGATATAAAATGGAACATTAGTGTCATTTATAAAGTCTTTAGATAATAATAAAATGCCGTCATCTAATATTTTATATTCGTTGAGGGACCATACTTTAGGTGTATTATTACCATTTTATTGGAGACATTGTCTGAAATAAATCAAATAATAAAAACGTCTGGTGGCGATTGGTTGTTATTGTAAATTATCCGTTTTATGCCATTTGTTTTATTCATCACACTTTGTGTTATTAACTATATTGCTGTCTTTTATAAAACATGTTTATGTTTTTATATATGTTTTATCAAACGCCAATGGTAAAGAGCAAAACAAATTTATATACATTTACAAGCCTTTTCTGCATACAATACAAATTGTAGCCGCTACTCGCATCAAGATATATACACTTAACAATTTACCGAGTATTTTATTAATGAAATTTATCTGATCCGCTGTTTTTAATTAAAAAAAATCCAAAAACTTGTGTCTCTTATTACCCCCTTGATTCTATATAGATCACTTAAAATACGTTGAGATGCCCTTTAAAACTTTTTTTGAGACTGCAAGAAAAGTTTCTGAGCATTTGCACAAACGTTCGGTGTTCCGTTAGGGTCAGTGCGTTTTCTCCGAAAACGAAAGGCGCAAAGTACGATGATGCCAATACGACAGTACGATGGCGAAGCATGACAGTACGATGGTGACAGTACGACAGTGCGATGGCAAAGCTCCATCGTACTGTCGTATTGTCACCATTGCATTGTGGTACTCCACGCTGTTCGTTCTCAGTGAAAACACGCTAGGTCCAACGGAACACCGTATAAACGAACACATAGTTACACTGATAGAAAAAATAAACCACTTTCAGGGAAAAGCAAAAACGTCAATAAAATTTGATTTCAAAGAGTGTTCAAAGCTTACTATATAAATATAACATAAAGGGTTTTCGTGATGTTTTGTTTATTTATGAATGTTTTATTATGTAAATACGTCCCTTGTGTGGTCTACCTATTATACCGGTATAACAATATCATAAAATACAAGAAAAATAAAAAACAGAAAATAATAGCTAGCACATGTCTTTATATATACAAAGTTAATAGTCAAGATATTAAATCAAATGAAACTGTGGCCGTTGGTTGTAAATACATCTAATCCGCAAGTACAATAATTCAAAATGCAGTATGATTTTTTTTCGTCTGAGTGAATGTCTGCTGCTTACAAAAAGACACGATGTATAGAGAAGGAAAACTGTCGGTTCAAATCCACTGTCCCGGTATAAATGCACGTTCTAGGCAATCGTGGGATGCCTAAAATACTGCGTTATTAATAAGCAATTGATAAATTACATAGGATTTTGCATGGGGGACCTACTGTGGTACCAACTGTTGGGTTTTGTTATCGTAATCAAGGTATGCAATTATGATCAAAGGTGCGCTCAACATAAAATGTTTGAAAAGATAGAATTAACAAGAAATATCAGTTGACGAATTTTTCGGACAAGCCTGGTATATAGTAATTAAACATACTCAAAAATGATTGAAATGAACAATGTACAAAGTTAACTCGTAATGCATGATCATCAGAATTTCTGATTATTCAAAGGGTGTGCGATCTTAAATGATACGCCGACAAAACACTTGTTTATATTGGCAATATACAATGTAGATAATTAACGTTTGATAGTCATTTCCCTGTGGAATCAATGTTATCAGTTATTTCCTTTTTCTTTCGTTATGGTTCTCCAAGTTTCAGAGATCAAAATAAAACGCATGCACTATATCTTAGATATGTTATAGGGACAAAGTGATGATGTAACGAAACATATGAATATGGAAGGTCTTTCTAAGATATGAAAACAGAAAATTATGATCTTAAAGAAGACACATTTTTTCACTAAAAATGTGTGTAGATGAAAATGTGTAAATGTCTGTACGACATTTGTGTATATGTTTTAAATGGCATGCACATTATAGGTGCGCAATTGTGAAAATATCTTTCCTCTAATAAATTTTGTCAAAAACTGTCATACAAGCACATTATTCTGTAAACAAATAATATGTGTCAATGTAATGTCTGATCAGGATAATTATAATATTCAATTCTATTTGAAAGACCCTTGCTGATAAAGCTGTACCAAAAATAAACAAGGCAAAAATATCATTGCGCTTGTTTTAAAATCAATGAATCAATTAGAAAATGTACCTTTGCGAACGGTTTCATTAAAGTAATACAAATATATCTTAGACCACAGCTGTTTTCTCTCGGCCAATCAGAGAGGTTTAAAAGTATTTGATATATCCCACACATCACAGCAAAGTGTTTGATTTAACTATCATGTTTGTATTCAATTGAATGGAAAAACCCGTTATGTGCACGCTTTATGAGGGGAAAATTTCTATGTACATTTTAAAGTAAATAGTTGAAATACCTCTTTTAAAAAAAACTAACAGATAGCAATAGTCCTTAAATCAATTTATTTCGACATTTCATCATTTTACAAAAAATAGTTACTGTATTTGTAAATAAGAACAAACTAGCAATACTGAAGTGAAATGCGTTTATCTATCTATTTAAATCTATATATGTATCGGAATTTTACGACGGCTTTTGTGCTAATATTTTCAGGCACTGTGGTTTTTATTTGTTTAGGTCGTCAGACCAAACAAATAAGGGTAGCGAAATTTCAGACTCTAATGCTGTTAATTGCAAGTGCCGAAAGTAGTCCGCTTTTTGAAGCGGTTACTTCCCTTTATTTGTAACACTTAGGCCGAAAAATTTAGGGGAGATCACTGCGTAAATATGGTAACATGACAGGCGGATTAATTTTCAAGCAAAATAATTCCCGAATGGTCGAATATTTCTAATATTGTTTTATTCCTTATAGATATACATGCTTATAGTAAGCGCCATGATTATTTACACAAGTGTTAAACAACAGTTAGCGTCGTTACAAACCCTAACTAGAATACAAAATGTAATATGGTTTTCTTCAGGCCATTAACATATAAATTTACCGTGGTCGATGCTTAGGAAGCGAGAGGTCTGGAGTTCAAATCCCAGTTAAGGCAACATTTTTTTCAAATTGTTTAAGTCAAATAAACATTGGATCGAATATCAGTGTTGCAATTAGTCTTGTAGCCATTCTACTACAATTAAAACGCTGGAAAGCGATGGTGGCACTATACAAAAACAAATTGTTTTATAATCTCACAACCTTCACCTTTCTGACATCCTGAGAACCAAACAAATTCAGCGCCTTCTGTGCTTTGATTAATAATCGCATCCTGAATTATGGCTGGATCACTCTTAATAGCAGACACTGTATATGTACATTCATTTACTGGTTTGGGAAGAGGGGATTCCACTGATGGACAAGGGGGTGGAGTTTCCGAACGGTGACTGGGCTGCTGTTGCAATGCTAGGGAAATTCTATGCTTTAAGGCTTCAGAGGGACGTTTGTAATATTTTTTCAGTTCATGAATGAAGTAGAAAAGTCAATGCAGGATGTATATAAAGCATAATATGAATAAACGAATCTATACATCAAGTAAAATATTTTCAACTTCAGCTTGAAAACCAATAAATATCCCGAACCCTAGGGCTGTTTAAGCATTAAATGAAAACGTTTAATGAAAGTTACCTGCCCGTTTCTCCAATGAGCCAACTCTTGATAAGTAGCCATCGCCCATGATCTCTGTGTAAGAGTATATTTCGGCAGTGTTCGGTAAGAAGCTTTGCTTTTAGCGCTGTGTACGGTGTTATGTCATTAAATCATTTAAATGAAGAAACAACAGAAATAACAACAAAATCTCCCAAGTTACGAAATTATAATGTTATCACATTCAGAAATGTTAAATTCCTCCCAATTTTCTTCTGACTGCACCTTTGCGATAGAATGTGAAGTCTATCTATCATTCAATTGATTGTGTATTCAGTAACTTATGAAAGAACATGAATTATGCCATTTTCTCGTGCATTTTTTGCCTACAATAAGGCCATATAGATTGAATAAGAAATATTTGGATATCCCTATGTAATTGTCGGAGAAAAAACCCTTTACGCATGTTTAATCTTCACCTTAAACAGAGAAAACTATCTGTGGTCTAAGTCAGATAGATCGCTCGTACCAGTTGGATGTGAGATTTATCAACTCGCTTCGCTCGTTGATAAATCTCACATCCAACTGGTACTCATGATCTATCCTATACATATTGCATACTTCTTGCGATGACACCACTTAGATATCCAACCCCCCATCCCCTACGACGGCCTTTACATACAAATATCAAGAATCGGCCAGCCTCGAGATAACAGGGAGAAAAAAAACTCATTGATTTTGACACAAACTTTCACTGATATATATCGATAATAAACAATAAAATAATAACGCATGACAATCATTGTTCTGTTACAGTGGTTCAATTATAAGTTATATGGACTATAATTAAATTCCGTGTGTTATATAGTTGAAACAAGGGGAATGGCCCTGATTCTTGTCGATAACCAGAACACTTGACAGGCAACCATTAGACGCCACAAAACAACTTCATATCACGGAACAAAATCGTACATGTATAATAAAAATGTAACTGAAATATCCCAACTCGACTTCATTTATAATGAAGTGGTGGCCTATAGTGATTAAGGTGTCTGTCGCTCAACCCAGAGAACATGGGTTCGAGCCATCGGGTCACGACCATGTTTCTCCATATGACACTAGTACTGGTTGGTTCCAGGAAGCAGACTCGAAAGTGATTAATATAATTTTCAAGAACTTGCAATCGAGCTTAAAAAATATGTTTATACAAAACCATAGTTATGGTGAAAATACATGTACAGTAGAAACTCTTCTTAAGACCACCCCGAAATAACGACCAATCCGCTATTAAAACCATTTTACTTAAACCCGTAAGTGGTTTTTGCTTATAATATAATTATGTGCAGTAGAGCGTTAAGACCAAAACACATACACACAAAATTAAACTTATTCAAGCTATAGTAAAATAGTTTAATAAATATTAGAAAACGCATGAATTCATTCGATATTACTTTGTAAATAACATCAATTTCAACCTTGAAACACATTGAACTAAAGCTGTAAGAGTATAATAAATATTGCATTTCAAAATGGGTGAACTGTTGGTTTTTATTGTCATTATTCAAGTGTAATATTAAGTAGCAAGCAACGCAATTTGTCTGCAAACTGTTGAAAGTCAGTTCACGCATGAAATCATTAGAATTTGTATATGCACTTACTTGCAAATGATCGTGTGAATGAGGTACATAAACAACCCACTCCTATGCAGTCCTACCAACTTTCGTTATTAAACTATTTTAGTTCAATTATTATCCATATATCAATCAATATATGTTGATCATGATCGATTTACAGACTGACCTCATTTAGACGATAATTTTGGTTTAACTGACGACCCAGTGTAACTTAAGTGGTGATATCACACGTAAAACAGTACTAATTTATGGAAAAAAAGAATGCAATCGGAATTATAAAAGTTAATTTTTTGTCATATTTTGCCTGAATGTTATTACACATATGAGATAAATAATAATATTTTAGAAAATAATTTATCAAATTGTACATACCAAAACATAACACTGTTGAAAGTATATGTAACGTCTGGCGATACGCCCACTTCATCGTTTAAGGTTATGTGTGATTAAATTAAAATCTTATAGCCTTCTGTCCGTATCGATAAATTATGACAACAATTAGTCCAAGATAATTCCAACTTAAATATGAAAAATGATACAAATTAAGTTATGTTCCTTTAAACAACTTTCGTATACGAACATATATAAAACACTTGCTTCTATAAATAGAATACTTAATATTGTAAAATTTATTTTATGTACTTTTATAAATATTAACTTGTTAACATTCAAGCGATTAGGAACAAAAGATGTTGATTTTTTTAATAAGCACGCTTCGCATCGATCACTGCGGGCAAAAAATAATGGCGGGTAAAGTGAGTCATAAATAATTGCGCACTTGCTCTACAGATCAAATGTCAGATTCTGTTAACGAGTGTTTAATACAGCGTTAATGTTAAAAATAACTAGAACACAACTTTCAAATACGTAATTACCCCCACTTATGTTTTATAAATGCACAAGGAAAAAGTACACTTCACAACGTTAAGTTTAGTTTCAATGTGAGTCAACAGTTCAGTACCGTTCAGTCCGAGCGGTGCTTTACAGTGCAGTACAGTACAGATTAGTGCAGTGCAGGGCTATGATTCGGTGTAACGCGGGTTACAATGCTGTGCTGTTGTATTAAGTGTAGTGCAGTGTAGTGCAGTACAGTACAGTACAGTACAGTACAAAACAGTGAAGAGCCGTGTGCATTACACGGCATGACAGCATAGCAGAAGAGAACAAAGCATTGCACAGCAAATGTGTCTTAAGCGCAGTACAGTCAAGTACAGTATAATACGGCACAGTACATAGTGATATAACACATGACATGACAGCACAGGACATGAAAACAAAGCATTGCACAGCAAAGGTTAGGACAGGATGATACACAAGACAATGCATTATACAACGATACCCCAAAAACTGAAGAGTCGACATTTAGCATTTAAAAACGCTTTACATTTTACGAATGTTCAAATTTTTACGGACAATTTTTACGTAACGTAAAAATAGCTAATCTTATATTTTGATAAAACAGTGTTTCAAAACATATTGCTGTTTTATCAAGATAATAGAAAGATTTATGTTAACCTAATGATAATATAGGTAAACGTTGATAAGGTGAAAAAATGCGAGCTTTTCAGAAATCATGTTTCTGAAAACAATGTTGAATTCTGCTTATGCCGGTGCAAGGGGGAGTGGACGAAAACTAGCAATTTCAAGTACCGTCCATGAAAAAGCTTAATCAAACCGAACCTGCAACATTTTCAATTTTGTCATTTTGGGCGTTCTTTAGGGATTCTATTTTTTCTTATTTTCATACACTATTCAAAATCTGAATGACTTTGTTTGGCATAGTCGTTACACTGATTTGATAAAAGTGTCCGCTTAAAATAAATACATGTGGAAAAAATTAAAAAAATATATAATTGGACAACGTATCCGAGCGTTTTGGTTTTATTATATAGCATTTACTTAACTGAACAGCCTATCGAAGTTTATATAGCAGGTGTAAAGCAACACGTTTTAAAACTCGGATATCAATATATTTTTTATTGCTTAAACATGAAGACTACATACTTATTTTATCAGATATTTCTCTTTTCATTTTCTACCTTTACTGACCTCTAATAATAAGACGATATCTAATTTTCTGATTAAATATAATTTACTGTTTAATGTATCTTTATTTATCATTTTAACAGTCTGATAAATATCCATAAATACTGTTTAAACCATACTATATTGCCAGATAAAAACCTGATAGTTTAAACTATTATATCAGTCGCGTGCTGAAGGGTCATATAAAAATACACACAGGATATTATTAACACTAAAATCGTACATCATGGTTTAAAGTTGAAGATATCAAATCAGTTTGAGCGTAGTTAATGGGACGATCAAATACAATTGCGAATGGTACGTGTTTATTATTAAAAAAACTAAATCAGGTCACTCCATGTAGGCTACTTGGATACTTTGTTCCATTAATATGTCCAATTAAACCTTTCTTGTTGAACATTACACTCGGGTACCAAAATGACATTGACTTGTATGAGAATCCAATGTCTATTTTACTTTAAAAAAAAAGAACATGGCATTTTTGCAATACTTCAATGCATTTGAACGATTTCTCTTTCTGTGCATATTTCTGTAACGTTGTTAGCTCACCTGAGCTTGCTCAGGGTGAGCTTTTAGGATCGGTGAATGTCCGTCGTCCGTCGTCCGTCGTCCGTCGTCCGTCCGGCCGTCCACAATTACTTGTGAACACTCTAGCGGTCGCATTTTTGCCTCAATCATCATCAAACTTGGTCAGGATGCTTATCTAGTTGAAAGCTCGGATGAGTTCGAACATGGGTCATCTCGGATGAAAAACTAGGTCACAAGAGCTAAAAATAGATAAACCTTGTGAACACTCTAGAGGTCACATTTTTGACCCAATCATCATCAAACTTGGTCAGGATGTTTGTCTAGGTGATAGCTTGGATGAGTTCGAACATGGGTCATCTCGGATGAAAAAGTAGGTCACAGGAGCTATAAATAGAAAAACCTTGTGAACACTCTAGTGGTCACATTTTTGAACCAATCATCATCAAACTTGGTCAGAATGCTTGTCTAGTCAATTGCTTGGATGAGTTCGAACATGGGTCATCTCTGATGAAAAACTAGGTCACAGGAGCTAAAAATAGAAAAACCTTGTGAACACTCTAGTGGTCACATTTTTGACCCAATCATCATCAAACTTTGTCAGGATGCTTGTTTAGATAATAGCTCGGATGAGTTCGAATATGGGTCATCTCGGATGAAAAACTAGGTCACCGGAGCTATAAATAGAAAAACCTTGTGAACACTCTAGTGGTCACATTTTTGCATCAATCATCATCAAACTTGGTCAGGATGCTTATCTAGTTGATAGCTTGGATGAGTTCGAACATGGGTCATCTCGGATGAAAAAGTAGGTCACCAGAGCTAAAAATAGAAAAACCTTGTTAACACTTTAGCGGTCACATTTTTGCATCAATCATCATCAAACTTGATCAAGATGCTTGTCTAGGTGATAGCTCGGATGAGTTCGAACATGGGTCATCTCGGATGAAAAACTAGGTCACAGGAGCTAAAAATAGAAAAACCTTGTTAACACTCTAGTGGTCACAATTTTGACTCAATTGTCATCAAACTTGGTCAGGAAACTTGTCTAGGTCATTGCTGGGAATAAATCGAACATGGGACATTTCGGATGAAAAACTAGGTCACAGGAGCTAAAAATAGAAAAAATCTTGTTAACACTCTAGTGGCTACTGTTGTGATCCAAATATTCTGTTAATTGGTCTGAAAGTTTGTTTTGATGATTTCTAAGTCAAGATCGAACATGGGTCATCTTGGATGAAAAACTAGGTCACACCGCCCAAATATGGAAAAACCTTGTTAACATTCTAGTGGTCACATTTTCGACTCAATTATCATCAAACTTGGTCAGGATGTTTGTCTAGGTAATTGCTTGGATGAGTTCGAAATCGCATGTGAAACTAGGTCACCGGAGCTAAAAATAGAAAAATCTTGTTAACACTCTAGTTGCTACTGTTTTGATCCAAGTATCCTGGAAATTGGTCTGAAAGTTTGTTTTGATGATTTCTAGGTCAAGTTTGAATATGTGTCACCTGGGTAAAAAACTAGGTCGCACTGCTCAAATATGGATAATCCTTGTTAACACTGTAGTGGTCACATTTTTGACTCACCTGTCATGAGACTTGGTCAGAATGCTTGTCTAGGTAATTGTTTGGATGAGTTTGATAATTCAGGTGAGCGATCTAGGGCCATCATGGCCCTCTTGTTTATTAAACCGTCTATGATAAAATTTATATGCAGCATGAATCGCTTATAGCATTACAAACAATATAATAATAATTCTAGCTTAAACAACACAACACAAGTGCTTAGTCAGGTCACATGACGAATTTTGCGATTACGTAGACAATAAAAGATGCATTGCATTGCCTAACTGTTGTAAAATTGCACTATTTTAGATATTATATATAGATATTATTTAGTATTGTTTTATAATCCAGCCTGAGTCACCATGATTTTTTTCAACTGAACAATAAGATATAATCTAGTAATGTTCTTTTTACACTCACCATTTGATAATATCACAACCAACAAGAATGAATAAGCGGGTGTCATCTTATTTCCCAAGTTGTGTGTTTAATCCATCAACTATCACTGATTGTTTATCTATACAACCACAAGCACATACAAGAATTGCAATCTATTTCACGGCGTATCATGCATATAAATTATGATTTTCAAGGCACATTCATCTACAACAATTTATACCACAAAAATGCTAAAACTGCGTAATATTGTAATTTAATCAGTATAACGCTTTATTTCTAAATCTGAATTGCTATGAGCTTTATTACTATAACTCGATGAAACTATAATAAAACATATATTGGGTAATAAAAATCAAGTAGTCACGTTTAGGTAAAAAAAACGTAGGCACTGCGTTCGAACAAAGTTGATTTCTTATAACTACAACGGAATATTTCCTATATTTCCTAATCTATTTTATTGTATCCATACTTATTATCCTACAGTTCAACCTGTGTTAAAGACCAAACCTGTGTTAAAGACCCAACCTGTCTCAAAGACCACAACCTGTGTTAAAAGGCCACATACTACATAATACCATACCAACATTTATATTCAGCGTTAACTTTCCTTTTTTGCTCATTTTCAAATGCACCTCAGCTAAAACAAACCATCCAATGAAGAGACCATCTCTCGACAAAGACCACCTACTATTCATTTTGCTTCATAGGTCTTTATTGACAAGTTTTACTGTAGTTGCGTTGTTGTGACACATCATCTGAGTAGATCAGATTAAAGCTTTATAATGATTTAAATAGACCATGTTACTGTACTCAACTAATATATTTTACCCTAGTACATAACTGTACATCAAAGACAGTTCAATCCCATTGTTTATGAATGGCTGAACATTGATTGTACTACATTGTACCACATGATTAAGAGTTTCGTCATCAAAGTTCAAATATCTGTTCGGTTGTTTTATTGATTACAAATTAACTTTAATTTTGCACCTATTATATGCTTAAAGTGGGTTGGTCCACAATGGGCACATTTTCTATACATGTTTCAAACATTGATAAAAACTATAGAAATGGATAGAAATGTATTATTTGGATATTCTTATAAAATATTTTTTGGAAAAAAAAAATGTTGATGATTAAGTATGAACATTTTGCCCTGATGAATAATAATATTTTGTTCAAGAATAATTTATTATCTGTTAAATATAAATATATATGTAATATCGGATCATGTATTTCACGCTTGCAAACATCATTCTCGTAAACATTTGTTCATGGTTTGTTGTTACATTTATATGTGATACTAAATACTATAAATGTGATTATTTCTTTAACTCTAGATATAGCATGCACGTATATGAACCTTAAATACAGTTGAAGGTCCTTGAACAATTGGATCACATGGAAAACTTGGTTGAACATGTGTTGTTGAACATCATACTTAATATGATGAAAACATTATGGCAAAATAATCATTTTTTCAACTATTTTGGATGACATGTAAGCTGCAAGAAATATTTTATTGAGCATTTCAGTTTTTTACTTTTAGCATTGTAACGCGTGTCACATATGGTACAAGACAGCTGTTCAAATATAAATATTTGAATATCAATTGAAAAACAATCTTCAAATAATTATGTAATACGCCTTTTCACATCTCATTCTGACATTTAATCAATGTAAAAACTTGTATTAATCAATGGGAAAAGAACTGATTATTCGTGCCAGACACAACAAATGTGAAAATAACATAATACCGTAAATAAGTATTGTTGAAAAATTATGATGGAATCATATTTAATGATAACATCAATTGCAGCTTATATAGAATTACACGCCAAGTTGCACAATACACGCTAAGTGCAGTATATATTTGATGCGTAAATACCACATTAGAATGAGAAACCAAACAAACATCAACATATTCGTTTCGATTCCGAGATATTATGGTCCAAAATAACATGATAAGCGAAGTAACTCGTCAAAATAGACGTATTTCCTTCTTCAATGAGAAACGTGATTTTCAGATAGACTTCCATTATATAGTTTGTCTTAATAAGGCACTAAGTGCTTGACCTAATACTTCAAAACCATGTACAATAAGAAGACAAAAGGAGAAAACATGACGCCGTGTATGGCCAATGAAAGTATTTCTAGATTAATTTTAATATCAGAAAAAGTATTACATTTACAACAACAAAACGGGGTTTACTTCCATTAAGTTAAGCAATTATTTTATTTGTCTCGTACATGCTTGTATCCTTCCTTTTGGCGCATTAATAGATATTGTTTTCGTATAAATAAATGAATCTACTTATTCTCCACTAATGAATCATGTGATCTCGTATTGAAGTTTGTTGCATGAAGATAACAAGGTAATTATGTAACTAGATAGCGCTATTGTCTAAATCGCTACTGTAATTTTCTTTCATCCAAATTCAAAGAGCAAATAAGATGAAAAGCTTTTAAAATGCCAAGTGTACCGCAGCATGGCATGGCAATATATATAGTGATATGTGTACCGGTGCTGCGTATGCCTGACATAGACCGTAACAATGACTGACCGGAACAATGAGCAATCGTTTCAAATTCAATTTAACTCTTGCGGTAAAAAGTTTTACCTATGCGACCAGTGCAGACCAAGACCAGTCGGCACTTACTGTTAGTGCAGTAAACTTCTTAAAACTTTCCCGATGAATGGTTATGTTCAGATTAAAAATAGTTCAGCTAATTGATAAAGGTTAAAGATTAGATGTATGCGTCACAGATCTATAATCTTTGAAATCTGTTGACAAAGAATTACAGGTATCATTTGTCACATTTGACAGAGCAAATGCAATAGTAATAGATTTTGAAATATTTAACAAGCCTTCAGGACACAAGCAGCTGGCCAATGTTCAGGTTAGTCTTTGTGTGTAATATCTAAATAAATTTGTCATTGTCAACAGAAATAAATACTTCATTTAAATAAAAGTTGGAGTGCACTTACAACAATGGAACCGTTTGTTTTTATTTTTTAGATACTAAAATGAAAAATCTTAATAATTAATAACATTTTCACAAAATATCGTTTGTACGGAAACATTTTTTAGGCGGGAAAGATCTATTTCAAGGTCAAAATGTGAGCAGCCGACACGATCATATCTTTTCTTCGAAACATCCGCAAGCTGCCAATGTAATTCTAGAAATGCAAGTTTGCTGTGTTGAAGCGAAGCATGACTTGCACTTTATTGGCTAATATTGCATAAAAACGTCAACAATAAATGCATTATAACATGTTTAGCACTCATTAAATATCGTCTGCTTTATGTTGTTGTTTTTTTCTTCACCAAAACGCATTTAATTTAGACGAAGTAACCAATATAAATCAGACTTGTCGTTTTTATGATGGTGTGAGTCAGGAATTATGTCTATTTATACCCTTTTGTAACACGTGAGCGTTCTGCTTACTCCCGAATTATTTCTTATCTTTAAATGCAAGAAAAGTAACGTTGACAATATGGAACACTCTACCTTGTTTGATCTAAACAACATCTTATTATTTAGTGTAATTTTTGGTTCGGTTCGTGAACAAAAACAGCAACAATGAAACGAAATTTGGCAAAGACGTTTGGTCTTTATTCAAAGCAGCCGAAGGCCTCTTAATAAAATATTTTAAAAAAAAATCAAGAAGATTTGCGTTACCATTTTTTTCACATTACTTATTATACTTTTCAAACCGTAAGAACAGACAGTATAATTTATTTACAGTGAAATCAGACGTTTGGTCCAAGGCTATGTTTAAACAGTCACACGTGGATAATAATGCACATAATTGTGTGCACAGTTGAGTGGTCTAGCACACCCACTCGTAAATCGTAAATCTATCATTTAAATTACTCAAAAACTACTTAACTGTATAAATGCGTCAGATAGAGCCATACATGCAATGTTATTTAAGTTATCGGTTTGTATGTTGGGCCACTAAAACAAATGAAAAAGTAAACTAGCTTTTGCAAGTCATGGCATATACATGTGTCATGCTATTGATTCAAAGAAAGAAAGAAAGACCATTTAAGGTATTAACCTCTAGAATATACATTTTCATATATGATCTAAGGTTACTTAAAACGAGGATAATCAATTCTTAATGATGGACATCTCTGGAAAGAGCCAAGGGAGCAAAGCAATTAGCTAAAATCGATGATTCGGTTAAACTGAGTCCGTTCGTAAGCTCGGATAAACTAGAATAATGCCCTTAGACTAGGTTGAACGGTAGTAAATATATGAAAATAACAAATAAAAACAGAAGGCAACATATCAAAATAAAATAAATTCAAACACGATTGATAAGCGACAAATTGATAAACGCGTTTACCAGTTTAAAATAAATATTAGAAAGCTGATTGGACCAATTTTGAAGATGACGATGACTTGACCTTTGTTCTTCTAGCCAAGACAAAGATGTTAGATTCTCTCCTAGTAAAGACTTACCAAAAGGATATAGAGGCCTTTACAAAGGCATAGGAACAATATTTTGCAAATCCAAAAAACTTGTCTATCAGAATTGTTACCCTGAAATAAATTGATTTCTTTTTCATTAATTTTTCTTTTGGAGTTCTAAACTAAATTGACGACCAAATGGATATCGAGTAAATTAAGGAAACGTGTTAAATTTAACGGCGGAACAACGGATTTATAATTCTACCAATAAAACCAATTAGCCAAGTTCTGTTACTGGAAGGCATAAGATTACAGAATTTAAAAAAAAAAAAGAGAGTAACATTGAGCTGATTCAACTTACAAATTTAACAATCTTTCAATATCATAGATCAAACCTTGAATATCTGACATGATTATGATAAAGTTAATAATGGAACAAAAAAAAGAGACTCAAATTATAAACAGAAACTCATTATTGTAAGTATATGGCAATCATGAATTGACATTTAAGATTACATTACAAGTATTATATTTCAAAAGACATTTTATATTATTTACTACATATAGCATAGCAACGTAAATCGTATACAATCAGAAAATTGAAAAAAGATTGATGCTTTTTAACTATTAATTCTTAAAGAAATTTTGATACTTCTGTAACAAGCAAACGTTGAATTAAATAGATCTTACAAAAAAACATATTATATATAAACATTGACATGTTTGAACGTGCTTGTTTAGTAAATTATGTACTTACTAATATTGTATATTCATACATAGTATTGTGAAAATCCGTGAATATTTCAACTCATCGCGCATTAAATCGTTATTTAATTATTATTAATCAAAACTCCCTAAATACTACTAAAAGCCACATTTTTTCTTTATGTTCTAACTACTGTTAGCTCAGTGAATTATTTGTCCTTGTCACAAAAATTACAACAAACATATTAAATATAGATAATATGTGCTTCAGTATTTAACTCTGTAGGGAAGGTGTGTTTTATCCAATATCCGAATTAGATTAAATCACATTTTCATATCGACTTATACGGAATTCGGCATAACGTTCGACGGAAGTTTAAACCTGCCATCGTAAATAATCTGTAAAAAATGTAACTTAGTGCATTCATTTTCAGGTGAGTCATAATTTCGAATACAAATTACAAAATTAATATAATATGCTTGTCAGTATTAAATTGTAGGAAAGGTAGTTATTGTTTCTCATACCAGTTAAAGAAATACATTTGCGTATCGCGCGTAAGGAATTCGGCTACCGTTCAACGGAGTTTAAACCTGCCATCGTAAAAACTGTAAAAAAAAGGGGTAGACATGCATTACATAATTAGATCAACAAATTACGAAAACACAATACAGGATTGAAATACAGATGTTGTCTAGTAAATTAAATATGAATGAAAGTGAGTCATAGGGAATTCCTCATCAACGTTGAAAGCTAACGTGAGTGTCATATACAAAATCAATATATGAATTGTCGTCTGTATATTAATGTCATACATGTACGAATTAAGTTGTTAACATTACTCGTCGGAAGCAGACGACACTTGTGGTTTGGTTTTTTTTTCGTTGTCGTTGGTTTTTCTGTACACATTCAATTGTGTCTACTCATACATGTGTCAGAAAGTTATTTTATTATTTTTATTTACAAAAAGATATATTCGAGGCAATCAACATATCGGTTTTTATCAAAAATAACCGTTTCCGAATACTGACAGAAAGAGACGAAAAGTTGCGATTGATATTTAAGGCGAACTGAATTGCATGGCGGGAAATTAAAAAAAAAGTATTTAAAAACATTCTGATTTCCGAAGCATTATTTTGTGTCAATTTAACAATTTGGTTAATATTTTAACAATTGTATCGAAACCGGTACTTATCTTATTACATTCTGCAAAAAACATTAAATAACAAGTACGTGTTTGTGTGAATTCCATGCAGATATTTTATGTGAGATGCTTGAAATAAATTCTAATTGTTTATAGCAATATAAGATATTTTGGATAAAAATAGTTTTATTGCAATATTATGCTTACGTTTTAACAGAAAGCGATATAAAATAAGAAAAATGTTACAGAGAGGTAGATAAAATCAAAATTCCTTCATCGTAACTGATATATCTTTATAGAAAAACCTATATTTCGGATGGGCTTAGGGCAAAGTATTATCTCACAATACGTCAAACACATAGTAAAAGTTTAACTATATCTATATGACTAAATATAACTCAAAACGCAAGCAAAACTAGCAAAAATATTTGATATATCTATGTTAAAATATTTGCTTGGGGAAAAATCTACTATCATGAACAAAATATAACCACTACATATTTCGCTTAAATGATGAAATTACGTATATTTATGATGTATTGTTTACCATTATTTACACATTACGATGTTTCTGTTAAATTACTCTATTTTCCTAATATGTTGAATAAAATGTTACATTAAAGCGGCATGCTAATTTTCATGAAACGTTTGAAAATACATGTATTTTGAAAAGTAAAATATTGTGAAGTGAACAAAGAAAATAATGTTCACATTGTAAACAGCACTAAAACCCAGGTAATTTACCAACTTGCCTTTATTGTGTAACTACCGCATTAGAAATATGATGATATAAAATACGACAAAACCGGTCATAAATCACACAAAACATGAAAATAACTACTTGAATCTTTTTATTTTTCTTATAATCTCAGTATTTTTTTGTATTTTTCTTGAAATATTCATCTTGAGGTATGCAGCTTTAAATATGTAGATTTTGTAGACAGCATATGGCACTTATATTTATAGAAGAGTTCCGTTTTGATATCTAAATTTGTTTATAATTAAACGGTTACCACACTATTTGAGAGCAGACTATTTCTACAAATTCAAAGTGAAAGATAGAACAGGTAAATAAATGTTACCCTTTGTGTTTTTCATGTATTTTGGTACGGGTGAAAGGGCGGTGCCTTGTTTACCTAGCACGATCTACCGCTGTTCCGTAATTATATACTAGAATGAAACTTGTACATGCTTCATTTAAACTCTGAAGGCTGTTTGTGTTTCAGCAGCGATAAGAAGTAAATGTCAAAATGGCATGATATTTTTTTTTATCATCAGACCTCAATTAGTACATTCATAATTATTATGCTATTTTTTAATTTTATAATGACTTTTAACAACATTTTCATTGTATACAAAGTTTTGTGTAACAAAACTAACCAATTCGAGTTTAGAATAAAAAAAACAAAACATGAATATTGTTGTTTTACTGCTACAAATTATATAAAAAATATAATTATAATCAAAACAGTATTTACAATGACGATTCATTTAAGGTATGAATTGAATTAAAAACTTAATGCGGAAGTCTTGTAAGTGCTGTGTATAAATGCGATAAAAAGTCATAATAGTGATGGAAACTGTCAAACAATACAATTGTATGAGTATCCACGAAGAAAATAAAAAACACACTTAGCGAAATATTGCATTGATTGTTATGATGAATCACTGTTATTACGAATATTTCATTGTTATGTCGTGACTGAGACGCCATAGATATATAATATTATTACCTGATACCTTATATAAATGTAATTTGTTATTATTTACTGTTTTCTGAAATTCTAAAAACGTCAACGTTCGCGAACTGTTGACCGGTCAATAGTTTCGACTGTTTCCCTCTCGTGTTCTGACGTCATTGACGTCATTGAGGATTCCCACTTGAAGCGTCCATCGATCTTGATCATAAACCAGACGTGACGTGACATAGTTAAAATATTACGTTTAATTATTAACATATGTGCAAAACTATTTTCTTGTTCATTTTTTCTTCTGCAAATACTGTTAAAACAGTAGTTGATCAGGTAATAAAACAGTTATTTCATGCGTGTTTTGGGAACAGTCAAACAGTTGTCCCTCGGTGTCGGGGATAGTGTTTTGAACTGTTGCCCTCGGCCTACGGCCTTGGGCAACAGTTCAAAACACTACCCCCTCCACCTCGGGCCAACAGTTTGACTGTTCCCAAATCACATATGAAATAACTGTATACTATTTCGATAATACGAACTATTACTATAACGAACACATTTTTCACAACTGGTGTAATTTATAAAAACTGCACTTTTGCATATTTCATACTTTATAAAAAAAAATGACAAGCCATTGGCAAGCGACAATATATGTGTCAAATATGTGATATGAAATGCAAACTGATATACAGCCAAGTTGGAACATCAAATTGTGGTAAAATTCTTTATGACCCTAGTCTGCACCACATCCACACGTGTTTTACTGAATACTTGAAAGCCTGGCGAATTCATTCATCCAATTAAATTTCTATATCAAATTTCTTCTAGCTGGGAGTTTAGCACAGTATCGTTTTATAAACGTTTTATGTGTAATTTCCTCTCACTTACTCACTCTTATATGTTTTTAAAGTATGTAAATTGATTTTAAACTTTTGACAGTATTTATGTGAGATGTAAGATTGGAAAATCAGCCTATTCATTTTGTAACATAAATCATGTAAATCATGATAACTTTTTAAAAACAAAATTATTTACGTGAATATTATTGAAATAAAAGATTTAAAGTTAGATAAAGGCCCATTATACTTCAAAAATGCTTCTATTTTTGTTTCTCAAAAGCTTGTTATTTTGGATAAACTTTTATTGATTCAAAAGAATTATTCGTTGGCCAATTACCTGAACCATATTTTAGCGCTACATTCGTGAGGTAATTAGCATCTTACATTGTCTTAAACTATTATTAAATGTTATAAAGTTTATGTTTTCCTTTTTTAAAGAAGTAAATTATACTCGTTTCAGAGGCATAATGTGCCTTTAATAAGCAACTTAAATTGTACACATGTACTAGTCATTTTAATTTCAACAGACCTGTATTGCTACAAAATTAATATAATGCACTATAAAAGATATATCAATTTCAAAGCACTTAAGGTAGTTTTGCCATAAGGTAAAACTCTCTACAGATATATTTTTATTTGCTTTACTTACTTTTGTAAGAAAGATATTGTCTGAACTTTAAAAGGGGATACTAAGCCCTCACAGAGATTTACCTGTATATTTCTTAATAGCATAAAACTTGAATGAAAGTTGTGTTCTAAGCATAAATAAAACTGAATGATGACGTACAAATATGAATATTCATACATTATTATACATACCAATTGAAACTATCGACACGAGAAACTGTAGCAACGTCTTAGAATAATCACACTTCATGTTTCTGTTTAAACTATTTTCAAAAAACTATATAAATCACAAGATCTTATCACGAGATGTAAATAAATCCTTCGCGTATTAACACAATAATTTTGTAGTTCCTGCCTACAGCAAAAAATTAAGCCAGGTGTTTTGTAAGTTACGTTCTTTCACAACAGTATCATAGGAAAATACTGCGGTATGTTAACTCTCCAGTGACGGAACACTACTGACGCTGAACGATATGTTCTCTTTTATTTAAAATACAAAAAAAATATATAAATGACTCATATACGTTATGGTGCAGTTACTGTATGGTACAGAAGTAAAACGTCGCTATGACTGCAACGCATTTGAACTAAAGAGATTTTTTCCTTTTGTATTTTTTAAAACATCATCCGTGACATGTTTACATTTCCTAATCAACTTATCACAATGTTCCGGAAAATTGAAATACAAGGAAAGTTGTCTATTGTTTTATTTATTAATCGCGAGTCAGGGGGAATTCCAAGTTAGCATTATACTGTGGCATGTTGAGTGCCAAAAACGTAATCGATTCTCCAATACTACAAGTACAAACCGTCCAGACAAGAAAAAAGAGACTAGTTGAATTAATATCCTTTGCAATAAATGAGGGATATCTCGTAACAATTTATCTGAATCGACAGCAACATGTTCTTTTCGTAGACTTAAAATATCAAGCTTGTTTATCTTATTCATCGAACTTATTTAAATTAGAATAATCATCGTATGAATTTTCCTTTTTCTCGGGATATAAACACTGAATATTGTTATTTCATACTAAAAAACGACGACAAAAACTTGTAATGCCTTGATAGAAACAATGCATTCATACTTAGATTCATCATCATCATTATCATCATCATCAGTATCCTCAACAACAGCAGCAGCAGCAGCAGCAGCAACAAAAGACAAAAACAAAAACAACATACCTTTATTAAACTCAAATAACAATGACAGTGACATTAGAGTATACAATAAAGATAATTATATTCATCAAAGACGGTTAAAAATAGTACATTTGACAGTATTAACACTTTCTTAATTTGATTTTTTATAGGTTATTAACAGGTTGCATTCATAATCAGCTTGATGCATTTAGCTCAGGGGCATTTAAGTTCAACAATACTTCAGCCTCAATAAAAAAAAACATCCTCGGGCTTGTCGTTATGGAAGGGCTGTTGATTTAGGAGGTAAGCAATATTTCCCTGGCACAAACTTGAAAGAGCCTGGATCAAATTAAAAATGCAGGGAGGAAACGCAGAATTCGAAGATATATTTGGAAATATTATGGTAGTTTTAATATTTTTAGTGAATATAGGGTATAGGTATACAGCGGTCGCAAAATGCAATGCTTGGTTGGTAAGCATTTATACTATATATTATCATTCTATATTTAAATGAAATCATAGGTTTCGTCGTTTGGTTATTCCCTCGATAATTGTTACCGTATTTCTCTCGATAACCATAGCTTCCTTTGATCATCGTTGCCTTTCATTAAGATTATTTCGAGTAAAAATTCAGTAGCATTCTAATGCAAATCGTATATTAATATATAATTTTGGCAAAACGAATATGCATGAATATAAAGCATTTTGAAGATTAATCATTTGTACATCAAGTTTAAAATATGAAACTGTACCCTTTACAAACAAGTATGCCAATGGCATCAATATCAGGTCTAAATGCCACGTTATTCATTTCAAAATGAAATATAAGTGAATCGGAATTCCAAAGCGGTTCTTTTTCAAAACGGGCAATAAGTATTTCTGTAAAAAGGATTTTAGTACACCGTTCAATAACCAAATCCTGAGACAGCGTCTATTGCATATACATGTATCTTTATTAAGCTCTTAATTTTAGAGATCAAATAAGTAAAATGAAAACTACTGCTGCAAAACAAGTCAATGGTTCCAAGGTCCCTTGCGAATTACTTGTCATGGTCAGAACGGAAACCGAACAACACAAATTCCAAGTGGTTACATAATTGTAACTAACAAATGTTACTTAAAATTTGGGTGTAACGGAGTGCAGGTTGTGTTGACATGAGTTATGGATCGTGACATAAACAAGCTGCCTCGTGATCTGCTTGAGATTCAAGGGGGGACAAACAAAGATGACTTTGATTAGAGAAGTCTGCACCAATTCATCCGGTGAACGTTGCAATAATTCGAATACAAAATGTCACATAAAGTCAGGACAATAATCAATACACTTGAAATAATTTCCTGTCAGGGTTGAACCATATGTTCCTTTGGTGGAAAAGCATTACGGTTTGTGGAATGGTTTAAAGGGGTTCAAAATGTGAACGAGATTTAATCGTGACCTCCTTTATAACCAATCAAATTAAATGGTGAGCAGCGAGATTTAAGGTCTCAGGTTATTATGATCCATTACAATTTTATATTTTGCCAGTCGTCATTCTAATATTCCGAGTTTTTTTGTGATACATATACTAATGTCAAATGTATAGACTTTAGATCATATTGAGCAGTCTTTTTGTGTAATGCTTGAGATTTCTACGCACACATATTTCCCGTGCACATTTGAAGAAAAAGGGAAAAAATCCCTGGCATTGAGTGCTGTTGTTAGTCAATAACACTCCTTAACCAGTTCACGTGTTGTCATTCCATACCAACTATTTTGTTTACTGTACTGACATTTTTCGGAAGTGCAACATCTGCTTATGAAAAAAATATTGCGTGGCGTTTGTTACTGTCACGACAACATTACCAATTAGACGAACAATACCAATTATCAAAGGTAATCAAAACATTTTATCGAGTATTTTGTTTACACTAAACCTAATGTTATGTTTGTATTCCTTCGCTCAAACAAATTGTGTCAATTAGGTTTGACTTATATTCATGGATTCAGACTTTCAAAACAGTTGTGTATAACTTAAATTAATGTTAGAAATAGTTTACTTTATCAATAAAGGTACATTTAGCTCCTAGGTAACCTGAACAACTACAGTTATCCTTCTAAATATAACTACATTCTTCATGTTAAATTATCAAGTTCATATATCACAGCGGCGCAATGTCCTGCAATAGAACGGAAAATACACATGTTACGACCCCACTAACGTAACAAAATAATACCAATAGTCCATTTGATTAAACTTAAGCGGAGTCCAATGTATGATACTTTTGAAGTAAAACATAAAAAGCGAGGTCCACTACTAAGTAGATTATACTTCTCAGGATCGCTCCCGAGGCGTGCACGTCGCGGAGAAGCCACACGGCAGCTCAATGTCAAGTCGCCTCAAGTACCAGAGACGATTAGTTGACCTGTCGTGACTAACTCTGGATGGTGACGCTAACAAGAGCAGTGTTTGTTTGATGCTGTCGAGAAAAGTGACAGTATTGTCGAAACCTTCACTCAACACAAAAGAAAGAAGAATATATCAGGGAAGACTCAGCATGAAAAGACGTCCCCGATGTGACTTATACAGTGGACCGGCATGGACGCTGATACATCTCGGACATATGGCTAATTCAGGCGCTGAGTATAAAAAACAACATACTTTTACTAAAAGAATTGCATTAAAAGAATTACGCTTGCATTCTCGTAACAAAACAAAAACCATTAAACCCGTTAGGTATTTTAGAAATGGATTATGAACTGTCCATTAGAAACATTATGGGATTACAATATCAAAATACAAATGGTGAGCTACCAACAGTATAGAGCATGGTCAGATTTTATGGAAATGCAGGCTGGCCTGAATTTTTAACGGTGCCAAAGACTAAACACTTAAAGTTACAGCAGGTAAAGGGTTAATGAATTAAAAATGTCACCAGGCCATTTACATGATAAACTGCTGAAGTCGGTGCTAGGGGCCTTGGATGGTAACTTGCACTTTCCAGTACCGTCAATAAACAGGCTAAATCAAACTGGGTCTGCAACATTTTCAATTTTGCACATTTGGACAGGTTCTTCAGGGATTTCTGCTTTTTTCTTAAAAGTCTTAATCAAACAATTGTCGTTATGGGAGTTATTTTTCTCTATTACAAGAGTCGCCTACTAAGGTTTCCGGGGCGGGGAGATGAATGATACTTGTTTCACAAGATTATAAACATACAATAACATATGAAATATAAACCAGTAATCTTACTCACATTGTTTTTAAGTAATATGTTTTCCGGTGTAACTAAAATTTGATCATCCCAAACGATGATGAATTTTGTTATTTAAAATTTATTTCATTTAGATAAGTCCATTTTCTCTAGTAAAGTTATTCTAATTTTGTCTACACAATGTCAGCCCATTAACACAATGTTCCAAGTAATTGTGAAAGGGACTCCACTGAGGTGGTTTTACATGACAGGACTGGACATAATTTTTCGAGAGTATTGTTTCATTTGATGTAGGTCTAGACCAATTACTTGTGTCAAAAATTTCAGATCATTCGTTCACTTCGTGTCATTTTTTATGCTTTTGGACCTCAGTAAAGTGCCTTCAATTCAGAAACAACACAATTTACAAACATTTATTTTTCTCTTTTATATCGTATTACTTATCAAGCAATTGATGTTTGTAATTTTTAACAAAAATAACATGTTAAAAAGTTTTTTTTTACAATAAAACAATCATGTACAGTATCATATTGTAATATTACTAGATTATAATATTTAGAAACAAACTACAAAGTGTTTATACGTAACATCTGCAAAACGAAGTAAGCATTACAACAACACACGCTCGGATGATGAAATTAATTCTCCTTCCAAAAATGAATCTCCTAAAATATATTCATAGTTTAACAAGTGTATAAACATTCAAAATCCAAGTTTAATTTTGAGTGTGTTTTTCGAAATAAACCAGAATTTACTATTTTTATCATCTTTATTTCGGGGTATATATGTTGAAAAGTTATAGGTTTACCATGTGATGAGTGCGTGCCCTTGGCTCAATTAAATCATTTCATTTATACACTCGGCAACATCTTAATCATTCAAACGATTTTTTAAGTTTTCATCTGTAGTAAACACAAGTCTGAAGAAGTACTACTTTTGAAGTTGCAAAATGAATTGTAAGGAGATTGTTAAAGTCCAATATTTATTTATTATATACATACCCAATTTCTCCCTAAAATACACGCAATCTTGAAGCGCGAATACGCTTCAATAGATTGAAACTTCCGCATTATGTAAGTGACAATTACAGTACCATATATGGAAATGCCGGACTATTTTTGACGTTGGTTCCGATCTTAGCTGTGTATAACGTAGAAACGAGAACCAAAATTTTTAAAGGCGTGACCGGTTTCGCAAAAATTACGTATTCATCCGTCATTCATTAATTTATTTCTTGACAGCAACATTTCATTTTCTGATATTACTAACAGAAGTAAATTATATTGAAACTCCTTTTTAATTAAACGAATAGAATAAATATATTGCAACAGCTTTCTGGGGCCATGGATTATGCTATTCGCAAGGCTTGAAAATTTATATCTCCTCAACCTTCGGTATGTAGCGAAATTCAAGCCTAAGAAGGCTGCTTCAACATTATATTCCGTATATATCAGCCGCAAAAGAATTGAACATTTTTCAGAGCTTTATAGATCTAAATTCAACATCTACGTATTAGTAAGAAATTCATCCATTCGATGCAGTATAAAAACAAACAACTCTCGCTTCCAAAAATATATGAGGCGATTCAAATTTACTTTTCAGATGACGTTTCCCAAACGTATTCATTGTTTACATTAAAGAAAGCACATCACAACTTCACAGGGTCAAGGTAATAATATAGGAAACTTAAACCAATCACGCAACGACTCCCATGGGAAAAACATTGTCATTCTATTACGATCTTATCGGACATGGAAATCTGTGAGAATCCATTTTGTCAATGAAACCACAGTTTTACAAAAAGGTCGACGTAAAGTCGATTATGCTAAGTACATAAGGAAGTATTTTGAGTGTACGCAATATAACAAAGAAAAACATTTTGCAATACATCTACATTTAAAGATTGAACAACATGATTTCTCTACTTTTTTAAATGATTTTCGCGCTCTTTATTCGTTTCGTCCTTTTCGTAGTTTTGTTGCTAAGTTATTTATCGTCATGTGCTGCTGTGTGTGACAATGAAGGTTTGCGCAGGTGCTTGGGTCGTGGGTTATAGATGTTTCAGTAGTTAGTTGTATATACTACTGCCGTCCACGAGCCTGCGACATTTTCAGTTTTGTCGTTTTCGTTTTGGGCGCCCTTAGAGAATTTTTAATCTATTTGTTTTGCTTCTATATATCAGAGTTCTTTAATGTTATATTCTTATGGAATGTGTAAATAAATTCAAAGTAGTAGATATAAAACAAATGTGACATTGGGAAAATTAAATGTAAATACAATAGACAGATAGGTACTATTTTATCAAGGGAGAGATTGAGTGTATTTTCTAGTCGTAAATGAATGTAAGGATAATATTAAAATGATATGAGAGAGACATAAATATAGACAAAAATATGGATGTATTGAACTTGTAAAAGAAATTAAACTTTACCTTGCTGAATTCTTTTCGAATGGATTTGTCGAGTTACATTTTGAAACGGTCTTTTATCAAAAGTTGGGTTACCTAGCGATACCAAATTTAAAGTAAGTAGGCAAAGAATATAAAGCCTTGTCAGGTTGCACAGATATGCAGGCTAGACTGACTCTTTGCTGGTGGTAAAGGCTAAATACCTTCGGTTCCAGGAGGACAATGGTTAAAAAATCTGACTCAGTCAGGCTGGTGATACAACAAAGACATAAAGCATCGTATATTATTCAAAAAAGTGATAAAGGATCTCATATTTGCATGTCGGAAATAGGAGAATCCATTATTGAGTATTTAATATCTAACCCGATTTGGATGGCAGTTAAATGTGACTAATGTGTTTGTATAGTTATAAAATTCATGCTACCTGGATGCTGGATGTGAGAGATAACGTTAATTAAGCAAACAGCACATAAACATAAAACACTACTAAAATACCAATGCATTATTATTTTTTGAAACATTAAATACTGTTTTCAATGTTTGTTAATAGAGACAGTTTGTGTTGTAAACCTTTTACAAAACATACGATAGCTTAATGATTTAATATCATATTATACGAGTACAGAATTTCATGGACAAATGGTTTTATTACATCTAAGTATATCAGGCAGTATTTCCATCTTATATTGTTACATACTGTCTAGAGACATTTCAATTTTATTGGCCTAAAATCGCAGACAATGGGGGTTTTAAAGTAAATGATTTTCTTGTACGTATGTCTTTTGCGAGATGAGCTATAAGTGGTGAATAATATGCGTTTTTCTTATTTTGTTATGTAACCATATTGGAACCGTTTACTTTGCTTTGCTTTTTTAAATAATTAAATTATTAATTAGTAAACTGGACACAAAATAACCAGAAATACAGGGATTATTGACAGTAACATGCCGTTCTATGGTCAATTTCTTTTGACAGGGTTTGCTCATAACTGCCTTATCGAGAAAACATGTACTTTTAAAGAGGTTAGAGATAAATAAAATGGGGTATAATCTCCAGAAATCGACATCATGAAGACAACTGATTGTCTGTCAGCAATGATTCATTATAGCTTGTATCGATTTTTCCAGTACTGTAACAATCATTCACAATAGCAGAAAAAAGCATATTATGGTGAACGCATAGATATGAATTAATTATTTACATTATTACTATTTGTCATGCTTCTTAAAGCTAAATATTGCAAATATTTTAATTATGCATTTAACAGTTATGGACTTAGATTGTGATTTTGAGTTCTTGGATAGATCAGGCGCGACTTTTGGTTTTTGGTAGACTTCCAATAAGTGTTATTCATTCCAATAGTTAAATCTGAAGACCACTGAAAATGCAACTGATCATTATTAATTTCAGAACTGTTATTTGTGTCAATAAATTTTTCTCCGAGAGTCCTAGATTGTTAGAAGTACAATGTATTTTTTTATGAATACAACAGAAGACACAGTAAAAGAGATACGTCCCTATCGATCTGAATGATATGGCATTTATTTTTACAAATTGTAAATCATACACAATAAGATCATACGTTCTAAGAGAGGGTGTAGCCGCCCGTTGCTCAAAATGGAACGAAATGGAAGTATAAGTGTCATCGGCTTCATTAAATATGATCAATAAAACGTTGGTTTAACGATTAAACATGCCACTTCTTTTTGAATATTTGATTTCTCACTCATTTTACACTTAATATAGCAGAAAATAAATAAGTTACGCAAAAAGAAATGGTAATATACTATTATTATAGGGTATCTGACATTAAACATACCGACTAGACATCATTTATGATAATCTTCCGTACACCAATAAATGCGTATCAAATATAATGTTCCGAGACAAAATGTAACAATGCACAGTTCATCTTTGATATTTATTACTTTGCACTGGGTAAAATAATGTAAATGACCTTTATTTGCATTTCCTCACGCTGATATTTCATTTCTTATATATTCTAATGTCTTACTTTATATTTCCGCAATTATGGCTTGTTACTTGTTTCTTAATAATACATTAAATTTAAGAATATAAAGAAGCATGAAGCAAATGTTTTTATTTTATTATCGATCAGTTCAAGTGATTTTATTATCGATCAGTTCAAGAGGGAAGTAGAATACCGAAAGAAAGTCCAAAAACGGTGTAAATGCAAGTCATATAATGGTGATCATTTGAAGTCCGAACTCATTTGCATGCTTGATATCTCTCATGTGTTTAGTTTTGGTGCGTATTCGTGAACAGAATTTTGATCTGCTTTGGTTTTGATTGTTTTTATGTTTAAAATTGCCATTAAAAGGCATCCAAACGTTTTATATAATTAATGTTTCAGGTTACGAAATATGTTTGCTATCAGCTAGTACAATCAATAAAACGTCGAACTCAATACAACATGCATCTCATAGACAAGTAATAGATATTCAGCAGTTTTGTACGAGACATCGGGATGAGTCTTTATAATTTATCATTTATGTCATTAAATGTCTTTTAAAGGGACAGATAGTGTCTACTATTGCACAAACAACTTGATCTATAGACGACCCCGAAATACAGACTTGTTCCTGCGTGGACAAATCCTGATTGATTTACCAAAAACGATTTTGCCTGTTGCTGTTTTACTACTTTCTCGATATTTTTTCACAAACAAACGTATTAATTTATTTCATATTATAAGTAAATTTGAAAATAAGCATCAAACGTATGTGTTAAAACATAAATGAAATAGTTCCTGAAATTCTAATTCCTTTCCATAATCCGTATCTTCTGTCTAGCTCTAAAGATGTTAGATACTGATAATGTCACGAATGTTAAAATAAAATTGTATTATTTAAGATAGATCTTCATTTAAATGATGCATTTTGCGATCAGAAAATCTTAAATGAAAAATTATTCAATTTCGTTTTAACTCAAGACAAATCTTATTTATTTTACTACTGGTTATCATAACGAATATGCAGCAAACCTAAAATAATTTATATCTTAAGTGAACACTCTCAACATGAACATTGTATTTTATTATCTAATAAAATATGACCATGAGTGATGTTCGATTTTCGTGTAATTCAAAAAGACGTTTGATAAATCTTCAACGTCAACGATCTTTTAAACAACTTGGGATCAGACAATTGCCAATATTACAAAAGCGTTTGGTTTGAATATACTGGTAGTACTTGAAACAAAATGCTCCTTTTTAACGTAGTTCTGAATACAAGAGGTCTTATTGGACGCTCACACAACCACCTGGTAAAGCTTTCATACCATACATTGTCCTAAATTATCTTAACCCATTTGCATTTGTTTTCCTGTGTTATGAAATTTGAACGTCACAAAAGGCTTTGTATTTCACTAACACAAGGCTAGCTTCTCGATTAGACGTTTTGCACAATTTTAGCCCATAAAGTTTTAAGAATAAAACTTTAGAAAAATATTGTTTGTATAAGGCGAATATAAACATTCAAAATTCAGGTATACATTTTAATGTATTATGCCAAAATAACAGAATTTACTATTTTGATCCTGATTCTACAGAAGTAGAATATATCCATGCATATTTTGACCAGTTGTAAGTAATTAAATGTGAATAGTCATTTAAATTTTTACACTTGGCTTCATTATTACAGCAATTGATGTATTTATTTTCAAGTTATCTTAAAAAGTTAAACAAATCTTGATGTATACTGCAAATTAAATTTTTAATAAGTTTGGTGAAATTGTTTCAGGGTTGAAGAGTTCAATATTTAAATTTATAGGCTGAAAAAGAACTGAAGAACATTTAGGTTTAAAAACAATGAAATGCAACATGTGCATACAAAAACATGAGTATTGATAAGATGCTTCCTTGCTACAAGAATTAGTTATAGATAAATGGCGCGCAGACATATCACCAAGATGATTATTTCGGAATGGTTTTGATTTTTTTATATTGAGCTGTATATGAGGTGATCTTGAAAGAGGTTATCATATTTACGAAATTATGCTGTCTCTTCACGGCTAAATAATGTAAAGCAGGTTGAAAGTGACCACGGCACGATAAATAAAGATAGTTGTTAAATTATCAATATAAAATATAAATTATAAAGTATGAAACATCAATGCAATAAGCAAAATTGTTTTCTTATAGTTTACGTATATAAATAGTCATCAAAATATTGCATTTCTTAATTGAAATTCAATGTATGTGTAAAAATAGGTAACGCAAAGAATACTCCGTTTTTCCCCTATCTTAGTAAAAATTAATCTATTCGTAACCGTATGGGAACAAACAATTCTTGCTACCTAAAATATAAAGAAACCATTCAAATGCACTTTTCCGATGACATTTTCTTTACGTATTTATTGTTTATTTTCTTTCAACAATCATCGCCACTTCACAGGGTCAAGGTAGTAATATAAGAAACTTGAAACAATCACGATACGACTCCCGTGGGGAAAATGTTGTCATTCTATTATGATCTTATCGGTTTTAGATATCTGAAAGAATCCATTTGTTTGGTACGACAGGCTAACAAAATAGTCTATGCCTAGTATATTAGAAAGTATCTACAGCAAAGTATACCTAATTGCAATAGGCTACAATGAAGGTTTGAAACATGGCTTTGCAACATTTTGAAATGAGTTTTGTGCTTTTTGTTTGCTTGTCCTTTTTGTTGATTTTTTACTTTGTTTATAGAAAAGTTACTATTTAGAAGCAGGCGGCGAGGTGTAGTTTTTCTCCAACGATACATTCAACGGAATTAATACAATATTTATGTGACCAGTTCAACTAATCAGAACGGGTGTTTCCAAAACCTGAGTTACTAGTAATCGCCATGTTTTTGTTAAAATGTGAGTAGTGACTGAGTCTTTCCTAGGGTGGTAGACAGTGGGTATCAAATTGTTTTTTTTTCCACTGCTGTCCATGAACAGGTACAACAATCCCTAATCTGCAACATTTTTAAGTTTGTCGTTTGAACAACTTATAAGGTTTCTGGTTTTTATTTCTAATCTGTTTGTTTTTGCGTCTTTATATCAAAGCTTAATAACAAACTGTGACATGGGAAATTGAATGTAAATACAGTCATTACAAAGACCGGTACTAACTATTTTATCAGGGGAAATATGAAGTGTATCAAGGCGTAAAAGAATGTAAGAATAATATTAGAATAATATGACAGATAATATCAGTTGTCTATTATTGCAGACAAGTATGGCACTGTTGGAAATTTTTTTCAGTGGAAATGTCCAGTTACATTTTTTAAACGGTCCATTATCAGTTTTGAGGATAAAAAGAGGTGTTTTTTTTCAGCCAATAATGTAGATCGTGGTCAAACAGCGCGGATATTCAGGCTGTACTAGGGATTATTTCAATTAAAGTGAAATGAGCACAAACAATTTAAAAATACTACTAAATTATGGAATATTGTGTCTGGAAAAAATTTAAAACTGTTTTTAGAGCTTTAAAAGTAATTGATACAGTGTGCGATAATCCCTTTATAGACGTACAAAAGTTTAGTTATCCGATGTCATATTGCACGAGTATAGAACGTCATGAAATCATCTAAGTAAATCATGCCATATTGGTATTTTATATCAAAGACAAGCAGTGTTACAGATTGTCTGGAGACAATTCTATTTTATTGACATAAAATCGTAGACAATGGGGATTATAAAGTAAATGATTTACTTGTACGCACGTCTTTTATGAAATAGTGAAATAAGCTATAACTGCATGATATGCATTTTCTTATTTATATGTAACCATTTTGGGAGTCTGTTTTATGTTTTTGCTTTTTACATGATAAACACAATATAAATGAAAATCCAAGTCATATACTGCTCAATAGCCATTTAAATGACATCATTTGCTCATAAACTTCTTCTTGAGAAAAACTTATTCTTCATTTACTCTTAAAGAAAATAGAAATTGGTAGAAAAGTAATAAAATCTCACGAAACCGACACTATGAAGACAACTGATTAACTGTCTGTCAGCAATGATTCATTATAGCTTGAATCGATTATTCCAGTACTGAAACAATCATGTACAAGGGCGGTTAAAGCATATCATAGTATACAAAATACATCATGTACATACGAAATAATATTTTATTTAAATTTTGTTTTATTGTTTCAAAAGACAAAACTAATGGAACGATTTTACTTATATTCAACAATGATTGATTTGACTGCCATTTAGATTTGTTTTAGATTTTGCGATTGTCAGTTTGCTTTTTAAGTCAGCTTACATTTCATGTTATAATTTTCAATGAAAGAATTTTTCGGCCGACCATTCAAGATTCCAGCATTATCATTCTTGCTGATCAATATTCCCAAGAATCATTGAAAGTTAGATACAATGTATTTTGTCATGAATATAACAAAAAGTACTGTAGCAGTGATATGTTCCAATCGATCTGAATGATATGGCATTTATTCTGACAGAGTATTAATCATACATCATAATATAATATATTTTAGTAGAATGAAGCCGATTGCTCCAAATACATATATTTCAGTTTATCGAATACGATGTATATTTATATTGCCATCAGTGTATATGAAATATGATTATTTTATAAACATTATTAGTTTAATAATAAAATTCGTCATTTCGTTTTAAATTTTGAATTGTAGTGAAGTATAACCTGCATTAAGGCTCATTTTACACTTGCCATATCTTGAAATAACATAAGTTATGGTAATATACTATTATTATAGGGTATCTGAAAATAGACAGACTAGACATCAATTTTTATGATCCGCCGTACCGAATAGATGTGTATTTAATATTAAGTTCCAAGACAAAATGTAACAATGCACAGTACGTCTTTGATATTTCATACATTGCACAGGCAGAACATTCTATAAATTGTCTTCGATTTGTGTTTATTCACGATCATACATCATTGTTTGAACCTCTCTTAGTCATACTTCTGGTTGTGCTTTTAAATATGACATACATTTAAGAAAGGAACGAGGCATTTAGCAAACGGCATTTATGACGTTCAAGAAATAACAAAATTAAACAATTACAATCATACAATTCTTGAGCTTTCCATTTCTACAGTTTTAACATATTTACATGAAAATATAATGTATATTATTTATTATAAAACAGCAATTGATAAAAACATAACATACCACAAACGGATATTTATAGTTTAGTTGTGTATATCTCACTCAGTTAACAAGTGTTTTTGATCGAGAATAAAGTACATGTGGCATTTATTGATTGAATGTTTGACTGATCATTTTGCAGACGTGAATTATGACTCGCTCACTGATTAGACCAGTATATCATATAGAGGATATTTGTTTGTTTGTGTGTATGATGAAATTTTATTTCATCGAGTGGGCTTTAAAAACAGTATTCTCACGAGTGGCGTAGCCACGAGTGAGAATATTGTTTTTAAAGTTCACGTTCACGTTGTGTAAGATGTAATTTTATTTTATCTCGTGAACTTTAAACAAATTTTCTTTTTATTTTATGCTTAAAAACAAGTTAAAACGAAATTTCTTTAATATTTACATTAATATTAAGATCTGTTTTCCCCATTGAGAGCCTCAAAAAAGTCGAATTTCTCATTAAATACAAGAAGTCATGGGCTGAAAAATAAGTTCCACAATCAACGTTAAATGGTGGTGAAAGTATTTATTTTATTAAAAAAATATGTCTGATCGCTTGTTTAAATAATAAAAACAAACAATTCTAGTTGGAGAAAAAGTCCAACCATCCATCCATATTTCTGTTACTGACTGCGAATTTATATTAGACCTTGCTTTGTTAAATGTAAGCGGCCGCCATTTTTAAAGTTGTGTATTTCACTGGAGGAAAATAATTGTGTTTGATTCAGAGGGATATCATTTGGATTTCTGTCATACACCTTTTAAAAAGAAAGAAAACTTATTTGAGGATTGTAACAGACAATAAATAAGTGTTGACAGATGTGTAAACATTCAAAAAAGTGGATAGGAAATTGGAAACTTTGGAAGCCTTACGAACGCTGGGTTTTTTACATATTCTTCGACTGAAAGCTGCCATTGCTTATCAAGTTTTCATAAAGCATACGGCAGTTATTGCTCGTAGGATACGTAAATATTCCCAAATGTCATCAAGAGCAGTTTTGCATGTGGAACGAATGATTTTTCAGACTGTAAAAATGAAACAAAAAATTAAAGAGACGATATTTGGTGATTGGTATTTTGAATGAATAGAAGTAACATTTCTTCTTTTTATTACTTTTGACATATAAGTTATTTATCAATTGCACTTTTGCTTTTCTTTAAACAGCCTGACATTGTCGGAATAGTCAGAAAAAATAAAATTGAGGTACCACATGGGGAAAATCTTAAAAAAGTAGTTTCGTCATTGAAAAGTGTGAAATTATATTTTGATAATTTTCACTGTGACATTATCAAATATAATTTTCACGGATAAATCAGTAATCCACTGAAAAGCATAAAATAAAATAGCTTATCAATCATTTCAATTTGTTTTCAGATAATTATTGGCAATATGCAACTAATCTATTTTATGATCATTGTTAAAACTTTGTAATAGTGTTAAAGGTTATTTGCAAGACTTAATTTTACACTGTTACATAAGCAATACTGAGAACCTTATTTTTTGTTGAGAATAGTTTCTCTACTAATCTTGCCCTTTTACGGGACACTTACTTTCAAGATAAATCGTACTCTACTATCTGAACTTTCTGCAACATAGTCATGTTAAAATATTAATTCCCATGTATTTCTTGTTTACCCTCACATCTAGGAAAAAGATCTAATATCACTTAGTCATTAAGTCGCTTTCATTGTTGAAGCACATCACAATATTCCGAAGAACGCTCGAATTAGGCCATTGAACTACACTCAAACTGTTCTATCGACCACATATTTGGATCAAATTGCTTTTATTCTCAACGTTTGTTAAAAAGTCTTCTGAAGACAATTCATGATAATGAAATATCCCTGAACAGTATATTTGCGTATAATCGGGATATTTCATGACTTAAGTTGTGATGCTTACATTGTTAAATTACCATTAAAACACATTTTTTAAATTATTTGCATTTAATGTTACACAGTTTAATTCATATCTGAAAGGGTATTTAATAGAACGTCGTATTGAACACAAACTTTGCAGCTTGCAGACAAGATAATTAGCAGTTTTCAGAGACGATGTACCAGATCACTTTTATGAGTGTATGTCTCACTTATGACAGTAAATGTCTTAAAAGCGAGAAATACAATACAATACAAAATTTTATTCAGCATAAAACATAAACATATGTTTCGAGCCAATACAAACAAAAATGTTCAGCGACAGACATGACAAAAGAAATGAAATTTTATCCGAAGAGAGTATTTCAAATTACATAAATAATTCTCACAAACGGTCTAGATATACAAAAAATGCTAAATATATTGTTACATATATATATTCAAAAAAGTTCTAGTTATTAAGGAAAAAATAGAGTTAGTAGTAAAGATATTTAAATTTAGAGAGTGTATTATGAGATGCGGTTTTTCATTGCAAAATAAATATATTTTGCTAAGTTCAGTAGAACAGATTTAGATTTTGATGACATTAATATTTCGAATTTAGTGATATTTGGCCATCGACAATAATATTGTTTAAAAAATTTACTTCTTAAGTCACGGTGAAATGGACATACTAGCAAAAAAAATGTCTACTATTGCACAAACAACTTAATCTATAGACCCCGGAATTACAGACGTCCCCTCATGGACGAATTTCGATAGATTGACAACAAGGGAGTTTCCTTTTGTTACTGTGTTACTTTGTGAATGTCCAAATACAATCTATTTTATATGTAGGTATCATTTTAGCACTTAGCAGAGCAAAAAACATCAAACGGTTTGTGCCATAACTTTACAGGATCTTGATGTGATTTATGACTTAATAGTTACTTTCTCTAATCCACATATCATGTATAGCTCTAGAAGGGTTAAACTATTGACCCATTCTATTCTTGTCTTAATTCTCTCGAATAAAATAAATAAATATTATTTGAAAAGCTCTTCTTTTTTTATTATCTTTTTTATTTTTGAAATTAGAAATGCGCGGATGTAAATGTATTCTGTTTTATTTGTTAAATACGTGTAGAATACATCTTACTGTGTGTTACCATATTGTGTATGAAGCAAAACCAACGGAATGCTTTGAATTTGTAATAAACATTCTCACTTTGGAAATTGTTTTTATTGGTTAATTTAGCATTATCAAGTGTGTTGTTCGTGCAACTCTACATGAATTCAATTGATATACAACATAGAAGCAGACTATTGAGAGCGAAGTTAAAATGTATACGAATTCTACGTAGTCAGTTATGCAAGGGTTACATAAGTTGTTGTAAGTCAGTATTAGATACATACGATCGTTCATTAGTGTTGAATTTTACAAACCTGTCAGTTGCATACTGATTTTACCGTCAATGTACACAATATATTAATCTTCGATAGATTTGCGGTAGGACCCGTGAGATGTACGCAGTACGATGTGATTTAGTTTAATTTGTGTTTAAGAAAAACTTATAAGCAATCGATAAGATCGGAACCTCGTAGGTCCATGTTTTTTTTCGTATTTTTATTTTCATCATTAAAGATATGATTGATTTTATTTTGTTCGTTTTGTTTTGATATGTTTTAAATTTATTTTGGTAAAATCTATAATCTTTTAAATAACAATGTTTCAGAATTAATATTTAAGATTTTAACGGAAGAAATCAATAAATGTAATTTCAATGCCGTAAAACCCTATACAAATCGAGATACAACTACAAACATTTTATTTCATTAAATAAACATGTTCAATCAATACAAAGACATGGTTTACGGAAGAGCACAATACATGTATAATATATATGTATCTGCATTAAAGATGATTAGTTATTTCGCCAGTTTGTAACAGTGTTTGTAATTTGCGTCATATCCGTGTGGACAATTTTGCAGGCACTTAGCTATTTCGATTAAAATGTATTGCAAAAATGAAAAGAGAGTAGGTCTTATACAATGGCAACAGTACGGATTGAACTACAGACAATATATATATAAGGCAATCACTTAACCTGATGTGACCACGACCTTTTTCTAGCTGGTATGACTTTTCAAAACATAAGTTATTTACACTAAATAACTTCTCGTTAACAACGTGGACATTACGGAAGTGGAATTGAATATCTAAATGAGTGCTTTAATGTATTCATAATTGCAAGGTCAAACAAATCAGACTTCAACAATGTGTAAACGGTTTGATGGATTTACGTGTCTGTTTTTCAATGACTTATATTTCAGATCGGTTTGCTAACCAGCAAATACCTTAATGTTTATTTTACAAGTTTCTGTGTCGCTAATTCAGACCTTTTACCGTTTCGAACATTGTTTGAACATAATTGACTTCGAATGAAACAGTCCTTCAAATATGGAAAAAGGAAATATTGCAATCTCAAATTTTCAATATTTTCAGAGATAAAGAGAAATTAAGTATCTATTGACTCTACTTCTTCAATAACACATTTAAGTACCAAACTTGTTATTCTCTACATTTATAGACATGCGTGTCTTAACATTGCGAATGCATTTGCATCAAATTATAAACTGAACTTGATAGCGAGAACAAAATGCTGTTGAAACTGTTAACACAAGTCCTGCTTTATCCTTTTTTTTTAGATCTAAGGAAGTGACCTAAATCAATTTTTTAAGGTACATTGTAGATGGACTGAAAATCATTAATATAATTACAAAGACAAATTAAAACAACACGCAATCAAACCTACGGCGAAAAACAAAGTTATCGTTCCTTTGTTGTTATACTATCCGTCAAGGAAATCTGTAACAAAGTGAAATGATGTATTGTTAACCCAAGTTTTAATTATTCCATTCTTTCTAAAGACTGAGTATTGCTTACGCTTGTGATGTTAGACATTGAATGTAAAGCATTTTGGTACAGCTATCAAGCGTAATCAATCATAACAGTATGCAATTTTCATAAAATTTATTGAATTATGATTACTATCAAGGGATGTTTCTATATATCAAATGGATATCAAATGACGCATCATCTATGAATTTATTAATACATATTAATACATTTTTATTATCTTTGAATAAAACAATGAATGCAACTATACAAACAAGTCTGTTATATTTGAAATATTAATTCTGTAACAGTTTAACAATGCTTTTCATTTTGTTAGATAGATGTAACTTTTTATCTGCAGAGCACATTTTCAGACTCAAGACTAGGAAAATGCTATATAAATATTTGATCAAAGAAAAAATAGCTTGGTGTTGTTAACTCATGTTTCAATTATTCCAGTCCCTGATTCGTTCTTTCCGAAGATTGGCGAGTTGGTATTGATGTAAACGCTCTTTAACAGAATCGATCATGCCGGCTTTGCTATTGTTAATCAATATATCTTCGACATTACTATCTAGGGATGCTCGTATTTCAAGGACATCAAAATCTTATAATCCAACGCCTACCATAAAACAATTTCTCTACAATTTGACGTTGTTTCCATTGGTTTCTGATTTCAGAACTCTAGAGTGTATTCTATATTTTAGATAACGGACAATGCTAGTTTGCTTTCCTGCATTACAATTTTCTTTTTCTTCTTTAATCAATCAAGCTATACGATATCTTCAATTGCCAAAGTTGTTTCTACATATTTTATACGATACATTTGTTCTTTATTGTAGACGTTTAAACAATGGTTATTAAAATGATGTCAATCTGTTCTTTAATGTATGAGATAAAATATCCTTATCATATGTTAATATTAACAGGATGTTACAATGAAGCTCAATTGATTCACTTTGAATCACCTTTTATGCATTATCATTGGTTGTCATGCTGCTTTTGATGGAAACATACATCATATATTGTCTTAAACTTAATTATGCATTGACGATAGTGTGAATAAAATGTACATTTTATTAGGATGAATAATTTTAAATTGGTACCAACGTTTTGAGACAATGTATACATTAATGCGTACAAATACAGTATTTTGTTTTTAAATTATGAACATTAATTGTAACAGTTCATCAATGACATCTCGACAGTTATTTTAGTTTAGTTGTTTCGTTTTTCCATCTGCAAAGCAATTATGGAAATGTTAAATTGTTTAGTAAGATAATCATTTTTGTTCTTTTTTGTTGTTCTTTTTAGCAATTCACTATTGTACTTGGGTCACTCGACTCTAAAGTAGGGACACGAACCGATAATCTAAATTATCTAATCTGATTTGTCCTTCGTTTAAGTGAACTCAATATACTATTTTAATATATTTTTGCAAAGATTGGTCTTCATACGTTTATTTCAAAATATATACTTGTATGCAAGTAAATGCATTGATAGAAAGAAACTTGAATTAAAAATACATCCCTTTTCCATCATTTGTTTGGTAAAATTATTTATACTATTCAGTTAAGCCTTGTTTTCTTAACAGTTTTGTAAGTAAAAATGATTTTGATTTATTCACTATTTCATTTGCAATTTTCATTTCAAATAACATAAACAACACACTAGTAAATACTTTATTATTCAGTTAAAGGCTAGTTTTGTTTAAAGATTAATGTGTTCAAGTCTAATATATTTCTCTCAGCTTGCATTGTTTAATTGATATGAATGAATTATTTGGAAAATGTTTGGTTATAGCATTCAAAGTAACAAATAATCTTACATCTATACATTTCTAGTTGCAAAATGATATTCAAATAAACACGTATTTTATCGGAATTAAATTCTAGCTTAAGTCAAGAATTGTTCAAAACTTCCATTTGTTTCAGGCACGTCTAGTTTCAAAATACAGGATGTATTTGGCTTACTCATGTTCTTGCGCCACTTTTTTATATTTCTTTTTGATACAAACCTGACAATTTCATTTTTTTTTCATTTACGAGAAAAATATCAGATTTTTGTTCAGACCGGAACAAGTCTGTAAACTATTCGACTATAGATCGAATTGTTGCTGCGTAACATTTTCAAAACTATAACAACACTTTAAAATTAAAAAAAAACTTTTGAAAAAAAAAAGCATTTCTGGGGCATAATTGGCCTTTAATATTCAATATTTCCTGAACACTGATGACGATAAAGATTGAAATTCTCATCAACTTACATAAAATATGCATTCGGAGCAATGAGCTATAATCTTATAGAATTTACGATATTATTTGTATGATTGATGTTCTTATAGAAATGATTGAAATGATCATGTATTATTTCGATCGATCAGAACGTTTCTTTGCTATAGCTTTTACACAGTAATCGTACAACAGTGTACAATGGGCTCAATAAATAATTGCCGGATATCCTGGATAATGCACTAAAATCGAGGAAAGCATTAAACTGTCACAGTCTTAAATCGTTAAAAAAAAATAAACTCGGTTTATTTTAATAGAATATAATTATTGTTATCAGCTTATTTGAAAATAAATGTAATTTGATGAATTAAGTAAACTTTTAGACCATTTTCAAAACCTTTTCCAATTAAGAAAAGAATGTAATATTGATACATCTGTATTTTACTTTTGACTCAATGTTCTAAGTCATTATTTTATCTCTATTATTTGTTCTAATAATTTTGTTTCAAAAATGAATAAGCATATCTTAATTTTACAAGGTTGCTTTTGTAGTATTACATATTCAAGGATATCTTATATACATGATGCGAAATGATGTGAATTGGTACAGATGTTTTAGAAAATGTTACTTTTCTTACATCTGATATGTAATAAAACGAGATAGCTTTGTAAATAAAATGTGTCTGTCAGTGTTAAAATGTCAATCATTTCCTATGATTTTGTGAATACAGGAGAATGAAAGTTATTTTTAATTTTGATAAAATCATTCGTGATTATCCTACATTCCTCTGAAGCATATTGATATGGTTTTATTGAAGTTGAATCTTCTGAAAGATTCTTTATGATAGTTGAATAATTTGTAGCAACTGATAGTAAAACAATTTAATAATTCACAAAGTTTGAAAAATCGACGGTTGATTTAATTTAATATCAGTTTATTTTAGCGATTTTAAATTTAAAATGTCATATTAAATTTATTATTCTCAATTACAAAAAAAAACACTCACTCAATTGATTTTACTTTAAAGAAAACAACATCGTTTTTTTCAGCAAGGAAATAAAAAGAACTAAATTCCGCGGGGTTTTGTAGGAAAAACAAAGAATGTCAATTTGCATTACGCAACTTTTCAATGAGAAGAACCAGTTTACAAGGTACGCCCATATATCAAATACTTCGTAAGAGAAAACGATCCTTTTTCAATAACGTAAGTGATAAATATAGAACGTTAGAGTCTACAGAATCTAAACGATTCAATTTCTCAGTCCCTTGAGAAATATGTTTCATTTCCATTAAATCATACTAAGAAAAACAATATACAATAAAATCCTTGTTAATAAAAACGTTTATATAAGTTTCTGTTTAGTCTAGAATCCCTTTAACCGCATGGTATTTGGTATATCCTACGCTTACATGTTTCTAGTCTTTGGTCTTTTAGGTCTTTAAGGTAGTAAAGTGATGATCTTCAGTTAGAAATAATGACTAAAAAGTCGATTTTTTACTATAACCGAGGTAACAATATAATTCTTAAAGTGTGACACTTTGCTATGAAAAATTAAATTCAAATTGTAGTTTGCGGCAGATATTAGACGGAAATAATGGTATTTTGTCAATTCATGAAATATATCGGGACTAGATGTCAAAATGTGATGGTTTATTTTTGATTTTGGAGATATTTTTTATAGTTTTTGTCTCAAAAGAGGTCTTGCAAACCACTAAGAAATTTATGATTTCGCGGATATTGTACTGATAATTAAAATATTTAAAAACAATGAATAAAGATGTAAGCAAGTGAAGGGGGTGAGTTGTAATTTCTTTAAAAGTTAAAATCTTAATTTTCAAATCTAGGTAGGTAAAGTACTATGTTTCCGCAACATATATGATGATAATCAATACGAAAATATTATTTTCCCTATATATTATTATATTATCCCATATTATGAAACAAAAAGAAGTAAGCATTTCTCATTTTAACAACTACTCTAAGGTGGTGCCTCTCAAAAGTCCACCGAAAAGCATAAATGTTAAGTCCAAGAAAATTTAAAAAAATCATAAGTCCGTTTTATTTTACTCTGTAAGTATATATAATCGTAATGGAGACGGGATAAATAATATTTGAATTTCGATAAGTTTTCAGACATTTTTCAAAAAACTTCAGCAATGAATAAAATAATTTAGATAATCATTATGGTGCGTCTGCTTTATGCTCAAAGCAATGTTTTGCAAAACAATGAAAATTACACGTGCTCGCCGCTTTATTCAATATCATTAGTTGTTCCAATAAAAGCTTTTTTTTCCGATATGAATAAGCGTACTTTCAATTTTTACAAGGTTGCGTCTGTAGAATTTTAAATTTAAGGATAGCTTAAATACATGAGACTAGATAACAGAAATTGATACAGAGGTTCTAGAAAACGATACATTTCTTACATCTGATATGTAATAAAACGAGATAGCGTTGTAAATTAAATTGTGTCTCTCAGTGTTAAAATGTCAATTATTTCCTATGATTTTATGAATGCAGGATATGTAGAAATGCATAATCAGTCTTTAGCGTGCTTCGATAAAAAAAATAAAGAAGGAATATTTCTGATACTAAGTGTAAAAGTTATTTTTGATCTTGATATTATGATTATCTCACATTCCTAGAAAGCATTTTGACATGGTTTTACTGAAGATGAATCTTCTGAAAGATTCTTTATGATAGTTGAACACTTTTTACATCCTGGTAATAACAGTTATAACTGAGCGAGTTTCGAAAATTACAATGTAGTTTAAGTTATATAAATCGATGGTTTGATAAGTTTGCATTACTTCCCAGAATACAATTATTGTTATATTGTACAACAATATGTGTCTTTGCTCAGTATTTGATTCTCAGTATTAGATTCAGTATTTTTCTGAAAATACTCTTCATAAACATAAACTAACATTGGGTTAAACATATTATCTTCTTCAATTCTAAAACAAAAATATTCCTTATGTTAGTCCAGAAGATAAAGAGAGGGTGATGAATACACTTAGATAATCGGTGTACAATAATAATTAATTTTGTTTATAAACAGAATATTGGAAATTCTCAATTTAGGACAAAATAGATATCCAGGACATAAACGCTTCTTCTATTTTAGAAATCTACCAAAATAATACAGATATTATTTGTTTGTATTTTTTGTCTTTTTAGAACGTATTTGGAACAAAATTTGTTTTGAAAAAAGAGCATAATATAATGCATTTTCCAGAACTGTTATAACTATTTTATTGCTTTATATGACTTTTATAGCAATTAATTTTATGTTATCAATATTTTATCGTTTCGTCTAATTGAGTAACGAATTGGCAATATGATTTTGAATATAAGCAATAAGACAATTCTATAGCACATATCTGTATATCCAAACGTATGTAAATAACTAAATTTGTTATTTGACATCATTAAATATCAGAAGCATGGTCACACACAAAAGATGAATCATTGTGGTCAATTCTTATTCTATCTCATAACCAATTAAGTTAATAATACTAATCATTGATAATTTTTATGACAAATTCATGTTGGTAATATTCCCCTGTCGGAATAGACAAATAATAGATATAATCAACACTAAATTCATAAAGTAAGGTAATATAACGGTAGTGTTGGGTGTTGGTTCATAGCAAATATTTAGCTTAAAGCACTGATTAAGACTAAATAGTTACATATAGAAATGATATCATGAATTACACCACACACATTTCTTCATTATGATGAATAAAGATATAATAAATATAAATAATGTTTTAAACATACGAGTATAATTATGATGGTATCAAAATGATCGTAATTTTAAATTTCTTTATAATAGTTTGTCATCAGTCATAAAATGCCACGTTTGTTTTATCATAATAAAAATATTTTTTATGACATTATACATAACATGATTCCGTATATCAATGGGTATTTTCTGCATTATATGTTTTGTATTTTAACTTTAGATAACTAGGATTTCTTTTTAAATGATTAGTTTGATCAACTTTTATTTAGAAATGTTATAAATTAGCAAACGTAAAAAGGAAATTATACTCAAAACGCATTCTAGTATATATTGCGTATCCTTTTTTTTACATTGCAGTTATGTGACATGATGAGTTTCGGTCTACTTCTAAGATTAAATGAAATAGAAAGAACATTTTATCATCAAAGGGATACTTGAAAAAAAATCAAAGGAAACCAAAGAGTAGAGATATCGACAGGTATTTTCAAAGTTTTATTGAGTGATTGTTATGATAAAAAGATGGTTATGATCAATAATCGTGCAGTTTACACACAATGTATGACGAGAGAGCACTAATGAACACCTAATAATGTTGTATTGACAAATATCCGTCTGAACTGACAATGTTCAAAGTAATTTGAGTAGTACATTTGTGTAAAAGTACATTTGTGTAACATCTAAAATCATTGCTCTTATCAATCGATGATTAGTATAAGCAGGTTATAAACTTCAATAAAACATTTAATATTAAAACTGCAAAACACAAACAAAGAAATACGTGTTGTTATCTTTAAAAAACCAAAATTGCTCATGTTTAGTTAAAATTTTAACACCATTTAGAATTTTAATCTCCCTGACATGTGAACAAATTTATTCCCTCAATTAAATTTACGTTGACCTAAATACCAGAAAAATACATCATTGTTAAGTATTAGCAAGGAAATAATCAGAGTGTTATCCCTCTGGGTTTTGTCCTAAAAATAAAGAATGTCATTTTGTATCACACAATATATCAATCAGAAGAACCAGTTAACATTATAGAGAAAAAGACCCATTTGTCAGTAGGTTAAAAATGATAACAAATTTCAAGGTAGGATTTATCACTATGCAACATGTATTGAAAAGCTTGATTTAAGTACTGTTTAAGGTTTGTATCAACTAGTGAAGGTCTACGTAATTCGTGAAACAAAATGCATGATTGTCTATTCGAATGAAAGGTTATGCAATTATACGTGATGCACTACATTGCCTTTATCTCTACGGTCATTAAAAATTTGTAAGCAATCTACTGGAGTGGATTAGATTGACAATAGTACTAATGGCAGTGATATGTGGACACGAGTACACGTACACTGCATTTGACAGCTTTCAACAGCAGGAAATAGCCATCGAAATTACCGTTAATGGAAACATGACACACTGTACTTCTGTTGACTATAGACCGCCACTTTATCAAACTTACTTAGAGATATTTTCTTTTGGCTCAGTTTTATTTCTATATAGATGACAACATTTTGATAGTTCAGTATCTCTGATAGCTTGAAAACATAACAGACATTGATATGATTCCTGTTGGATTAAACTTTGACATTGAATCATTTAGTCATTCTAACTGTAAATCCAGAGTTCAGAATAATGAATAATTTTAGTAATTGTAATGAATAATAGTTTCTATTTACGCATTTAGTGAGCTCGTCGACTTATAATTTGCTTATTTGTCGTTACTCAATTGTAATATTTTTCTGCAAATGTAATGATAAAAATTAAGCAATTATTGGGAAAACTATGATTAATTTTTAGGCGGCAGCTGAAGACAACTCTCACTGGAAGCTGTATAACTCTGGCAAAGAAAACATCAATTAGAAAATTAACAAGCACAACAAAGAAAATAGAGTTGGTCAATATATCTAGTGTTTTTTTGTTTCTACTAATTATTACATGATAAAGAGTTGATGTACGTCAAATTACTGTAAGAGCTATCATCAAAGTGATGTTTAGGTATTATTTTTAGAAAAAATACCAATTGTATACCAATCATTTTCAAGGTTTATAGTTCATATGTAACCAACTACCTGCTAAAGTCTGTAATGCTAAAGTTTATATTACGAGTATATCTTGAAATTCTCGAGTACCAGTAAGGCTTTAAATCCAACTACATGTAAAATGTTTAGTTTATTTATAAGTGATCTTTTAAAGATGAAGTAGAATCGTAACATAATCTGTATTTATACACAAATTAATGCGCCTACAGCTTAGCATATTATTTAACAATTTGTGCAAACTAAAAAAGATAAACAGATTAAAAGGGGTATAAAATGCACCGATCTTCATTAAAACTCAAGTTGACTTTCAATCAATTCATTACAGCCTTCAAGTTGTCTTCGAGAAATTGTAACAAAATTTATAGTAGCTGTTATAACCTAATTTTCCTTATTTCAGCATTGAAAGCTGCTGGTACATGAAGGCAATTAGTATAGTAATACTTAAAGCTGTCATCTATCAGTATCAAGTATGAATGTAATTCAATAATATGGCTTGCTCATTTCTATCTAAAAGAGAGATGCAAGGACGTTGTTCATGTTACATTTAATCTTTAAATGCAAATATTTGTCCTCGACATTATAATCACACTATCATCACAAACAGAAAACCTTTCTTACATTTTCTTCTGTTTTGTAAAACATAATTTACTGACATGCTGATATTTAAAAAACAGAATTAATATTACGTAGGTCGCTGTCTGGAGCTCCTCTAAGCTCAAATTCCTGTTTGTTCCAATCATTGCGTTCGTTCCGGATGATTTAATCAATTTAAATAACAAGATAGATATGCCCTTAAATTGATAAATATTGAAAACCATGTCGCGCGTTCTCAATTTATAGTAGGAAAGACATAAATAGTGCAGCCGTGTTTTCTTTTTAATTGTGTTGAAAGAATTGAAGGAAAGAAAGAAATCAAATGTATTCATCTATTCATTTCATTCAGTTATTCAACAGTTAATAATAAATCAAATGCTATCATGACTTGATTTTGATAATTTATAACAACTTGTATACGTTACAAAAATTTATTTTCATAGTTAAGATTATGTGTAACAAAATAATAATAAAGAAAATATATAGCACCAGGACTCATAAGTTTCATGCGGCCCTCTAGAGAGTGGTCCTAATAGGCCTAAAGCTCTCAAGCTCAAATACGTATGTTTAAATGAAATTGAACGTAAATAGGTATTCTGATTTCGTGATTTCTGACAAATTAAAGCAAATTGTTATATTTTGCCCGTTTAACAGATACTGTAATACAAGTATTTTACCACCAAAATATAAAAAAAAATCATCACTTGAATTTTCTTGCGTTTTTTTTTTTGAAAGAAAATCATTTAATCAAGGGAACAAACTACTCACTCGAGTGCCTTTTATATTTCGTATGGTAAATTGAATTATGCAAATCAGTTTTAGGTAAATGTCGAAGAATATTAACATTAAGATAAGAAAGGAATGGTTATGAGAAAAAAAGTTCAGCCAAATCAAAATCACTTCATACAGTTTTTTCGGCTTCTTAATTTGACGAGTTAGAATTATGACAGAACAGAATTATACCCGACTAGTTGTACTCTTCAAAATACATCTTAAATATTCAAAACAATTTACTACTATTCCTTACTTTGATTAGTCATTATATTATTGTAAGTATTTTCGTACTAATGTGTAGGTTTGATATGAATAAACTAATAACATAAGAATTCGTGTTGAGAACTCAATTCTAGGCGGAAATAATGTATTAAGCGCCAGCAGGCTGGACTGTTTTAGCTGGATGATTATGATACTGAGGTAAATTATACAAATATTACAGTAATATTGCTTTGCAGTAGGTTCCTCAGCCAGGATTGTAGAATCTAAACATTTTTCCAAAATGTGAAAGAATAGCTATCAAATTTATTGGGGAATAAGATAGTGGGCGGACACTATAAGTTCTACTCAATGGTCATGAAATCGAATTATAAAATTGCTTTAAATTGTTAGTAAGACTGTGAACGGAACATAAGGTCTTTAAGCTGGATACTTTGAATATGTAAGAAATTCCTGTTTGTGGTTGAACCGCAGTTACATATTATATTTTACAGTCTTTACATATAATTCTCCATGTTTGCCATACGCAACAAAACATTTTGTCTCCGCAATGCATTAATTCTATATTATCGTAACTTGGATTGCATCTGTCATAAAGTTCTGTTCATCATGAATATATATTGTCGGATCATAGTGGAAACAATATATTTATTCTGATTTTCATGTTTTAAGTTAAAAGAAATATTGGATAAGAAAATAATACTCTTTGAAGAAAATATCGTTGTTGATAAAAATTTCATTGTTTAAAAGTTAGTGTTTATTTATTTGTGTTGTGATTTGCAAAGCGGAGTGACTATATATTCTGTGCAGTTTGTTACAAAATGCAATAAGACACTAAATGATTAAATGAATATCAATTAATTTCAGTTATGTCACAATGGAAGAAATCATGTGGACTTATCAAGTATGATATATCTATAAAGCTAAGCTGATATATATAGATTGTTATGGACATGATCTTCTAAATCGGCAATTATAAATAAGAAATATCTGACACTCAGTATTCTGTTGTTTTGATATCATGCAACAACTTAATAACTTAGAGGTTACTGTTATATGGAAAGATATGGGATGTATAGCCATGGAAACCCACCCAAGACGAATAACCTGGCCGAATAACCTGCTTAATTTCTAATATTAAACTTGAATTACAAGGCCTAACATATTTATGAATTGATCAATTAGCTGTTGTATGCATGTTACATCGTTTGTGTTCATTGCCTTTTTCAATCTAAGATATTTGTTTCACTTTTGTTTGAGGTGTCGTCAAGTTATGAAAATTTTACTTTGTAAAGTGACTATAAAAGCCCAAAAAAATCTGTACGTACGACACTGTTTTTAATACCTATTAAAAAACTGACTTTGATAAATGTATTTGGAATTGGGAGGACACGTTACGCTGTAATAAATGTCGCTAGCTTTCTAACAAAAATAAACAAACAAAAGTGCAAAGTTAGAGACGGTATCGGTGATAAAACATGCACTTCTTTGCCACTTTGTATACTGCCAAGAGAATGGCTTAAGATTTTTTGTTTTCTCTTTTTTGTAAACAGGATACTGGAGAAAGTAAATAAAAACTTTGTTTTTACTGTGTTGTAAGTAAACAATGTATAATAATTGTTGATTATTTATTTATTTTATTTGAAGAATACGAAAAATATATATTTCTGATGTATTAGTTATATAAAGTATTAATTTTTAATTTATAGAAATTTCAATGTTATTTTTGCAAAATCAAAATTGTAGATGTTGTGCAGTTTCAGTTCTGTAAATGAACACGTGTTCTTGGATATTTAGGTGCAATATGGACAGACTGATGTAATCTTGTTATTGAGTCCTGTTTTACATGTCCATATGTCTATATCTTTTTTGTGATTTTGGATTCAATGTTTTGCTTTCTCTGATGACTGTTTTGCATGTGATAAAAGAGCTCAATATCAGCTCTTTAATACTGAAAGCAAGGCAATTTTCAGTTAAAACCACATTTTTTTCAAGCTGCTATCATTCTGATTACGTATCATTTCTCATAATTTAAACATGAAAAGTAAACCAAGTTGAAGCAAGATTTATGTTATTTATATCATTATAAATGTAAAGGGTTACAGAACATGTGCTTTAATGAAGATAACTTTTTTTTATCACAGTGTAAAATATTTGGCAAAAAACTCCGGATAATATTCCACCTGTTGATATTAAACTGTCTACCATATACAGTTTTAATTCTATGAAATTTTAATGAGTGTTTCAGCTTTTAAAACTTACCATATACACCATATTAGTGTTGTCAAAAAGACAATTGCCAACATTACGAAAGCGTTTGAATATTCATGAAATAAAATGCTTATATTTGATGTAGTTCTGGAGATGATGCCATTTAATCTTCTACAAATAAAACTTAACAAAAATAGTATTTGTTTAAGACGTGTATAAATATTCAAACTAGAGGTTTAAATTGTAATGCATTGTTTGCAAATGTTTAAATATAAAAGCCATAAAAAAATTGAAGAACATTCAAGGTTGTATAACATTTTTAAACTCAAGAAAATACAACATGTGTATACAAAACATGACTCAAAAACAGATGAGTAATTAGAAGATGTTTCCTTGCTACCAGAATTAGCTGTAGATAATTTGCACGCAGACATATCAACAAGATATTTTTTAGGAATGTTTCCGATATATTTTTATATTGGGCTGTAGATGTGATGCCCTTAAATGCTGTCTTTTCATTGCTAAATGATATAAAGCAGGTTAAATGTGACCACGGCAAGATAAGTAAAAGATTATTATTACAATTAAATCACAAAGTTATAATAGGAATAATAAATTATAAAAAAATGAATGCAAAAGTGTTTACATATAGTTTACGTATACATATAATCACAAAAATATTACATTTCTTATATGAATGTATGACTTTGTAACAATAGGTAGCGAAAATAATAACCTGTATTGCCCCTATATAAGTAAAACATTTATTCACTCGAAACAGTATGGAAAAAAATCAATTCTTCTATTCTCATGTACAGACTCTATTTAAACGAGTCTGCAATTCTCTTGTAATTTTGTTGTGATTTATGCTTCCGAGGGATCACTTTGTTTCCAGATTTTATAAGCCAAAATAAAAATGTCTTTCGAATGGACTTTTCCGATGACATTCCGATGACATTTTCCTTATCTATTGTTTATTTTCCTGGAATAATCTTCTCAACTTCACAGGGTCAAGATTATTATATAGGAAAATTAAATCATCACGTTACGACTCCCATGAAAAAAAAACATTGTCATTACATTTTTATGATTTTATTGGTCATAGAAATCTATAAGAATAAATTTGTTTACTAGTGCAACAGGTTTACAAAATAGTCGACGTTAAGTCTATTAGGCTTAGTACATTTAATATAGAAAGTATCCTGAGTGCACGCAATAACAAAGTAAACTTAATCGTAATATGTTACATTTAAAGTTTGAAACAAAGTATCTTTCCTTTTAACGAGTTGTAACATCATCTAAGTATATCACACCATATTTCCATTTAATATCAAAGACGAGCATTGTTACAGATTGTATATATACAGTTCTATTTCATGGGCAGAGAATCGTAGACAATATAGGTAATAAAGTAAATGATTTACTTGTATGTATGTCTTTTATTAGATTGTTAGATAAACTACAAAACTGCATATTACGCGATATTCTTATTTATATGTGGCCATGTCGGCAGTTTGTTTTTGTTGCTTTTTTTGTTTGTTTTTGTCGTTGTTGTTTTCTCTCGGGAGAGGGGTTGCTCTTTACATGATGGAAACAAAAGAAATGAAGTTCCAGAGTGTTGAAAGTTATTTACTCAATTTACTCAATAGTCAATTTATTTTGAAATGATTTGTTCATAACCTTCTTATTGAAGAAAACATGTTCATTTATGTCATTTATGTATTCTCAAAGATGTCAGAAATTGGTAGAAAAGTAATAAAATCTGCAGAAATCGACATTATGAAGACAACTGATTAATTGTCTGACAACAATGATTCATTATATAGCTTGAATCGATTATTCCAGTACTGAAACAATCATTTACATGGGCAGAAAAGCATATTAGTATACACAATTACATACGAAATAATAATACACATAAATTGTATTTATAAAGTTTTAAAGACAAAACCTATGACATAATTTATTATCATATTTAACAATTATAATGGATTTGATTGTATTTAGATTTCTTCAGTTAAACGTGTCTCAGTTTGGTTTTACGTAGACTTCCATTTAGTGTTACATTGAATAAGTTTCAATGATTAGATATCTCGAAATGTGAAAACGCAGGACCATTTCATTTTTCAGGATTATCATTCTTGCTAATAAATATTCCATGAGAATCATTGAAAGTTAGATACAATCTATTTCGCCTTGAATAAACCAAAATGGACTTCAGCAGTGATATGTCCCAATCGATCTGAATGATATGGCATTTATTCCGAGTATTACATCATAACATTATACATTATAGAAGAGTGAAATACGCATAAAGTAAGTAAGTAAGTAATTTATTTATTATAGTGACATGTGTAAACATATTTACAAATTCAAATAATACAACATATTAAATACACCCGGCCCAATGGGCCTATAAGTCACCTTCAATAAACATGAAATATTTACATAAAGTCATAAGTAATTATATTAACCAATTCATTTAAAAAATCTTAGCTATAACTATAAATTTATCTGTAAATGCTTTCACGTCTGTACAAGTATGATCTTACAATGTATTTAGCTAGAGTTCTAGTTTTGTTATTCATCAAATAAACTAATTTTTCTGAATCAGTCTTTGAGTTAAAATCGTTTGTACATGTATTAAATAGTTCACCAAAGTGTTCAGAACGTATATGTCTATGAAATGAGCACTTCTATTTCACTTCTAAATTGTTCATTTGTTTTTTTGAAATTTTAATCTTAATAAGAGCAAGCTGCATTACCTAACATATCTTGAAAGATAAATAAGTTACACATTATGTAATCATGGTAATATACTTTGATTATAGGGTATCTGACAAAAGACATACATACTAGACGTCAATTTTTATGATCCTCCGTACACAAATAAATGCGTATCAAATATCATGTTCCTAGACAAAACGTAACAATTCTCAATTCGTCTTTGGTACAGGATAAAAGTTATGTAAAATGACTTCGATTTGTATTTCCTTACGATGATATTTCATTTGTCAAATATGTCAAAGTCATACTTGTTGCTCTTCTTAATATAACATAAATTTAAGAATGGAACGAAGCATTTAGGAACTGGCATGCAATTTTAAGACGTTTAAGATGTAATAAATTAAATACAAAATGAAACTATCATAATTATAAAAATCGCTATGTTTTGAGCATAATATTTTTACAATTTTAACACATTTACAGTTTCTCGAGGTAGATATTCTGGTCTTTACCGACAGCCAGTTATAAAATTCTTATAATCTTAACTTAACAGAAATAATTCACAATAATTTATTGGTAGGAAAAAGATCTTATAACTCTAAGTCATTAAGTCACATTCATTGTTGAAGTGCATCTCAATATTTCGAAGAACGCTCGAAATATTTGATTGACCACATTTTTTATCAAATTGCTGTTATTCTCAACGTTTGTTATGAAGTCTTCTGCAGACAATTCATGATCATAATAGAAATATTCCTGAACAAATTCTTATATGATGGTAAACAAAGTTGAATTGCATTTGCATGATACAAAATAAAAAAGATTTTCGGTCAAACAAGCAAAATAAATTGTATAATATTGATTTGAATGTTTGATCCATTGGCATGCTTTTAACCTCATTTCTTTGAAGTTAATGTAGAATTGCTAAATCGAGGTATTTCATGTCTTTGGTTGCGATTGCCTTTCATAAACATTAAAACGCTTTTAAAGTTTTAAATAATTTGCATTTCATGTTACTAAATAGAGAAAAGAAAGTCCATAACAACAATATTGAAAATGTTGCAGGCTCGATTAGATTGAACCTGATCATGGATGGTACTGTCAAGTGAAAATAACCGCCAACACCCCTTAGGATCGACTTAAGCAGAATTCAATATTTTAATATGAAAATGGTGAAATTTTGAATTAAGAATTATCCGTTGATGTGTTTATACAGCGGTTATCATGGAACATTAAATGCCACACTTTCGTACCATTCCATGAAATGTGCGTTATGGTCCCCAAGTAATAGAAAGCCTGCGCCCTAAACGAAAAATCAATGAGCGGATCTAAACAAAATGAAATTTTGAAAGGGGTCAGAGTTTATGGAACCTATATTTCACAGATTAGACGTCAAAGTACAAAGTTGAAATTCAAGCAACATATCCTTGGGGTTATTCAACATTATTCAAGTAGGAATGTTGGAACAATGCAAATAATAAATATACCAGAAACACAGCAATAATGTTTTGCTGAACGGCCTTTATATATCAGAAATATAACATCTCTGATAGAATGCACAGGGCAACTTTTTACGGCCTCAACACGGCACAAACAACGCCGATGTGACGAGAAAATTAGAGTCCCTAAAAATGTAAAAAAACACCTTAATTTAAAAAGTTGCAGGCTCAGTTTGATCTATTATGTTCATGGACTGTACTGGCATATGCAAACTACCGTTCAAGCCCCCAGCACTAACTTAAGAAAACTTCAACATTCAAACATGAAAATTCATTTCTGCAATGCAATAGAAAGTCTTATAGAACACAAATTTTGCAGCTTATAAAGACGTATTAAATAATCAGCAGTTTTCAGAGATGATATACAAGATCACTATAATAAGTGTATGTCTCACTTATGACAATATATCTCTATTAAGTGACAAATATTGTCTCCTATTGCACAAACGACTTGACCCCGAAATTACAGGCTTGTTCCCGCGTGGACAAATCCTGATAGATTCACTAAAAGGTTTTATCTTTATTTTTTTTTTCTTTTGTCTTTTGAATGTCCAAATACAGTTAGTATGAAAATTAAACATCAACGGATTATGCCATAACTGAAATGAACTAATGACGGATTTTTCTAATCTATATCTCATTTAGAGCTATAAAAGGATTATTGGTATTTTGACTCATACATCTTTTATAAGCCGGAGGAGACATTAGGTTTACCATCCGTCCGTCTGTCTGTCCATTCGTCGGTCCGTCCGCTCTCACGCGACGGTAATAATGTGGCTAGAGGGACAATAGGTAACTGTTCTTTCTCTTTGATGTCATTTATTCCCTAATGCTTTTATGTGGCTATTTTCTTTTGTGTGGATAAAAAAACAATAGAGAGAACACTAGGGTAGCCACATAATTACTGTCCCGTTAGAACGTCCGTCCTTCTGTCCGTCAATCCACAAACTGGGTCCCTTGATAACGCAAAAAAACTAAAACTATTTTTATGAACTTGAAAGATTTGTACTTTTGTACAATCTAGAGATTATGCATTTTTCTTTCTTTCTTCCTATGTTGAAAATAAGATTGCTTTAACAGCAAATAGACTTTCAATACTCGTATGGCAAATTTTTGTGATAACTAAAACAATACTGAAAATATTTTCATGAAATATGCATAGTTCGCAGTATAGAGAGTTTAAACGTCAAGGTTCACAACTCTAGCACCAAACTTATTAGATTTACCCGCCTGTTTATGAAATAAACAGTATAATTTTTTTATATCTTCATGTATCTACTTCAAACTACAAAAATGTTTCGCATCATTAGCCACAAATATGTGACAAGGTTTATAGTTCTATCACTAAATATATCAGCAGACATTTTCACAAAAAATCTTACGATAATTTTTTGTCGTAAGAGATATCTTACGATAAATCTCCTTTTCACAAAAAATCTTAAGAAAATCTTAAGTGCAAAATCTGTCGTAACTTTACGATAGGTCTTCCCCGTTCGTAAGTGTATTTTTTTCTCTCTTAAGGGTAAAATATCATGTATCTCTTACCTAAACTGAATAAAAACAAACAAAAAGTTGGAGGACAACTAAATATTAAGCAAACAGTATGCTATAAATAACACAAATTGAGGTATAATTATTTTTCAACATATACATTTGTGACGTCATGACTTGATGACGTCACGATGGAGAGGGTTATGAATAGTTTAAAATAATGTGAAATATACTGTAGACTAGTATTATTGAAAACTTATAATTTGTACAATTGGTGAGTTCGATTTCATTGCCAGCATGCACTAGTGGTACCTTTTTATTTATTAGTAATATAGTAGACCTTCTTTCTGAATCTTTTAGATATATATATAATTATCTTCAATCAAGATATAAATTATATCAGTTTGAATCATTTTTTTTTGTTCTTATTAAGTTTTACACGTACGATAATCGTAAGTTAAATCTTAAGTTATTTTCACAAAGCCACTCGTAAGTTAAAATTTTATCTTAAGATAAAAAATTCACTTACGATAAATCTTACGACAAAAACATCCCTAGCAACGTTCATTTGATAGTGATGTGCATGCTCTATATTTGATTCCGGTTTTAAAATCAAGTAATCAAGAGCTTGAAATATCAATTGAACACAATCAAATTTCAATAAAAACAAAAAAATGATTCAAACTGATATAGATTCTAATTTATATCTTGATTGAAGATAATTATATATATCTAAAAGATTCAGAAAGAAGGTCTACTATGTTATTAATAAATAAAAAGGTACCACTAGTACATGCTGGCAATGAAATCGAACTCACCAATTGTACAATTTATAAGTTTTCAATAATACTAGTCTACAGAATAGTTCACATTATTTTAAACTATTCATAACTCTCTCCATCGTGACGTCATCAAGTCATGACGTCACAAATGTATATGTTGAAAAATAATTATACCTCAATTTGTGTTATTTATAGCATACTGTTTGCTTAATATTTAGTTGTCCTCCAATTTTTTGTTTGTTTTTATTCAGTTTAGGTAAGAGATACATGATATTTTACCCTTAAGAGAGAAAAAAATACACTTACGAACGGGGAAGACCTATCGTAAAGTTACGACAGATTTTGGACTTAACATTTTCTTAAGATTTTTTGTGAATCGGACATTTATCGTAAGATTTCTCTTACGACAAAAAATTGTCGTAAGATTTTTTGTGAAAATGTCTGCAGAACTATAATTCTTTAACTTACAAATAGTTGTTTATTTTGCTATAACTTCTTTATTTCTGACAGTATCTTCTTCATACTTCAAGTATACGTTCATTTTTATCACTAAAATCATGTGTGAGAAGTTTTAATACTCTAGCTTGAGCATTTCCAGAATTTCCAGAATCTTCTTTGAATTTTAATTCTTGAAATTATTATATTTTTCTTCATTCCTTACAGAATTTACTCAAACTTCAAACCCCAATATCATAATAATATGTTTTATATATCTACTGTCCATAAGTCCAGAATTATATCCCCCGTTAACTTTGAATTTTCCTCTTTATTTCTTCAAGGATTTACTTCAAATTTCAAATGAATGTTCATTATTAACACCTACATCACATGTGATTAGATTTATAAGTCTAGCGCTTGGATTTCCAAGATTATTTTTAGCTTTTTAAATTGTTATATTTATTTTTGTTTTAAAATTGATATATTTTGTTTTTTCTTTGTAACAATAGATGGTTTCTACTTAAGACTTAAGATGATTTTAATTGTTATGTTACCGTTGCATTAGTATCTATTCTTCTTTAATATTGAAGTGCCGAAACTGTTATTCCATAGATATGCGTTTCTTAAGATTGTGAATTGATTGACATCGAATAATATACTGGACTTTACAGTTAGAACAAAGTGCTTTTGAAACAAACTGTAAACATGAGTCCGGCTCTATCTTTTCTTTCAATCCTAATACATTACTTTAGTTTTTTTCCTGAACATTGTAAAACAAGCACGCAATAAACCTTAAGGGGGACACAAAACTGTCGTTCCTTTGGTGCTATCCTATCGGTTAAGAAAATATGTCTGGAATGAAATTGCTAAGTGTTGTTGTTATTGCCTGAACATTTATCTTTAATCCTAAAAATTGAGACCTGTTGAAGCTTGTGCCGATAGACATTTGATGTACTTATTATTGCAAGAACATATTACTGATGGTGGAAGTTGATCCGCAAAGTAAGTAGTTGTAACATTAAATTGTTCCATTTAAATAAACATTAGCTTTGATTTCATGGAAAGGCAAAAATAAGTTTTGACTTTATTAATAAACACTTTTCACTTTCTTAAAATCTATGTACAATATTTCAGTAAAGTTGTTCTGCTACATTACAGAATGGACTTGAAATTATTAACGTTATTGAATTTTTAATGAGCACGTAATTAACACTACAGGGTCAACAAATTTGTCTTTTCTTTGTTGCTTTCCTTCAAGGAAATCTGTAAAATTTATATATTTGATGAACAGAAAGTAGTTTGGTGTTGTTAATTCATGTTTCAATCATTCCGGTCCTTGTATCATTATTTCTGAAGATTCACTTCTGATTAAACTTCAGTTGGTATTAATGTAAAAAATACTCTGGTGTGGCTCTCAAACAGAATCAATCATACTGGTTCTGCTATTATTATTCATTGTATCTTCAACATTACTATCTAGGAATATTCGTATTGCAAAGCTTTAATTGGTCTAGATGTCAAAATCTTATAAGTAAAACGCCTACTATTAAACAATTTCTTTACAATTTGACGTTGTTTCCATTGGTTTAAGATTTAAGTACTCTAGAGTGTATTTATATTTTCGATAACGAACAATGCTAGTTTACTTTCCCCGCATTGCAATTGTGTTTTTCTTCTTCCATCAATCAAGCTATACGATATCTTCAATTGCCAAAGTTGTTTCTATATATGTTATACGATACATTTGCCCTTTATTGCAGACTTTAGGAACAATGATTATTCAAAATGAGGTCAATCTGGTTTTTTTTATATAATTAGATAAAATATCCAATATATATGTTTATATTTTGTAATAGGATATTATACTAAAACTCAAATGATTCTTTGAATCACTTATTATACATAACTATTTGTTGTCATGTTGCTTTTAAGTAAAGTATTTTAAGATGGAAACAGGCATAATATATTGTCTTAAAGTTGATTATGTGTGTTGACGATAGTGTGATGAAAAATTTACATTTATTAGGATGAATAATTTTAAATTGGTACCAACATTTTGAGACAATGTATACATTAATACGTACAGATACAGAATTTTGTCTTTGAATTATGAACATTAATTGTAACACTTCATCAATGACCTCTCAACACTACTCAACGTCTGTTCCGTTTTTCCATCTGCAAAGCAACTATGGAAATGGAAAATTGTTCAGTAAAATAATCATGGTTGTTCTTCTTTTTGTTCTTTTTGGCAATTCACTATTGTACTTGAGTCGCTCGACTTTAAAGTAGGGACACGAACCGATACTCTAAATTAGGAATCTAACAATGCCTTTTGATTTGTCCTTCGTTTAAAGTGAAATCAATATATGAGCCACGTCACGACAAAACCAACATAATGGGTTTGCGACCAGCATGGATCCAGACCAGCCTGCGCATCCGCTGTTCGCTTACAAAACCTATAACAAGTAGAGAAACTGATAGCGAACAGCATGGATCCTGATCAGACTGCGCGGATGCGCAGGCTGGTCTAGATCCATGCTGGTCGCAAACCCATTATGTTGGTTTTGTCGTGACGTGGTTCATATTATTTTAAGGACTTATTTTTATGCAAAGATTGGTGTTCATACGTTTATTTTAAATTACATACTTGTATTTACTTATTTTAGGAGATTGGAATGATAGCAGATATTGAGTATTTATTTCGTTTATACATGTACTTGATATTAAAGTAAGGCCTGAATTGTTTTGAGAACTAAATGAATACTTCTTACATATTCTTTCCTGTACTCAGTACACATCTTTTATAACACATTCTCGGAATGATCAACATTACTTCCACTAAAAGGCAGCTTTAGCTTTACAAGACACAATTAATCCTATTAGAATAGATGTCATTTAGTTCTTTTAATTGTTTCCGTCAATGAAATCTGTTAATGCCAAAACATATTTCGTGATTTGTGTGATACTTTTATCATTACTTTTAAGTATTGAATTGTTATTGCATCGTCATCATAACTGTGGAAAAATCTTTACATTTTAAAGTTTTGAGTAAAGAAAATGTCAAAATGATATAAATTTATGATAGAAGCTATATTATCCTATTTCTAATTATGTATCAAAATGCCAGTAATCATCGATTAAACGGTTTCTCTACAATATGTACAATGTTTTAGTATTGCTTTTTACCTATAAAATGATCTTATATCATCAACCGCCCATCTTATGGCTACAATAAATCAAATCATATATCTGTTTTTGAAACTAAGAGAAGGAAATCAATTTTCATCGAAGAATAGTTCTCAAAATGATATCTCTTACATCAAATCATTCTGTTTTGCTGCTAAAAGATGAAAACTAGATAAATCATTTCAAATTTTCTGTGCAATATTTTACATTTGGGACAAATAAATATACATAAAGAAAGTAACTTAAGATAACAAAAACATCCTTTATTCGCAGGGTTGTTGATAATGTACAGTTATTCCATGCTTTCTTATCAGGTTTTTAATATGATTAAAATGTTTCCTCTTTTTATATGCCCAATTACATTTAAAATGAATAAACAACACACTTATAAATCCTTTATTATTCAGTTAAAGATTAATAGTTTAATGTGTTACATTCTATTTATAACGGACTTATTTTGAAAATTTGTTTCGGTATAATATTAAAATAACAGTATTCTATTTCATCTTAACATTTCTAGTAGATAAATTAGTATTAAAAATAAAACATGTATTTTATTTAAGAGCATAATAATTATTCACGTCAAGAATTTTATAAGGTAGCACATTTATTTCAATCGATTCTAGTTTCAAAATGCAGGAGATATGGACAACAGTTCAAAATTCAGGATGTATTTGGTTTTACTCATGTTATGGAGCCACTATTTCATATTGTCATAAATGGAAACCTGATTAGAAATGTATCAGATTTTGTTCAGACCGGAACTAGTTTGTAAACTATTCGTCTGTAGATCAGGCTGTTGCTGCACTAGTAGACAATATGTGTCATTAAATCGACATTTACTGTCTTAGTTGAGAAATAAAAAAAACATTTTGTACATCTTATACATCAAAACCTAGACTGCTTTATATCAATATCTTCTATTTAAGTTGCACCATTTATAACGAAAATGATGCATGATGATCGAATATCCTCGCTAATGTTAATTTAAACCGGCGACATTAAAAATGAACTGTAGATAATTGCAGTTTTAATACCCTCGCCATTTTAGAGTGACATTCTTTTTACAATCGTAATCGACTCTTAAAATGATCGTTTAAGGGTTGAAAGAAAATGGCAAGAGAAATATTGATAACGGTGATAATTACAAGAAAATGTACACAAAGGTTAAAATCGCGCATAGAAACATGATTGAGTCAATCCGAAAGATGTAAATCTTCAGAGAACTTTGAACTGACCCTAGCATATGGCACAAAGCTGTTGGATTTAATGCCGATACATCTACATTTTACCATATAATAATTAACACAGTACATATTATAATAAGAGAATATGCCTATTGGTGTTATACAATTTATAACCATTGATATCATGCGTTTGGTAAAGCATACATTTTAATGTGTACTATTTCATCTACTTTATCCATTGTTTAAATGTACATACTGATTAATGTTACTCATTTTTAATAAATAAATTTAGCGTATTTTAATAGCACTTTCATCTCATAAAAGATAAAAATTACTTTTAGTATTATATGCCAGCAAAAGGGCTTTAGAGACTCTAGGCAATTTATCGCGTAATTTCTTCAATACATTTTCCTAATTATGGTTCAATGACCCTATGCGAGCTTTCAGGGATGTGCTTCAACAATATGTGATTAGGTGCCTTGTTATTATAAGATTTTTTTCTAGATATAAGGGATATATGAATGTTTGAATAACACAAATAACATCAAGGATTAGTTTCCATTTTGAGATTGATATTAAAAGCTTATAGTGTAAAAGTAAAATTATCTTCAAAGTTTAAAGGCAAAAACATATTCAAATCGAATAGATTCGTTCAGAACAAACAATATGAGTACTTGATATTGTCAAAAATTTATGTCAGGGCACATTTTATTTTTGAAGGTTTTGATAATTTAGTTCAACGCCTTGTGAAGTTTTGCAAATTCAATGTTAAGTCAAAATGGCTGTTCTATCAAGCTCAATCGTAAACACTATTAATTTGTGATATGATAACAGATTCCAAAAAATTTTCATTTAGCGGACTGAACAGTAAAATTACCATTTATTTTAAATCTGCTTAAGGTTATTTCTTTTTGTCGCTTTATATGCTCAAAGCGAAAATGGTCGGTGCTTATTTGCATTCAAATACAATTTCTTACCAAATGCTAACCACATTAAAGACTGTTGTTTACTATGTGGAATTTTATAAGAAGACAAAAAGAGCAATAAGATATAGCAGTCTTAAAGAAACACGCAATGATTCCCATGGGAAAACGAAAATATCAGACTCAAGCTCTTGTCGGTAGATTATATTTTAGATCTGATATACTCTTGGCCGATTTATTACGCACTTGAGGAAATGATCGTTAATAGATTGTTTTATTATTTGTGAAAATCTTTGTTGCCTTGTATCTTATAAAACTATTATTTATGCCCTGCGAATTTAATTTCTCTCGCCTCTCAATAAAACATCAATATGCTTATAAAAATAACATAGTGAAATATTATGAAAGAAATGAAAGTATTTCAACAAGAAGTTTAAATGATTAAGAGTATAATATATTTATTGTTATAAAATTATTTGAAATAACTGTAATTTTGATGAAATTTAGTAAACTTTTAGAACATTTTCAAAAAAAATCCAATTAAGAAAAGAATGTAAAATTGATGCATCTGTATTTTACTTTGGACTAAATGGAGTGCATTGCATAACAAAGAAATTGGCTCTTATACTGTTTTAATTCATTATTAGTTGTTTTAATAGACTTCTTTCCAAATATGAATCAGCATACCTTTATTTTACAAGGTTTTGTCTGTAGTATTATAAAGTCAAGGATATCTTATTTACATGAGGCGAAATGATATGAACTAGATGACAGACATTGGTACAGATATTCTAGAAAATTTGACTGTTCTTACATCTGATATGTAATTAAACGAGATAACCTTGTAAATAAAATGTGTCTGTCATTGTTAAAATGTCAATCATTTCCTGATTTTGTGCAAATAGGATATGTAGAAGCTGCATATTAACTTTTTGGCATGCTTCGATACGAATTTTTAAAGAAGGAATATTTCTGATACTCAGAGTAAAATTTATTTTTGATCTTGATAAAATGATACATGATTATCTTACATTCCTAGGAAGCATATTGATATGATTTTACTGAATCAGATGATAAATCTTCTGAAAGATTCTTTATGATAGTTGAATACTTTTTACATCCTGGTAGTAAAACGATTTCATAACGGACCGAGTTTCAAAAATTGACGTTACAATGTAGTGTAAATTATATTTTAAAATAAGATTTATTTTCAAATCATGGTATTGGTCGAATTGTGGTGAGTGAGGCAAAAGTATCAATATGTAAAAGTGCATAGCACAAATTTTAACATTTATGTTTAAATTCATTCGATGATTTGATAATTTTGAAATACTTCCCAGAATAGCATTATTGTTTTGTTGAATAAAAAATATGTGTGTCATTGCTCACTATTTAATAATCTGTATTTAGTCAGTTTTTTTTCTGAAATACACCTAGATATAAGGAAACTAATATTCGGTGAAATTTATAATCATTTTTTATTCTAAAACAAAAAGATTCCTTATGTTAGTCCAAAACATTAAAGAGGTTGCTGAATACATGTAAGAAACCGGCGTGCAATTATTATTAATTTTGTATATGTTCTTTACAGAATATTGATAATTCTCAATTTAGGACAAAAAAGATATTCAGGTTATAAACACTACCAAAGTAATAAAGATTTTGTATGTTTGTCTTTTTGTCTTTGCAGAAACGTACTTGGAACAAGAAATGCTTTGAAAGGTTGAATTGCGATAAAACTTTTCTATAGCACATATCTGTATCAATAAGCGTATGTAAATAACTGAATTTGTTATTTGACATCATTAAATGCCAGAAACATGGTCACACACAAACCATGAAACATTGTGGCAAACCTTTTTTTTTATTACATGTACCAAATAAATTAATAATTGGCAAAGTAATTGATACTAATCATTAATAATTTTATGATATATTCATGTAGGTAATATTCCCTGTCGGAAAATATAACACAGGAATTGATATTATCAAGACGTAAATCATAATGTAGCATAACATTAAGGTAATATTAAGATATGTTGATATTCCGATGCCACTCTGTACAAGGTACTTATAACTGGTGTGGTGGTTGTTGGTTCATATAAACTTTTTAGCCCTAAAGTATTGATAAAGACTAACTTTTTTACATAAAGAAATGTTATAATGAATTACACCACACACTTTGTTCATAATGATGAATAAGGATATAATACGAATTATGTTTTTACATTGATGATGGTATCAAAATGATCGTAATTTTAAATTTCTTGGTAATAGTTTGTCATCAGTCATCAGACGACACGTTTTTTTTTTTATCATAATAAAACTTTTATAACATAATATAGAACATTATTCTCTATATCAATTGATATTTTATGCATTATATATTTTGTATTTCTATTATAGATAGATAGTTTTAAATGAGTAAAGTGATTAGTTGGATCAGCTTTTATTTAGAAATGTTATATGTAAGCAAACAGTTTTTGGAAATTATACGCAAAACCCGTTCTAGCATATATATCGTAAGAAACAATCTATTTGCCTTTTCAGGTTTTACATTACAGTTATTGACATGATGAGATTCGGTCTACTTGTAAGAGTAAATAGAATATAAAGAACAATTTATCATCAAAGGGATACTTGAAAATGTTAAAGGAAACAAACAAACAAACAAACAGAGATATCGGCAAATCATTTAAAGTTTTATTGAGTGATTGTTACAATAAATGAACGTAATCTTAAAGTTAACAAACACTGTATGACGAGAGATCAATTATAAACACCAAATGATATTGAATTGAAAAATGTTTGTTTGAATAGATATTGTGCATGGTGAGAAGATGAACTTTTGGATTAACTTAAGTTATAACATCTAAAATTTTGCTTCCAAATCTAAAACTAAACCTAAAACCTCGATGATAGCATAAGCAGCTTGGTACTTTTATCCCTTTTGAACAACACAAAGTGTATTGGGTAAAATCTTCCATTAGCATTAGGTTGCTTCCAGTCTTATCTTTTTTATTGATTGTACATGTCAAGTATGTAAATATGTTCTTATGTGACGAATAAAATGTTTGATCAAACCAACACAAAGTTATCCGTTTTGTTAACTTTAAACCACCATAATTACTCTTGTTTAATACAAATCATTATTTGTTTTAAAACCACATTTAGAATTTAAATCGTCCTTACATGAGATTATTTCCTGTGAAAAAAATTTATTCCCGCAATTAAGTTGACGTTGACCTAACTTCAAGAAAAAAAAAACATTGCTAAGTTTCAGCAAGGAAATAGTAAGAGCGTTATACCGCTGGGTTTTGTCCGAAAAACAAAGAATGTCAATTTGTATCACACAATATGTCAATCAGAAGAGCCAGCTAAAACAAAAGAGAAAAAGACCCATTTGTCAATAATGTTAGTGATATATAATGAACAACCGTGTCTAGTTATTCTAGAATATTTCTTGTCTAAGCCACATGAGATTTATGTTCGAAAGAGACATATTAGTCAATAAAAATGATTTGATTAAGTCCTTCAAACATTTCAAATCCTTTTAAGACATTATGATACGTGAATACGTTAAAAGGTGTCAAAAGTGATAAAATGGTTCGGGAGTTTACTGCGTTGGAGGCTGCGTTCATTGAACGCAGCTTTTACTGTTATTAAAATATCCGTATTCGTCACCCCACTCAGCAATTTATGCAACTTATATTACTTCATCATTGTCTAAAGAATGTTTATTGGAATTTTAGATATTCATGCTTCTTATTTTTCCTGTTAAACCTTAAGTAGTCATTTATTTAGTTTGAAAACACAACGTGACAATTGAAAATATATTATGAATAAGCTTTTTCAAGAAAAGGGACAACGCATTCTGTGTAATGCTATACATTTTCTGACAATATCAGGAATAGTATTGGTTTGACGATTGTCTTTAATATATCAGAAAAACATGACAAATATATTTTCCAGAATGAACAAGCATTTACAAAGGAATACATACAATCGCACTTTAAAAGTGTGATGGAGATAAGAGAGATTTCTATTTACATTCCTCGGCGTATCAATTAGTGAAAAATAAAAATGGGAAATTTTGTTAAGTGTTCAGTAAGAGAATCTGTCTGTCTTTGACGTTTGCTAGAAATAAAGTATAGACTAGTTTTGGTGATTTTAGCAAAACAGTGCTATTTCGTACATCTAAAGTGTTAAAGCAAGTTCAATGCCGAATATTAATTGTGTATGGTAACTTATTTTATTTCAATGTAATTACTTTAAAATTGAAAACGATTTTGTTAAGTAAGAAGCTGTATATGTACATAAATGTTCTGTTACTTGTCTCGATATATAATGATCGCAATAATCAATTTAAATTTACTTGTAAGATTGAACCAATTTTACCACTTTATGCTTAATGATACAATACTGATTTAACACTTATTATGAATAATTTAAGTATGAAAGGAAAAATTCTATATTTGGTTTTCATTTAATTTGTATTATCTACATTTCCCAGAAATATGAACAAAATATAAAAAGAATAAGAAAAGACGTTCATAAAGCAAATACAATATGAAAAGAGAGAACATATATTTCTAGGTATGAATGCAGTTTTGTTTTGAATCAAAGCAAAAAATATTAATGGCTTTCAACCTTTCAGAACGTGAAGTAACATATACATAAGGCCTGAATGCTCTGATTCTGATAGACGATAAAAATCATATAAAAGATAACAAAATATCAATGATAAGGTATAAAAACAAGGATATGATAACAATACGCAACATGTAAAGTATAATGACTGAGTTAAGAATTCACTGTACTGTTATAGATTTGTATCAACTTACAATAATTCGTGAAGGTAATTTCATAATTTTTCATTTAAATGCAAAGTTATCCGATTATACATTATTTAGATTCTAATTACTTCTTTGCCTTTCATTACTGTCATTAAGGTTCTAATGAAGTATAATAGATTGACAATAGCACCAAAGACTGTGTTATCTAAGAAGAATTTAAGGTACAGAAGTACACTTTATTTGACAGCTTTCAATTACAGGAAATTGCTATCGAAATTGTTATAAATGGAAACATGACACATAGTTCTTCTGTTAAATATAGACCGCCACTTTATCAAACTTACTTAGAGATATTTTATTTCGGTTCAGTTGTCTTATTTGAAGTTATTTCTATATAAGTGACAACATTTTGATAGCTTAGTGTCCCTGGTAGCGGGGACAGTTCACAGACATTGGAATGATTCCTGCTTGATTAACATTTAATATTAAATCATTTACGCCATTCTTACTGTAGATCAAGAGCTTGTATAAATTTTACTTATTGTAATAAATGATAATTTTTGTTTACGCATTTAGTTAACACGACGGCTAATAATTTATTTATTTGACGTTAGAAATAGACCACAGGTCTCAATTGTAATATTGTTCTGTAAAATAACTAATACTAGTTTAGTTTCCGATGTGTGTTTCTAACCCACCACGAACGTTAAAATATGGTATAAACAGGTGTATAAAAATTGGTAAATAATTTTTGAATCTGCTAGAGTCTGGAAATGCGAAATAGCATATAAAGGCTTTTTACTTTAACCAGTAAACCAACAAAATTAAATTTCAATATTATATCTGCAAGCAAATTGATTCATTGCAACTTATGTGTTTAATGATTAGTGAAAAATTAAAAAAAAACAGAGGAATACGCAAATACTTTCTTTATCGAGGTTTTATTACAATAATGTGAACAAAGAAATAACTATTACACAGTAGGACGAAGTATAGCTACATCGCATCGAAAGACATACGCCTATTTCTGCCTTTTTCTACATGCATTGATATTTGAAACCATTAATATCATATTCTCAATCGTGCGAATCAAAAATATAAATTAACGCAATTTGCCCATCTATCAAATCGTTGTACCTACCAATATACTGACGATTGCAATATAGGAACCTTCCTGTCCAGAAAAAAGATAATTGAGTTTAATGGTTTCAGCCACACACGGTTACCTTTTATTGTATAAGTATTCAGTCGTTTTTTGTCCAGGTTTTATAGCACTTTACGTAAATACCCATTTTTTGTGTATATTTCAAAAACCCAGCTTCAACCGTAATTGTCAATCATCCATTTTCACAATCGAACTAAAATAGAATGTTAAAAATAATCAAAATATGAACAGGACTTTTTAAGTTTAACTTATTAAAGCAAATTATTATATATTTTCAAAAACAGATATTGCAGTTATAAAATGTAAAGAAATAATGTCAATCTAATATGTTTTTTCTGATCTTTTCATCTAGTTAAAAAGAAAATCATTTACTCAGGAACACTCTCAATAACGAACAACCCACTCACATGTCTTTGAAAAATTGTATCGTAAATGGAATTATGCAAATCAGTCTAAATGAATTTGTGCTGAATTTTTACACCAAGATAAGAAAGGAATGGTAATGAGAAAGATATCACTTTAATTATAATAAATTCATACATAGGTTTTGGTGACAGTGAGTCAGGAAAAACAACAACAGAATTTTGCCCAATACGTTTTATTGGTAATTGACTGTTTTACAAAATCCCCCAAAAAATCCAAAAAACTATCAAACAGATTGTGGACCAACACTATACGTACTACTCAAAGGCCATGCAATCGAATTTTAAAAAGTGCTAAAATCAGCTATAAGTGAAAAGACAATGCACGGAACATAAGCTTTTTAAGGCGGAACACTTTAAATATGTAGGAAACTACTATTATTGGTTGAAGCGCAGTTGCTTGCATATTTATTTTTTTTTTCAAAAATGACATTTACTTTTGTATGTTAGAGATTAGGTCAATATAATCCAATGAAAGTATAAATGCTTCAATAGTCAACGTGTTGTTGTTTCTTTTTTCTTTCGAGTCTTTGTTCCATTTCATATCATATCTGCGTCATTCATGCGTAAAATTTCATTTATCTTTCATTTATTGGTTCTTCATGGTAAGTTTAGACCAATATGTAGATATTATACTGTCTTTATATATAAATGGCGATGTCTGTCATATGCAACAATACACATTTTCTCCGCAATGCATTTGTTCCATATTATCTTGGAAGTATAACAGTAAAATGATTTACCTCTGTCAAAGAGTCTGTTCGTCATGAACATATCGTTGTCGGATCATAGCTGGAAGATATTTATTCTGATTTTCATATGTTTAAGTTTAAGAAATACTGGATAAGTAACTTATTTTATTTGAAGAAACTATTGTTGTTGACAAAAGAACGACAACAAAAAACAGTTTAAGGATTAAAGTAATTACTTATAATTATGACGTTGTACACATACTGGTATATATAAGCGTACTAGAAACTGAGAAAATTTTACCTGTTTTTGGTTTTCATTTAAAAATGGATGACCAAAACTGCAGTAAAGTTTAAAAAATCTATGTCATTATTACGTGAAGTCTTTGAAAAGCGATAGCCTTAAAAAAGTTCAGATGAATATAAATTTTTTACAGTTTATTGTCACAATTGAAAAAAATCAGTATAATATATAAATCTAAAGCTATTATATAAAAACCTGCAACGGACATGATTTTCTTAATCGGCAAATGTAATTAAGAAGTACCTTAAAATCAGTATTCTGTGGTTTTGATATCATGCAAAAACAGGAACTTAGAACTTTAGAGAAATAACTTAGATGTAACTGTTATATCAAAAGGCGTGGGATGTAAAACCATGAGAACCCACACAATATGGTTAACTTTGGCTGAATGCTTAATATCTAATATAAAACTTGCATTGCATGGCTTAATGTATATATGAATTGATAAATTGGCTGTGGTGTGCATGTTTCATCGTTTATGTTCATTGTACTTTTTCAATATAAAACATATGTGTTGCAGTTTCGTTTGAGGTGTGTTGGCTATAAAAGCAACAAACAACCAACAATAGCAGTTAGAAGTATGGATACCATAATTTCGGGAATAAAACTAGATATTTTGTTTAATGTTTTTATTTAAAATTAGATGTTTTGATACCAATTAGAACACTGACTTTGATAAATGTATTTCGAATTGGGAAGATACGTTACGCTGCAATAAATATCGCTATCTTTCTTTTAAACATAAACAAACAATAGTGCAAAATTAGAGACGGTACGTACTTCTTTGCCACTTTGTATACTGGCAAGAGAATGTCTTTAGGTTTTTTGTTTTAACTTTTTCCGCCGTTTTTCTGTGAAGTTTGCGTCGAATAAGCGCTAATAGCAAGAGGCGCCACGTGTCAAATTTACTTAAATACGTGTTAATTTGACATGCACTTATATTTATCCACATGCACTTTTAGAACTTTGGGTCAGCGTTTGGGATGATTTAAAACATACCTTGTCTAATTCTAATTAAGTTTTACGTTTGTTTGTTTTACAGACGTAAATCTATAACAAAAATGTTCGTAAACACGATACTGGAGAAATTAAATAAAAACTTTGATTATAATGTGTTGTAAGTAAACAAGGTATAATGATTGTTATTTATTTATTTATTTTATTTAAAGAATATGAAAAATATATATGTGTGATGTATTCGTTATATAAAGAATTAATTTTTAATTTAGAGAAATTTCAATGTTATTTTTGCAATATTAAAATTGTAGATGTCGTGCAATAATTTGCGGTTTCAGTTCTGTAAATGAACACGTGTTCTTGGAAATTTAGGTGCAATATGGACAGACTGATGTTATCTTTGTTATTGGTTCGTTGTTGTTGGTTGATTTTTTGTTGTTTGCTGTTGTTGTTGTTTGTTGTTGTTGTTTCTTTTAGAAAACGTAAGAACGTAACACTAGGTGTTTGTAATATTTCGGCTACTTTAATTTGCTGCTCCGGCAATGAATTTGAAAGATCAAAAAGCCCTGTCACCATACTTTACACGATGTTTTGATGCAATTAGTTTGTAAATCTCTTGTGATACTCGTACATTGCAAATTAATAAAGCTCAAGCATGGGCACATATATGTATCGGATTGGTCAAGGAAAGAATTGAAAAGTTGGGAAAAAAATCTATAATTACACTCTTTACGTCACAGACGACAAATGTAGTTCTCTTATTACATGTGTACTGGTTTAATATGTCCATGTGTGTCTGTGTCTTTATTGTGATTTTGTATTCAATGTTTTGCATTTTCTGATGACTGTTTTGCATGTGATCAAAGAGCTCAATATCAGCTCTTTTATACTGAAACCAAGGCAATTTTCACTTAAAAGCACATTTTTTCAAGCTGCTATCATTCTGATTACGTATCATTTCTCATAATTTAAACATGAAAAGTAAACCAAGTTGAAGCAAGATTTATGTTATTTATATCATTATAAATATTAAGGGTTACAGAACATTTGCTTTAATGAAGATAACTTTTTTTATCAAAGTGCACAATATTTGATAAAAAAAAACTCCGGATAATATACCACCTGTTGATTTTAAACTGTCTACCATATGCCGTTTAATCCTATGAAATTTTAATGAATGTTTCAGCTTTTAAAATTACCACATACACCATATTAGTTTTGTCAAAAAGACAATTGCCAACATTACGAAAACGTTTGAATACTCATGAAATAAAATGCTTATATTTGATGTAGTTCTGAAGATGATGCAATTAAACCTTCTACAAATAAAACTTAACAAAAATAGTATTTGTTTAAGACGTGTATAAATATTCAAACTAAAGGTTTAAATTGTAATGCATTATGCGTAAATAACAAGATTCACTGTTTTTATTTTTTAATCATTCCTGATTCCACTGAAGTAAAATAAATGCCTTCATATTTTGATCAATTTTAAGTAATCAGTGTGAATAACAAGTGCCTTAGCTTCCTTTAAATTTGTACACTTGGTAACATTTTAAGGCAACTAAACAGTATTTAAATTTTTATAAAAATTCAAACAAATACTTTGAAATCAAAATTTGATAATTTTGACGAATTTAAAGCAATTGTTAGATATCATTAAATGTTTAAATATACAAGCCATAAAATATTTGAAGAACATTCAAGGTTGTATAACATTTTTAAACTCAAGAAAATACAACATGTGTATACAAAACATGACTCAAAAACAGTTGAGTAATTATAAGATGTTTCCTTGCTACCAGAATTTGCTGTAGATAATTTGCACGCAGACATATCAACAAGATGTTTTTTAGGAATGTTTCCGATATATTTTTATATTGGGCTGTAGATGTGATGCCCTTGAATGCTGTCTTTTCATTGCTAAATAATGTAAAGCAGGTTGAAAGTGAGCACGGCAAGATAAGTAAAAGATTTTATTACAGTAAACTCATAAAGATATAATGTGAATAATAAATTATTAAACATGAATGCAACATTGTTGACATATAGTTTATGTATACGTATAATCACAAAAATATTACATTTCCTTTATGAATGTATGACTTTTTAACAACAGGTTGCGACAATAATAACCTGTATTACCCCTATTTTAGTAAAACATTCATTCATTCGAAACAGTGTGGAAACAATCAATTCTTCAAAGCCAAAATAAAAAAGCCATTCAAATACACTTTTCCGATGACATTTTCCTACCTAATCTTTTGTTTATTTTCCTTGTATAATCATCTCAACTTCACAGGGTCAAGGTTATTATATAGGAAAATTAAAATCATCACGTTACGACTCCAATGGAAAAAACATTGTCATTACATTATTATGATCTTATTAGTTATAGAAATTTGTAAGAAAATAAATGTGTTCACTGGCGTAACAGGTTTACAAAATAGTGAATGTTAAGTCTATTATGCTTAGAACATTAGGACGTTTCATGAGTGTACGCAATAAAACAACGTAAACCTGATTGTAATATGTTACATTTAAAGTTTGAAACAAGGTATCTCTCCTTTTGACGAGTTGTAACTTCATCTAAGTATATCACATAATATTTTAATTTAATATCAAAGACGAGCATTGTTACAGATTGTCTAGAGACATTTCTATTTTCTACAGGTAATAAAGTAAATGATTTACTTGTATGTATGTCTTTTATTAGATTGTTAGATAAACTACACAACTGCATGTTACGCGATATTCTTATTTATATGTTACTATGTCGGCAGTTTTTTTTGTTGTTGTTAATTTTTCTCGGGGGGGGGGGGGGGGGGGGGGGGTGCTCTTTACATGATGGAAACAAAATAAATGAAAATCCAAAGTGTTGAAAGTTATTTACTTAATGTACTCAATAGTCAATTTCGTTTCAAATGATTTGCTCATAACTTCTTATTGAGGAAAACATGTTCATTTGTTTATTTATCTATTCTCAAAGAGGTTAGAAATTGGTAGAAAAGTAATAAAATCTCACGAAACCGACACTATGAAGACGACTGATTAATTGTCTGTCAGCAATGATTCATTATAGCTTGAATCGATTATTCCAGTACTGAAACAATCATGTACAAGGGCGCTAAAAGCATATAGTAGTATACATAAATACATACGAAATAATATTTTACATAAATAGTATGAAAGACAAAACCTATGACGTATGTGGTTGTATTTAGATTTCTTCTATTAAACGTACCTGAGTTCGTTTTAAGTAGACTTACATTTAGTGTTATAAGTTTCAATGGTTGAATTCTTCGACCGATGAAAATAGCATGACCATTCAAGATTTCAGCATTATCATTCTTGCTTATAAATATTCCTCGAGAAACATTGAAAGTTAAATACAATGTATTTTGTCATGAATATGCCAATCGATCCGAATGATATGGCATTAATTCTGACAGAGTATTAATCAATACATTTTAGTAGCGTGTAGCCGATTGCTCCAAATACATATATTTCAGTTTATCGAATACGATGTATATTTATATTGCCTTCAATCTACATGAAATATGATAATTTGTCAAACATTATTAGTTTAATAATACAATTGGTCATTTCTTTTTTAATTTTGAATTGTAATGAAGAATAAGCTTCATTACGGCTAATTTTACACTTGCCATATCTTGAAATAACATAAGTAATGGTAATATACTATTATTATAGGGTATCTGAAAATAGACAAACAGACTAGACATCAATTTTTATGATCCGCTGTACCGAATAGATGTGTATTTAATATTAAGTTCCAAGACAAAATGTAACAATGCACAGTACGTCTTTGATATTTCATACATTGCACAGGCAGAACATTCTATAAATTGTCTTCGATTTGTGTTTATTTACGATAATTATTTGTTGTACACAAACCATACTTGTTCTTCAATGACATAAATTGAAAAATGGAATGAAACATTTAGCAAATGGCATGAACTTTTAAGACATTCAAGAAATAACAAAATGCAACAATTATAATAAACAATTCTTGAGCATTCCATTTCTACAGTTTTAACATATTTACCTGAATATATAATGTATATTATTTATTATATTAAACAGAAATTAACAAAAACATAACCTGACACAAACTGTGATTTATAGTTTAGGTGTTTATATCACACACAGTTAACTTTTGATCGGAAAAAAGTACATGTGGCATTGATTGATTGATAGATTGATTGATTGATTGATTGATTGATTGAATGAATGTTTGACTGATTATTTTGCAGACGTGAGTTTATGACACGCTCACTAACTTGACCAGTATACCATAATAGCCTATCAATAATTTCAATTTGTTTTCAGATAATTGTTGGCAATATACACCTATTTTTGATTTATGATCATTGTTAAAACTTTGTAACAGTGCTAAACTTTATTTGCGAGACTTTAATTTGACACTGTTATATAAGTAATACTGAGAACCTTTTTTTGTTTATTGAGAATAGTTTCTCTGCTAATCTGGTCCTTTTACGGAACACTTATTTTCAAGATATATCGTACTTTACTATCTGAACTTTCTGCAACAAAGTCATATCAGAATATTAATTCACATACATTTCCTGTTTACCCTTCAATCTAGAAGAAAGATCTAATATCACTTAGTCATTAAGTCACATTCTTTGTTTAAGCACATCACAATGTTCCGAAGAACGCTCGAATAAGGGCTTAACTACACTCAAACAATCCTATCGACAACATATTTGGATCAAATTGCTATTAGTCTTAACGTTTGTTATAACGTCTTCTGAAATCAATTCATGATAATGATAGAAATATTCCTGAAAAGTTTCTGTCATGATAGTGAACAAAGTGGAATTGCATTTACATAATACACAGTAAAAGATTTTCAGTCAACGAGGAAAAGAAATTGTATAATACTGATTTGTATCCATAATCCATTTGCATGCTTTTAACCTCATATCATTGAAGTTAAGTTGTATATTTGCGAAATCGGGATATTTCATGACTTTAGTTGTGATGCTTGCATTGTTAAATTACCATTAACACTTAACATTTTTTTAAATTATTTGCATTTCATGTTACACAGTTAAATTCCCATCTGCAAAGGTATTCAATAGAACGTCGTATTGAACACAAACTTTGCAGCTTGCAGACAAGTATTAGATAGTTAGCAGTTTTCAGAGACGGTATACCATATCTTTTTTATGAGTGTGTGGCTCACTTATGACAGTAAATGTTTTTAAAGTGACAAATAATGTCTACTATTGCGCAAACTTCTTGATCTATAGACCCCGGAATTAAATACATCCATGCATGGACAAATCCTGATAGATTCACATTAAGGAAGATTCCTTTTGTTACTTTGTTACTTTTTGAATGTCCAAATACAATCTAAATTAAATAAAGGTATCGCATAGCAATAAACATCAAAAGGATTTTGCGATAACTTTAAAGGAACTACATGTTATTTATGAAATAATAGTAGCTTTCTCTTAATATCCACATCTCATGTATAGCTCTAGAAAGGTTAAGAAATTGATTCAATCTGTTCTTGTCATAAGTCTCTCTTATAAAATAAATAAATATTATTTAAAAAAAAACACTCTTCATTATATTATTGTGTTTTTTTGCAATTAGAAATGCGCGGATGTAAAGGTATTCTGTTTTATTTGTTAAATACGTGTACAATACATCTTACTGTGTGTTACCAAATTGTCTATGAAGCAAAACAATTGACTGCTTTAAATTTGTAATAAATATTCTCAATTTACAAACAGTTTTTATTCGTTAATTAGGCATTATCAAAACTGAAGTTCAATCGATGATACATTATACATTAAACGTACAACTATGAAGCAGACTATTGCGAATTTTAACATGTGTACGAATTAAAGTACTCAGATTTTAAGTACAAAGGTTGCTATTGTAAGTCAGTCTGAGATACACACGAACATTCTTTATTGTTGGATTTTACAAACCTGTCAGTTGCATAATGATTTTACGGTCAATGTACACAATATTTTACTATTCGATAGATTTTCGGAAAATTCCCCGTGAGATGAACGTAGTAAGATGTGATTTAATTTAATTTTAGTCTATGAAATAGTTATACCGAGCGTTATAGGTAAGATCGGAACCGCGTAGGTCCGTGTTTTTTCGTATTTGTTAACATGGAAGCTATGATTTTATATGTTTTTTCTCTTTGTTTTAATATGTTTTATACTTATTTTGGTAAAATCCATAATCTTTTTGAATAACATTTTTCCAGAGTTAATATTTAAGATTCATCCGGAAGAAAATCAATTAGTGTAATTTCTATGCCGTAAAACACAATACAAATCTTTCTTTCCATTGGTTTCTGATTACTCTAGTACTCTAGAGTATATTTAAAATTTTAGATAACGTACAATGCTAGTTTACTTTCTTTCTTAGCATTTTTTTTTCTTTTTCAATCAATCAAGCTTTTCGATATCTTCAATTGCAAAAGTTGCTTCTATATATTTTATACGATACATTTGCTGTTTATGGTATACGTTAAAAACAATGGTTATTCAAATGATGTCAATTTGTTCTTTATGAATGAGATAAAATATATGTTTATACTTTGTAACAGGATATTAAAATGAAGCTCAAGTGAATCACTTTGCATAAGCTATTATATATTAACATTGTTGTCAAGCAGCTTTTTGTATTTTAAGTATTTTAAGATGAAAACATACATATATTGTCTTACACTTGATTATGCGTTGAAGACAGGGTAATTAAAATTTACATCTTATTAGGAGGAATAATGAGACAATGTATACATTTATACGTAAATATACAGTATTTTGTCTTTGAATTATGAACATTGCTACAGTTCATCAATATTTTCAGTTTGTACAGTCTTTTATCTAACTTTTTATCTGCAAAGCAATGATCGAAATGCTAAATTATTGTTAAGTAAAATAATCATTGTTGTTCTTTGTAGCATATTCATTTAAGCAATTCACTACTGTACTGTCTTCTTAATTTTAAGTAGGCACCGGACCGATAATCTAATTAGGAATCTAACTATGCGTTAGTAAGGCCTGAATTCTTCTCAGAACTGAATGAATATTTTTGGCATTTTCTTTCTCGTTTAACTCAGTACACATCTGTATTAACACATTCTCAGAATGATCAATATTATTTCCACTCAAAGGCAGCTTTAGCTTTACAAAACGCAATTAATCCTATTGGAAGAGATGCTATTTATTTCTTTTAATTGTATCGGTCAATGAAATCTGTTAATGCCAAAACATATTTCGTGATTTGTGTGATACTTTTATCATTACTTTTAAGTATTGAATTGTTATTGCATCGTCATCATAACTGTGGAAAAATCTTTACATTTCAAAGTTTTGAGTACATAAAATGTCAAAATGATATAAATTTATGATGAAGTTATGTTTTTCTATTTCTTGTCATGTATCAAAATGCAGTAGTCAACGATTAAACTGTTTCTCTACAACATGTGCAATGATTTTAGTATTGCTTTTATCTTTTAAATGATCTGATATCATCAACCGCCCATCTTATATCTACAGAAATCAAACCATATATCTGTTTCTGCAATTAAGAGAAGGAAATCAATTTTCAACGAAGAATAGCTTTGAAAATGGACTTAATCACTTACATCGAATCAAGAGGCATCCGTTCAATTTGTTTGTGATTTATTATCATAACATGTGTTTTGATATAGTGTAAGTTATACTTTTTCCATGTTTTCTGTTTTGCTGCAATAAGATGATAACTGGATAAATCATGTCAAATATTACTTTGCAATATTTAACATTTTGGACAAATAAATGTACTTAAAGAAAGTAACTTTAAATGAAAAGACATCCGTTTTTGGCAGGGTAATAAATTATTGGTAATGTACAGTTACTCCATGCTTTCTCATCAGCTTTATATTATGATTAAGAATGTTTACTCTTTTATTTGCAATTATCATTTAAAATTGAATAAACAACACACTAAAAATCCTTTATAAAAGACTAGTTTAATGTCCTATATTCTAATATATTTCTTTCAACACTTTGTTGTATTGATTAGAATGGACCTATTTGAAATTGTTTAGGTATAATATTTAAAGTAACGTATTCTGTTTCAACTATTCATTTTTAGTTGCTAATTAGTATTAGAATAAAGAACTATTTTATAAGAACATAATAATATTCAGTCTAGAATTTTATAAGGTAGCACATTTATTTCAAGCGATTTAAGTTTCAAAATGCAGGAGATATGGACAACAGTTCAAAATTCAGTATGTATTTGGTTTTACTCATGTTATGGAGCCACAATTTTATATTGCCATAAATGGAAACCTGACCGATTTCACTTTTTAGAAATATATCAGATTTTGTTAAAACCGGAACTAGTCTGTAAGTTATTTGTCTGTAGATCAGGCTGATGCTGCAATAGTAGACAATATGTGTCAATAAATCGACATTTACTGTCTTAAGTCTAATACATCAAAATTAGACTGCTTTATATCAATATCTTCTGTTTAAATTGCACCATTTATAACGAAAATGATGCATGATGATCGAATATCCTCCCTGATGTTAATTAAAACCGGCGACATTAAAAACGAACTGTTGATAATTGCAGTTTAAATACCCTCGCCATTTTAGAGTGACATTCTTTTTACAATCGAAATCGACTCTTAAAATGATCGTTTACGGGTTGAAAGAAAATGGCAAGAGAAATATTGATAACGGTGATAATAACAAGAAAATATTAACAAAGGTTAAAATCGCGCATAGAAACATGATTGAGTCTATCCGAAAGATGTAAATCTTCAGAGAACTTTGAAATGACCCTAGCATATGGCACAAAGCTGTTGGAGTTAATGCCGATACATGTACATTTAACCATAAATTAATTAACACAATACATATAATAAAAAGAGAATATGCCTATTGATGTTACACAATTTATAAACATTGATATCATGCGTTTGGTAAAGCATACTATTTCATATACTTTATACATTGTTTAAATGTACAAAACTGATTGATGTTAGTCATTTTTAATATATAAATTTAGTGTATTTTAATAGGACTTTTATCACATAAAAGATAAAAATTACTTACTAGTATTATTTGCCAGCAGAAGGGCTTATAGAGACTCTAGGCAATTTATCCCGTAATTTCTTCAATACATTTTCCTAATTATGGTTCAATGACCCTATGCGAGCTTTCAGGGATGTGCTTCAACAATATGTGATTAGGTGCCTTGTTATTATTAGATTTTTTTCTAGATATAAGGGATATATGAATGTATGAATAAAACAAATAACATCAAGGATTAGTTTCCATTTTGAGATTGATATAAAAAGCTTATAGTGTAAAAGTAATATTATCTTCAAAGTTTAAAAGCAAAAACATATTCAAATCCAAAAAAATTCGTTTAGAACAAACAATATGAGTACTTGATATTGTCAAAAAATTATGTCAGGTCAAATTTTATTTTTTAAAGGTCTTGATAATTTAGTTCAACGCCTTGTGAAGTTTTGCAAATTCAATGTTGAGTCAAAATGGCTGTTCTATCAAGCCCAATCGTAAACACTATTAATTTGTGATATGATAACAGATTCAAAAGAACAAAGTTTTTCATTGAGCGGACTGGACAGTAAAATTACCATTTATTTTAAATCTGCTTAAGGTTATTTCTTTTTGTCGCTTTATCTGCTCAAAGCGAAAATGGTCGTTTACTATGTGGATATTTATAAGAAGACAAACAGAGCAATACGATATAGCAATCTTAAAGAAACACGCAACGAACTGGCTCTTATACTGTTTTAATTCATTATTAGTTGTTTTAATAGACTTGTTTCCAAATATGAATCAGTATACCACAATCAATTTTACAAGGTTTTTGTCTGTAGTATTATAAAGTCAAGGATTTCTTATTTACATGAGGCGAAATGATATGAACTAGATGACAGACATTGGTACAGATATTCTAGAATATTTAAAATTACTGTTCTTACATCTGATATGTAATTAAACGAGATAACCTTGTAAATAAAATGTGTCTGTCAGTGTTAAAATGTCAATCATTTCCTGATTTTGTGCAAATAGGATATGTAGAAGCTGAATATTTATTTTTTGGCATGCTTCGATACGAATTTTTAAAGAAAGAATATTTCTGATACTCAGAATAGAATTTATTTTTGATCTTGATCATACATGATTATCTAACATTCCTAGGAAGCATATTGATATGGTTTTACTAAATCAGATGATAAATCTTCTGAAAGATTCTTTATGATAGTTGAATACTTTTTACATCCTGGTAGTTAAACAATTTTAAAACTGACCGAGTTTGAAAACATTGACGTTACAATGTTGTTTAAGTTATACTTAAGATATGGTTTATTTTCTATTCATGTGCTTATGTTTATTGTGATGAGTGGGGCAAAAGTATTTAAAATATCAAAGAGCTCAGCACACATTTGAACGTTTATGTTTAAAAACGTTCGTTGATTTGACAATTTTAACTACTTCTCAAAATAACATTATTGTTCTGTTGATTAACAAATATGAATACCATTGCTCAGTATTTCATTCTCTGTGTTTGATTCAGTAATTTTCTGAAAAACACTAACTAACATTCGCCAATAACATTTGGTGAAACTTATTATCTTTTTCTATTCTGAAACAAAGAGATTCCCTATGTTAGTCAAAAACATACTCGTAAGTTATCGGCGTACACTAATTATTAATTGAATATATATTTGTTAAACAGAATATTGAAAATTATCATTAAAGGATCAAATAGATATTCATGTCATGAACATTTTCATTTTAGAAATCTACCAATTTTTGTCTTTTGTCTTTTTGTTTTTGTAGAACTATACTTAAAACAAGAAATGATTTGAAAGAACGCTTCCAAGGAGGACTATAAATAATGCTTTCTCCAGAATTGTTATAACTATTTTATTGCTTAATATGACTCCTAAAGCAAATGAATTTTGTGTTATCAACATTTATTTTCGTTTCGTCTATTGGAGTAACACAAAGGTCATAAAGCTAACTAATTCTGAGATAAACAATTATACAATTTTATAGCACAAACATGTATAAACAAACGTATGTAAATAACTAAATTTGTCATTTGACATCATTAAATGTCAGAAGCTTGGTCACAACCCAGACATGAATCATTGTAGCAATGCTTATATAATTTCATAACCAAATAAGGTAATAATTGACAAAGTAATTAATATTTATCATTGATGATTTAAATAAATTCGTGAAGGTAGTAATCCCTATTGGAAAATATGACAAAGAAATTGATATTATCAACATCAAATCATAATGTATCATAATATTAAGGTAATATTAAGATAAACTGATATCCCCTTGGCACTCTTTACAAAATACTTTTAACTGGTGTGGTGGATGTTGGTTCATGTCAAATATTGAGCTCTATAAGCACTGATAAAGACTAAATGTCTTACCGAGAATTGCACCACACACACGTTAGTTCATTATGTTCAATTAATATATCATATATTAAATAATGTTTTCTACATATATGATGGTATCAAATGGTCGGAATTTTAAATTTCTTGGTCATAAATTGTCATGAGTTACCTAATGCCACGTTTGTTTTATTTGCAAAATTCAACAAAACATGAATCCGTATATCATATTTGGTATTTTATGCGTTATATATTTTGTATTTTACTTTAAAAAACTTAGTCTAGGTTTTTTTTAATTAAACGAGTTAAAAGAACAACTTTTAATACGAATGTAATATGTAAGCAAAACTCTTTGTAAACTTATACGCAAAACTAATTCTAGTATAAATAGCGTTTGAAAAAATCACACGTGCAAATTCGCTTGTATCTTTTTTCCACATCGAACTTAAGTGACAGAGATTCGGTCTACTTCTAAGATTAAATAAAATAGAAAGAATATTTTCTCATCAAAGGGATTCTTGAAAAACAAGAAGGAAGCAAACAAACAAAGAAAAAAGATATCGGCAAACATTTAAAGTTTTATTGTGTGATGGTTACAATAAATGAACTTAATCGTGCTGTCCACACACAATGTATGACGATAGAGCATTATATACACCAAATTATATTGTATTGTCCAATGTCCGTTTGAACTGACAATGTACATGGTGAGAAGAAGAAGAACCTTTGGGTAAATTAAAGTAATAACATCTAAAATCGTTGCTATTATCCCTCAATGATAAGTATAAGCAGTTTAAAAACTTCGTGCCTTTAGAACATTTAGTATAAAAACTGTTAAATACAGAAACAGTAATTTGTGTTGTTAACTTAAGCAAAATTACTCATATTTAATTAAAATCTTAATGTTTTAAACACACTAAGAATTATAATCTTCTTGACAAAAGATTCTTTCCTATGAACGAATTAATTCCCTGGATTAAGTTAACGTTGACCTAAATGCCAGAAAAAACAACATTGTTTAGTTTTAGCAAAGAATAATCCGAGCATTATCCCGCCGGGTTTTGTCCGAAAAACAAAGAATGTCAATTTGTATCACACAATATATCAATCAGAAGAGCTAGTTAGCACTATAGAGAAAAATACCCATTTGTCAATATTGTTAGTTATAAATAAGAAACAACCGTGTCTAAATATTCTAGAATATTTCTTGCCTAAGCAACCTGGGATTTATGGTTTATTTACATTTAATCATAATAGGATACCATCAATTCTTTGCCCGTGTTCTGTGTGTGTCTAACCCATCACGAACGATGTTAAAATATAATTTAAACAGGTATATAAAAGTTGGTTACTGATTTCAGTACCTGCAAGAGTCTAAAAATGCAAAATAACAAATGACACTTTTAACATTAACCATTCTTATATTATATTTACAACAAATTAATTCACTGCAACTGATGTTTTTATTGATAAGTGCAGAATAACATCAAAAACACAACAACAACAACAACAACACAACAGCAAAAAACAACAATACAAAAACAAACAAAGAGAAGAATACGGAAATACTTTCTTTATAGAGCTTTTGTTACAATAACTTAGACAACAATTACACTGAAAGACGAATTAAAGCTAAAACGCATCGAAAGACTTACGCCTAATTTTTCCTATATACATTATTAATTGAATCTATTAATAATAATATATCCTCTGTCATACGAATAAAACAATAGATCAATGCAATTTGCCCATCTATCAAATCGTTGTAGCATGCTACGAATATACTGATGCTTACAATATAAAAACTTTCCTGTCCAGAAAAAAATAATTGAGTACTGTTTCAATGGTTTCAGCCACACACTGTATCGTTTATGTGTAAGTATTTATTTTTTATGCATAAGGTCTTATACCTCTTTACATAAATACCAATTCTTGATGGTGTATTTTTCAAACATGTATATTCAATTTTATATGTAAGTCATCAATTTTCACAATGGAACTAAAAAAATGTTAACATTAACATGACCTTTTTAAAGCTACATTAAATGAATATGTAAAAACAAATTTTCCGTCGGCCTAAAAATCAAACATTCTATAGTTTCATTAACCTGTTTCACAGTATTGTTGTAAATTTCATCAAAAATTGTTCAAAAATTAGGATTTTAAGCGGAAAACCCCACGGTAACACTAAAGTTCGTATACGAATTTTAACATGCAAATGAAGACTATAATCAGCTCGTGTATGCGCTACGTCACAGTTTTAAAGTTGCTATCCGGCACACAGCAAATATGATATTTTCTTGTGCAAACACACTTTAACCGTTTTAGCTTCACGGTGCACTAAGCCTGGGGTTCAGTGAAAGTAATCATCTCGTAAAAAGATTAAATTTGTATGAAAACATCCGTTACAATGCGAAAAAATACCGTTAAATTAGGACTGCTACTTATAGTCATGTTTGTTGATTCAAGATTGATGTACGGATGATCGGAAGGCGGAGTTTCTCATGCAAACAGAAAATGTACATCCCATTTCGCCACAAAGAGGTTACCAATTTTTATGCTAATAAAACTCAGCAAAATAAGACCTGAAGTCGATATAAAACCCGATTTATTAATGAAATGTCGCTATTTAGTTTTTTATGAAATTTATTAAATGTAGCTTTAAAGTTTAACTTTTAAAATCAAATTGGTATATATTTTCAAAAACAGATATTGCAGTACCAGTATGAAAAAACATAATGTAAAAAAGTATATGTTCTTTATGATATTTTTATCTAGTTAAAAAGAAAATCATTTACTCAAAAGAACACTCTCAATAATGAACAACACACTCACGTGTCTTTGAAAAATTGAATGGTAAATTGAGAATTATGCAAATCAGTCTAGAAAAAATTTTGTGGTGAATTGTTCCGTCAAGAGAAGAATGAAATGGTAGTGAGAAGAAATCAGTTTAATCATAATCAATTCACACAGGTTTCGACAGTGAATCAGAAAAAATGGATATTTTTAGCCCAATACGTTTTATTTTGTAATTGACTGTTTTTACAACATAACGCCAAGTAAATCATAGCTTGGCAGAATTGTTTGCGTTATACATGGTTCAAATTCTGCAAATATATTGAGATTCAAATAAAAAACATCTCCTTGGTACCTTTAGTCTTCTAAAACACCATGCGCTGTAATAATTGTTTTATGTATTAACTCATTTGAAAATTTAATTTGACTATTTATAATTGTAACAGTATACGGAGTAACGCTTGAACAGAATTTTACCCGACTAGTACTCTTCAAAATAATTAATCTTAATGATTTAAAGCCATTTTAACTATTATTATTTCTAATAAGTCATATTGTAACTTTGTAACTTTGTAAGTACATTTTTACTAGACATCACCACTATAATACAGTGAAAGTATAGATGCTTCAATTGTCAAAGATTTTTTATTTCTTCCGATTCTTTCTTCCATTTCAAATCCTGTCTGTGTCACTCATACGTAAATTTCCATTTATCTTTCATTTAGTTCTTTATGGTAAGTTTAGATCAATATTTAGATACACTATACTGTCTTTATATATAAATTTCGATGTTTGTCATCTGCAACAATACATATTGTCCCCGTAATGCATTATTTCTATATTATCTACGGAGAATTCCCGTAAAATGATTTTCATCTGTCACAGAGTTCTGTTCATCATGAATATTTCTTGTCGGATCATAATGGAATAATGATATTTATTCTGATTTTTATGTTTTTTTAAGTTTAAGAAATACTGGATTCGTAACTTATTTTATTTGTAGAAAGTCTCTTTGTTGACAAAAAACATCCACTGTTTAAAAGTTAAAGTATTTCCTTATATGACATTGTACACATACTGGTATATAAGCGTGCAAGAAACGGAGGTACTACTTTGGCAAAGTGTAGTGAACAAAATCATGCAGTAAACATAATTATAGCATAAAATCGGCTATTTTTCCCTCTTTTGCCCATGTTATAACGGGGCCAAAACCATGTGTTAACATAGTCACGCCAGGTTTTACCTATGCGCAATACATACAGGGCCCAGTAAACAAACAAACAAAAAATGACAATTTGGCCTTGTTAGCCAAAGAGTCATTTTGAAATTATTGATTCGAGGGCCTCAAGATTCGCATAACGGCGGATAGCATTCAAGTAACTATGCCGGAAATACGGTGTATAGACATCGCTCTTAATCTTTGTTGTCGCCCTTTCTAAGAAACGGACAGTTGTCAATGTAAACAAATAAATTTCATTCAGTTTAACCCTCAAATTAACTAACACAAAATGTTTATGAGAAAATGTTGTTTTATTGATGTTTATATTGATAAATGCACTTTATATTTCTTTGAGAGAATAATGTTTAGTGCCTGATATTCTTTTATAAACTTGTGAGCTTAAAAAAACAAACGATTCTGATGTCACTGATCTTTTTTCTACCGTCAATCTGAAATCATTCTAGGAATTTCTGAGGGCCATGTTTTGTCTTGGGCAGAGTAATTTAATGTTGTTTTTTTTTTCTTAAATTATTAAATCTCCAATGTTAAGCTTTGTTAAAACAATTAAAATTCCAATTTTCGAACGGTTCTGAGCATTAGTATTTCGCAAGTAGTTGGCTCCAGAAAAATAAAACGCATACGTAAAACATGTAGAATTGGATAAATACCGTCCAAGCACCAGGATTTAATGTATGTATTTTGTATTAAATATACATCATGAATCTTTTTTAAAAAATTCATGCTATAATAGCGTCAACGCACGTTTACTTCGTGTTATAAAGTCTGCAGAGTCCCTCGGAACTGTTGGAGCCCTCGCCCTATCGGGCTCGGGCACCAACCGTTCCTCGGGACTCTGCAGACGTTATAACACGAAAAAAACGTGCGTTAACCCTATAATGTAGTAAAAAACTAGATATATGATCAGGTGTGTATCACTTTATCAGTGGTCGAATCAAGTATGATATACATGTATATAAAGCTAATCTAGTATGTAAAAGCATGCAACGGACAATCTTCACAATTGGTCATTATAATGAAGAAATAACTTGAGAGAAAATAACTTAGAAGGTTACTGTTCTTGCAGATATCATTGTATCATACTTTATATCGAAAGGCATGGGTTACATAATCATGAAAACTCACACAAGACGAATAACCTTTCGCTGAATTACGTGCTTATTATCTAATTCTAAACTTGAATTGCAATGCTTAATGTACATATGAATTGATAAATTGGCTGTGGTTTGCATGTTTCATGGTCCTATTTCAATATAAGATATTTGTTGCAATCGAGTCTTAAAATAATCGTTTAGGGTTGAAATAAAATGCAAAGAAAATTGACGAATAGTTAAGCATATATTTTAAAGTGTATTATTTCATTGACTTTCTATATTGTATATATGTACAATACTGATTGTTGGTAGTTATCTTTAAAATATATAAATATGAATGTATTTTCATTGCACTTTCATCACATAAAATATAACATTTACTAGTATTAATGGTCAGCAAAAGGTCTTATAGAGAATCTAGGCAATTTATCCCGTAATTTCTTCAATACATTTTCCTGAAAACGGTTCAATGACCCAATGCGAGCTTTCAGGGATGTGCTTCAACAATAAAAGTGATTAAGTGCCTTGTTATTATTAGATTTTTTTTCTAGATATAAGGGATATATGAATGCATGAATAAAACAGATATCATTAAGGATTAGTTGCCATCTTGAGTTTACCCTTATGGGGTAAAAGTAATATTATCTTCAAAGTTGAAAGGCAAAATAATATTCAAATCGAAACAATTCTTCAGAACAAACAATATTAGTACTTGATATTGTCAACGTAAATATGTCAGGGCAAAAGTTTAGTACAACGCATTGTGAAGTTTTACAAATTAAATGTAAAGTCAAAATGGCTGTTCTGTCAAGATCACTCGTAAAACCTTTTTCTTTTATTTGTGATATAAAAACAGATTCCAAAAGATTTTTATTGAGCGGACTGTGCAGTAAGATTACCATTATTTTCAAATTTGCTAAAAGACTTTTTTTATTTTTGTCGCTTTAACTGCTCAACTCAATTGCATTCAAATACAATTTTCCACCGAATGCCAATCACATTGAAGACTGTTGTTTTCTCTGTATGTATCTATAAGAAGACCCATAGAGCAAAACGACATAGCAATCTTAAACAAGCATGCAATGACTCCCGTGGGAAAACGAAAAAATCAGACTTTTGCTGTAAGCTTGTCGGTAGATGACATTTTAGATCTGATATACTCTAGGCCGATTTATTGAGCACTTGAGGAAATGCTTGATATATTAAAAAGGATATAAGATTGCTTTTACTATTTGTTAAAATCTTTGTTGCTTTGTATCTTATAATAGTATTATTTATGCGTTGCGAAATTAATTTATCTTGCCTCTCAAAAACCATCAAGGCAGCTGTTCATGATATTATTTCCTTTCACTCTTTGGATTGTTTTCCTGATCTTTAATGAGTTGACTTTGCTTTTACATATTGAATGTATTATATTAAATATCTCTGAATGGCATTTGTAATTTCATTAATGAAAATATTGAATAAAATCAGGATATTCAAACTATTAGAATGTTGATAAATAAAATATTAAATTGCACATGTATTTAATAACATGTGATTATAAAAAAATATAAAGTTAAACATTATGATAGAAATAAAAGGAATTATTTAATTTTACCCATGAAATATGGTGCCATATCAGTCAAACATATTTCATATTTTTTAAAAATAAATATGAAATATAAATATGAAAGTGGGCGGAGTCAAAACTCATATTTATTTTAAGGGACTTCTTTCGCCGTTTTGTTTGAAAAATCTGATAAATACAAAACAACTTTTTCTTGAATATTGTTTTGAAAACTATCTAGCATGATAGAAAATGGTTTAACTAAGGAAATTAATCCGAACACCAATATCTTTAATTCAGTAATAAACGCTGTACAGACGTTTAAAGAGTTGTTAACATGACGTCACAATGTAGCGCCAAACAGCGCGTGCTTACGCATAAATTACTGCGCGCTGTACAATTGCAGTTGGTAGCAAGCAAGGGGATTCGTTACCATTTTCTTTGATAATGAAATTAAATAAAAAGGTTATTTTTTCGTTTTTCGTGAAATATGGTATATATTTTCACTCAACATGATAAAATGCCACATATTTTCACTCGCCGTACCGGCTCGTGAAAATATGTGGCATTTTATCATGTTTCGTGAAAATATATTCCATATTTCACGCAAACGAAAAAATATCCTCTTAGTATTTCAACAAGAATGGCAATCGATTATGAGGTAATACATAATATAAAATTGGTTATTCTAACAAGTTGATATACTAGCAGAGGGAAGAAAAAAAAATGGAAATATGATACACTATTTCCATTTATAGAAAATTAATGATTCTGAAGACAAACTGTGTATGGTTGTAACATGTTCTTTATTTTTTTTATATTTATTTTGCATTTATATGTATCAGACACCCTAACATAACAAACTTTTTAATTGTATTTTTATGTAAAGAAACAGAAATTTTTTTTTCAAAGCTGGATTTTTCATAAGCATAAATTAAAATAGATCTCATAGCATGTTGAATTTTATCTTTAGATGATTATTACTTTAAAGGTTCATGGTGTCTCAGAGACGAATTAACTTGTGCCATGTGGATTTTATATTTGTAAGCATGTTACATGCTTATCAAACGAAGAAAGAATCGCTAAATGTGAACTTGTTTGCCTTAAAGGCAACAACTAGTATTTTGATTCCATACAAAATACTTTAAAACACTTGCCAAAAGATGCAAAAGACGATTCAGGTAATTGGCCAATAAGTAACATTTTCAAAACTATAACAACACACCAAAACTAAAAAACTTTTGAAAAAAGCATTTTAGTGGCATAACGGACCTATTATGCCCCTTTAATATTCAATATATCACGAAAAAGATTGAAATTCTCATTAACTTACATAAAATATGCATCCGGATTCCGGAGCAATAAGCTATAATCTCATAGAATTTACGATATTATTTGTATGATTGATGTTCCTATAGAAATGACTGAAATGATCTTGTATTATTTTGATCGAATAGAACGTTTCTTTGCTGTAGTTTTTAAACGGAATTCGTACAATGGACTCAATAAATAGTTGCCGGATATCCTGGATAAAGCACTAAAATCGAGGAAAGCATATATTTAGTGGTACATTTGTGGTAAATATATGGCTACAACATAGACGAAAGAAACTCCTCAATAAAAAGATATACTATCAAGTTTTTCTAACTTTGTAGCTATTTATATTTACGCACGATGGCCAAGATGTCGTGTACAATGGAACACATAACAAAATGTGTCATCTATCTACGACACTAGTACAATGGTCTGTCAGTGTTAAAATGTCAGTCATTTCCTATGATTTTGTGAATGCAGGATATCTAGAAGGATATTCACATTTTCGCATGCTTCGATAAGAAATTTGAATAGGGAATATTTCTGATACAAAGGATCAAATTTATTTTTCATCTTGATAAAGTCATACACAATTATCTTACATTCCTAGGAAGCATATTGATATGGTTTTACTGATGATAAATTTTTTGAAAGATTCTTTATGATAGCTGAATACTTTTTATATCCTGGTAGTTAAACAATTTTATAACAGACCGAGTTTCAAAAATTGACGTAACATGAAGTTTAAGTTATATTTAAATTATGGTTTATTTTCGAATCATGTGATACTCCTAATTGTGAAGTTGCGCATTGATGTTACAGCAAGATAATTCTGAGATAAGCAATTTGACAGTTTAAAAATACCTATCTGTCAAAATTAACGTTTGTATATAACTGACTTTGTTATTTGATATCATTAAATGTCAGATGCATTGTCAGTCATAAGCTATTTATCTGTGTAAACAATTTTATATTAATCCCATAACGAGATTAGTGAGAAAGAAATGAATATTTATTATTGTGATTTTGATCACACAACCGTAAAAGGTAATATTCCCGTGTTGTAAAATAGGAAAGAAATTGATATTATCATATTTAATCATAAGTATAAAAGATTAGGTAAAATTTTAGTATAAATGACTAAGCCATTGGCACTCTTTACAAAACGACTTATAACCGGTGTTGTGGTTGTTGGTTCATGTCAATTATTTATCTCTAAAAGTACTGATAATGGCTAAATGTCTTACCAACAGAAATGGTAGCGTGAATGCTTTCAAACACATTCGTTCATTATGACGAATAAAGATATCATAAAAATAATGTTTTCATACATATACATATACACTACTTCTAAGATTAAATAAAATAGAAAGAACATATTATCATCAAGGGAATACTTGAATTACTCAAAGAAAACAAACATACACAGATATCGACATAACATTTAAAGATTTTTTGTTTGGTAAAATTAAAGGAACTTAATTTCAAGCACCAAATGATATTGTATTGATATTTCCGTTTGAACTTACCAAGAACAAGAATTTTTGTGTAGATTAATGTTTTAACATCTTACATCTTTGCTCTTATCCATCGATAATAAGCAGCTTATAAACTTCGTGGAACATTTAATATTAAAACTGCAAAACATAACATAACACATAGAAATACATGTTGTTAACTTAAAAACAAATTTGAAAATCACTCTTGTTTAATCAAAATAATTATTTGTTTTAACCACATTTGGAATTTTAATCTTTTTGACAAGATATTTTTCCTATGATCAAAATTATACCCTCGATTAACTTTACGTTGACCTAAATTCAAGAAAAAACAACATTGTTAAGTATAAGCAAGGACATAATCAGAGCGTTATCCTCTGGGTTTTGTACGAAAAAAATAAAGATGTCAATTTGTATCACACAATATATCAATCAGAAGAACTAGTTATCACTATAGAGAAAAAGACCCATTTGTCAATAATGTTAGTGATATTTAAGTAACAACCGTGTCCAAATATTCTAGAATATTTCTTGTGTAAGCCACCTGGGATTTATGGTTTATTTACATTTAATCATAATAGGACACCATTAAATATCTTAGTCTGTGTTAAGATATATGTTTGTATAGGTTTTGTGAACACACATGTTCATAGATGTTTTCAAAGTTTTAACAGTTTTAAAGGCAAAAAAACCTTACACTGGTTCTATTACAAGTTAACCATCTGAATAGATATTCATTGTTTCTTCCGTGGAGAAAACAACAACAAAAAGAGCAAACATACTACAACGCTCACACAAAAATTTGATCATGCAAATTATATACTGTAGATGTAATTCAAATACTGAGATCAATTATGATTATTTTGAACTATTTTGCATAAAAACAATTGATCATATTTGACAATGATTTTTAAATTGTTTGCATTCCTGTATTTTTTCAAATTGTTATATTTGGGTAAATTATTCTAAATGCCTTTCCAAGTTAAGTCATTGTCTATTTCTTGCATTTTTTCCCTTCATTTTGTTTGTATTTCTGTGATTAACTAACGAATATGTTATAACCAATATCCTCTAATGTCATGCAACAATGACAATAAGATTTGTTTAACTCTTTTTGTCTAATCCTCACAACAACTTGTTGAATGACATTGCCATTTATTAATTAATTCATCTTGTTTCTGTTCTGTGTATGTTTTTTATTATCTGCCGTGTGATATCATTGTATAAGTTAATCGGTTAAATTATCCAATTAAGTCCGTCAATGTATTCAAATCATTCAATGATCATGACTTTTTGTACAACTACATAACCACAGATATACATATATAACTTATCACAATATCACCTGTAGATAGAGCTTACTGTTACTAAATTATTCGAAAACATCTATTGAGATCTCAACAATGGTTTTATTTATTAATTAGAACCCTTAAAATGGTAACTTCATCAATTTCTAGAAATAATTATTGGAATTTCAGATATACATATTCGTTATGTTATATTTCGTATGTCGTTTGTAAAACTCTTATCCAAGTTGTCATTTCAAACATCTTAAATTGCATTATGCAGTTGTATCTATAAAATCTGAAAACATATTTATTAATCTAAAATTGCAAACGTTTATGTCAATGAAAAATAAATTATGAATTAGCTTTTCAAGAAAAGGGATTTAAACATTGTGTGAAATTCTATACATCTTTTAATATATCAGGACAATAATTTTTATGACGATTCTATTTTTTATAAATTTAGCTTATGTTGACAAATATATTTCCAGAATAACCAAAGCTTACACAAAGGAATACATAAATCTCACTTTACAAGCGTGAGGAAAATAAGAGAACTTTCTATTTACATTCTCCGACGTAGCCATTGGTGAAAAATAAATGGGAAAGTTTTGTTAAGGGTTTAATAACAGAATCTGTCTGTGTTTGACGTTTGCTAGAGATAAAGTGTAGTCTAGTTTTGATGATTTTAGCCAAACAATATCATTTCGTACATTTTCGTCTTAAGACAAGGTCAATGCTGAATGTTGATTGTGTATGGTAACTAGTTTAATAAAAATACAAATACTTCTAAATTGAAAACGTTTTTATTAAGTAAGAAGCTGTATATGTATTAAAATGTTAAGTAACTTATCTCGAAATATAATGGTTGCAATAATCAAAAGCAATAAATTTACTTCTAAGATGGGTCCAATTTTACCATTTTATGCTTAATGATGCAACACTGATTCAACACTTATAAATAACTTTTGTCTAAAAGGAAAAATTCTATATTTAGTTTTAATTTAATTTGTATTTTTATATCTCCATTTCCCAGGAATATTGACAAATTACTAAGTTTTTTAAATAAGATATGTTAATAAATCAAATATAATAACAAAAAAGAACATATTATATATCTAAATATGTTTGTAATTTTGTTTTGAATCAAAGCAAAATTATTAACGGCTTTTAGAACGATAAGTAATATATACATTAGGACCAAACATGAATATACTTATAAATGATAACAAAATATCAATGATAATGAATTGCAAGGATATTATAATAATATGTAACATGTAAAGTAAATACTGATTTAAGCACTGTTTTAGATTTGTATCAACTGCGGGACGTCTACGAAATTCGCTAAGGGAATTTCATTATTGTTCATTCAAATGAAATGTTATACAATTATGCTTCATTCAAGATTCTATTTACTTCATTGCCTTTCTTCACGGTCATAAAATCTTGTAAGAGTACACTACTGGAGTGAGTTAGATTGACAATAGTACCAATGACAGTGACGTGTGAGAAGAATGTTAAGGACAGATGTACACGTACACTTTATCTGACAGCTTTCAATTGCAGGAAATAGCCATCGAACTTATCGTTAATGGAAACATGACACACCGTACTTCTGTTGTCTATAGACGACCCAACTTTTTTTAAAAATTTACTTAAAAATTTTTTTCAGATTGTTCCCCTTCCCTCTATAAAAAACAACTTTTTTATACTTTACTGCCTCTGATAGCTGGCAATTTTCCACATTGCTAGATTCCATTGGATAAAATTTTAAACATTAAAATTTACGTGATTCAAATGTAAAGAGCAAAAAATGAATAAATGTATTTTTTGAAATGCTTGTAATGCATAATCGGGGTCTATTTCCCCCTTTTGGGTTTAATTTTTGGGCTTGGGCTAAAAATTTTTTTTTAATTTGGGGTTAAAATTTAGAAAAACGCGGCCCCTTCATTGAAAATTTTTTTTCCCAAAAATAAACCCAATAACGAAATGTAGCTTTTTCCCGTTTCTTTTTAAATTTTCCCTTTCATTTAAAAAAGGGTTTACTTGGGTTTCAAGCAACTGAAAGAGATATGAAAAAAAAGATGTTTAGTAACGTAAATCTTTATTGCGATTTGATTATAATTATTAGTTTATTCCGTCTGCAGTTTTTGTATGTTTCAGTTTTCTGTCATTCTGAAATGCGATATAGCAAATGAAGCTTTTCACATTAACCAGTAAACCAAAAATAATTTAATTTATATTATATTTACAAAAAATAGATGCACTGTAACTTAAATTTTTAATGCAAAATAACAAAAATAAAATATAGAGGAATACGAAAATACTTTAATTATCGATTTTTTACACTTATGTAGACAACAATTACACTGTAAGACGAATTAAAGCTAAAACGCATCGAAAGATATACGCCTATTTCTGCATACATTTATATTCATTATATTAATTAATAGCATAACCTTAATCGTACGAGTCAAAGAAAAACATCAACGTACTTTGCCCATCTATCAAATCGTTGTAGCATGATAATTACATAGGAACTTAGTTAAAAAAAATGAGTCTGGTTTAATGTTTACAGCCACACAGCGTCATCTTTTTATGAGTAATTATTCATTTTCCATGTATAAGGTTTTATAGCCTTTTACGTATATACCCATTCATTTTTGTATATCTAAAAAGCAGCTTCAATTTTAATTGTCAATCATCAATTCTCACAATCGAACTAAAATAACATGTTAATAATAATAAAATAATTAAAACATAAACATGACCCTTTTCAGTTTAACTTATTAAAGCAGATTGTTATATATTTTCAAAAACAGTTATTGCCGTACTACAATGTAAAGACATAATGTCAAACTAATATCTTCTTCCTGATCTTTTCATCTAGTTAGACAAAAAATCATTTACTCAGGAACACTCTCAATAACGAACAACCCACTCACGTGTCTTTGAAAAATTGTATCGTAGATTGAATTATGCAAATCAGTCTAAATAAATTTGTGATGAATTTTTACACCAAGATAAGAAAGGAATGGTAATGAGAAAGAAATCAATTTAATCATAATCAATTCATACACAGGTTTTGGTGACAGTGAATCAGAAAAAAAAGAATTTTGCCCAATACGTTTTATTGGTAATTGACTATGTTTAGAACATAACGCCAAATAAATCATAGCTTGGTAGAATGTTTTGCGTTATACATAAAAATGGTTGAAAGTCTGCACATGTATTGAGATTCAAATAAACAACATCTTCCAGATTCCTATTGTCTCCTAAATCACCATTGACTGTATGCATGTTTTAGGTATCATTTCATATAATAAAATCAGCAGTTATAATTATGACGATAAACTATAAATAGTAACGCTGGTACAGAATTATACCCGACTAGTTTTACACTTAAAAAAATACATCTTAAAGATTGAAAGCCATTTTCTACTTTTCTCGTAGCTATGTGTAGGTTTGATATGAAATATCTAATAACTTCAAGATTTGTGTTGAGAACTCCAGTCTTGGCGAATATGATATGTTAAGCGCCAGCAGACTGAACAGTTTCAGCTAGACGATTATGACACTGACGTAAATATTGAAATATTTGAAAAACAATGGCTAGTATTTAATGCTACTTGACTGTAAGTTTCTCAGTAGACATTGCAGAATCAAAAAAAAATCCAACAAACTATCAAACAGATTGTGGGACATTAAACGTACTACTCATAGCAATGCAATCGAATTAAAAAGTGCTTAAATCAGCTATTAGTGAAAGGACAATGAACGGAACATAATGTCTTTAAGGGGGACAATTTAAATATGTAGGAAACTACTATTTGTGGTTGAACCGCAGTTGTGTACATGTTTATTATTTTTTCATTTTGACATTTACTTTTATTGGAAATTAGGTCAATATAATGCAACTAAAGTATAAATCCTTCAATAGTCAACGTTGTTTTTCATTTCTTCCGATGCTTGGTTCCATTTCATATACTGTCTGCGCAGTTCATGCGTAAACTTTCATTTATCTTTCATTTATTGGTTCTTTATGGTAAGTTTAGACCAATATGTAGATATTATAGTGTCTTTATATATAAATCTCGAACATTTGTCATATGCAACAATACATATTGCTTTCGAATGCATTAGTTCCATATTATCTACCGAAGTATAATTAGAAAAAATGATTTGCAACTGTCAAGCATCTGTTCATCATGAATGTATCTTTGCCGGATCATGTCCGGAATAAAGATATTTCGTTCTGATTTTCATGTGTATAAGTTTTTAAAATACTGGATAAGTAATTATTTTATTTGAAGAATGTTTTTTTTGTTGAAAAAAGAACGAAAAAAAAACAGTTTAAAAGGGTTAAAAAATTATTTTAATTTATGACGTTGTACACAATGGTAAAATAACGTATAGAAATGAATAATTTTCCTGTTTGTGTTCTATTTGAAAACGGGGGGCCCCAAAATGCAGTAAACTTAACGCAATCTTGTCATTTATTGACTAAGACTTTGAAAAAAGCGACAAGCCCTTTAATAAAGTTAGATGAAATAATTTATACAGTTATTTTAATGAAAAAATAGTATAATTTATTTTAACTATAAAAAAAACCTGCTACGGCATGATTTTTTAAATGGAAAAATTTTTAAGATATTTAAAATCATTTTTTCTTTTTTTGATTTTCTGCAAAAACATACAGAAAATAACTTAGAGGTAACTGTTATATCAAAAGGCGTGGGATGCAAAACCACGAAAACCCACACAATATTAATAACCTTTGGATGAATTACCTGCTAAATATCTAATATAAAACTTGCATTGAAAGGCTTAATGTATATAATTATGAATTGATAAAATGGCTGTGGTGTGCATGTTTCATCGTTTATGTTCATTGTACTTTTTCAATATAAAATATTTGTTGCAATTTCATTTGAGGTGTCTACAAGTTATAAACATGTGCACTTTGTAAGTGACTATAAAAGCCAAACAACCAACAACAGCAGGTAGACGTATGGATACCATGATATCGGAAATAAACATTTTTTGAACTAGGTGTTTTGATTCTGAGTTTGATAAATGTATTTGGAATTGGGAGGACACGTAATGCTGCAATAAATGTCGCTACCTTTCAAAAATAAAGAAACAATAGTAAAAAAGTACAAACGGTACCGGTGATAAAACATGTACTTCTTTGCCACTATGTATACTGGCAAGAGAATGACTTTAAACTTTTTGTTTTCTTTTTTTCCGCCTTTTCTATGTGAAGCTTGCGTGTAATAAGCGCTTAAGCAAGAGGCGCCACGTGTCAAATTTATTTGATTACGTTTTAACTTGACATGCACTTATTTGTTATCCACGTGCACTTTTTGAAGTTTGGTTCAACGTTTGGGATGATTTAAAAAGTACCTGGTCTAATTGTTAATTAAGTTTTACGTTAAAACCTTTTTCACAGACGTTAATCTTAACAAAAATAAAATGTGTCAAAAGGCCGGGTGCCCAGAAAGGGGAAAAATACAAATACTGAAAAATACAAAAAACCCCGGGGTTAAATAACTGCGCCAAAATTTTTGTAAAAATTTTTGGCAATGGCAAATTTTTTTATTAGTGCAAAACAATTAAATATTGTAAAATTTTTTTGGAAAACTTAAAAATCAAAATTCCAATGAAAATACCAGGGGAAAATACACTGCGAAAAAATTCCCGTAAGGTTTCATGATCAGGTAAAAAATTTTTTGAGTTGTGCGACAAATTTTAAAAAATTTAAATTTTAAGGGAAGAGAATAACTAAAAATACTTAAAAATTCATACAAAAATACCCAGGGGCACAATACACAGCCGCAAAATTCCTTTTAAGGGTTTAAGACTCTAGGTCAAATACTTTTTAGTTACATGCGACACAAGTTGAAAATCGGAAATTTTTACTAAGTCAAGGGCAATAACTCTAAAAAAACTAAATATATCCACACAAAAATACCCAGGTGCACAACTACACATGCTAAATAACATTCCTGTAAGGTTTCATGACTCTAGGTCAAATAGTTTTTGAGTTACGTGTGACACAAGTTGAAATTGCAAAGTTTTACTAAGTCAAGGGCAATAACTCTAAAAATTCTAAAAATATCCACACGAAAATACCCAGGTGCACATTCACACATGCTTAGCAACATTCCTGTAAGGTTTCATGACTCTAGGTCAAATATTTTTTGAATTACGTGCGACACAAGTTGACAATTGCAAATTTTTACTAAGTCAAGGGCAATAACTCTAAAAATACTAAGAAAATCCACACGAAAATACCCAGATGCACAACTACACATGCTGAGCAGCATTCTTGTAAGATTTTATGACTATATGTCAAATACTTTTTGGAAATTTTTACTAATTCAAGGGCAATAACTCTAAAAATACTAATTTTAAATATATCCACACAAAAATACCCAGGTGCACAACTTCACATGCTGATTTACATTTCTGTAATGTTTCATGACTCTAGGTCAAATACTTTTTGAGCGACACAAAAAGAAAACGGACGGACGGAAGGACGGACGGACGGAAGGACTGGCGGACAGAAGGACGGACGTTCTAACAGGAGAGTAATAATGTGGCTACTCTATTGTTCTCTCTATTGTTCTTTTTTGGCACACAAAAGAAAATAGCCACATAAAAGCATTACGGAATGAATGACATCAAAGAGAAAGAACAGTTACCTATTATCCCTTTAGCCACATAATTACTGTCCTGTGAGTGCGGAAGGACGGACGGACGGACAAGGGTAAATCTAAATGCCCCCCCCCCTATAGTGGGGGCACAAAAATGTTGGTAAACTGAATACTTGAGAAAGTAAATAAAATGGTTTTGTTGCGTTGTAAAAATCTGGAAATAGGGTGATCTCTCGGAAGTATTAATCACAAATATATTACATGAAAATGGCAGATTCGGTTTGATTGAGTCAGCACATGAGAGAAAATGAAAAAGTTCAACACGATTTTATAGGAATTTAAATACTAGTTTAAGTCCATAATTGTTAAAGGCATCATTGTACAAAACTTTTCATTTCTTTCAAGCGATTAACGTTTCAAAAGGCAGGAGATATGGACAGGACGTAGATTGTATACATGAAAACCTTTTTATCAATATCTTCTGTTTAAGTTGCACCATTTATAATGGAAATGATGTATGATGATCGAATATCCTAGCTGAGTTTGATAAAAACAGGAGACATTATGAAGCTATTAATATTTGCAGTTTCAATATCATCGTCATGTTAGAGTGACACTGTTTTGATAATTGAAATCGAGTCTTAAAACAATCTTTTAGGGTTGAAATAAAATGCAAAGAAATATGATGAATAATTAAGCATTCATTTTAATTTGTATTATTTCATTGACTTTGCAAATTGTATATATGGACAGTATTGATTGTTGTAAGTTACTTGAATATATAAATTTAATGTATTTTAATAGCACTTTCATCACATAAAATATTAAATTTACTAGTATTAGTGGTCAGCAGAAGGGTTTATAAGGAATCTAGGCAAATTATCCAGTAATTTCTTCAATACATTTTCTTGATTATAGTTCATTGACCCAATGCGAGCTTTCGAGGATGTGCTTCAACAATGAAAGTGATTAGGTGCCTTGTTATTATTAGATTTTTTTCTTGATATAAGGGATATATGAATGCATGAATAAAACAGATATCACCAAGGATATGCCTTGTATCTTATGAAACTATTATCTATGCCGCCCTGCGAATTTAATTTCTCTCGTCTCTCAATAAAACATCAATATGATTTTAAAAATAACAAAGTTAAACATTATGAAAGAAATGAAATTATTTCAACAAGAAAATTTAAAGGATCAAGAGGCAATATATTACTAAGCAAAATACGATTCATGTAATTGGCCAATGAGTATCATTTTTAAAACTATAACAACACTCCAAAACTAAAAAACTTTTTAAAAATAGCATTGCTGGGGCATAATTGGCCCTAAATATTCAATATTTCCTGAACACTGGTGACAATAAAGATTGAAGTTCCCATTAACTTACATAAAATATGCATTCGGAGCAGTGGGCTATAATCTTATAGAATTTACGATATTATTTTTATGATTGATGTTCCTATAGAAATGACTGAAATGATCATGTATTATTTTGATCGATCAGAACGTTTCTTTGCTGTAGTTTCTTTTCGGTAATCCTACAATGAGCACAATAAATAATTGCCAGATATCCTGGATAAAGCACTAAAATCGAGAAAAGCATACATTTATTAGGAAATTTGTGGTAAATGTACATCTCAAACATAGACGAAAGTGAACCCTCAATAAAAAATATATACTAACAAGTGTTTCTTACTTTGTAGCTACTTTTATTTACACACGATGTTCAAGATGTCGTGTACAATGGAACACATAATAAAATGAGTCATCTATGTACGACACAAGTACAATGGTACAAAATAAAATGTGTACAAAAGTCGAATGATTCAATTGCCATCCCATTTAATGAAGTCTTACATTATTCTTGGTTTTTGTTGTTGTTGTTGCATTTTAGTTAGAATCAAACATGACATTTAACTGTCACGGTCTTAAATAGTTGAAAAATATAAACTAGGTTTATTTGGTAGAATTAATTTATTGTTATTAGCGTATTTGAGATAGAATTAATTTGATAAAATGTTGAAAACTTTTAGACCATTTTCAAAACTTTTTCCAATTAAGAGAAGAATGTAACATTGGTGTATCTGTATTTTACTTTTGACTAAATGGAGTGCATTGCTTTTTACTAAATCAGGTGCATTGCGTAACAAAGAAACTGGCCTAAGTATTGCTTTTATTCATAATCATTATTTAATCTAGTTGTTCTAATAAAAATCTGGAAACAAAGTGAAAAAGATTTCTTTTTCAAAAATGTATCAGCATACCACAATGTTACAAGGTTGTGTCTGTAGTATTATACATTCAAGGATATCTTATATACATAAGACGAAATGATATGAACTAGGTTACAGACATTGGTACAGGTGTTCTAGAAAATGTTACATTTTTTACATCTGATCTGTAAAAATCGAGATAGCATTGTAAATAAAATGTGTCTGTCAGTGTTAAAATGTCAATCATTTCCTTTGATTTTGTGAATGCATGATATGTAGAAGCATATTCACATTTTCGCATGTTTCGATAAGAAATTTTAATAAGGAATATTTCTGACACCGCCCACTAAGAGTAAAAGTACTATTTTGATCTTGAATCTAAAATCCCAATTAAATGATTAATCTTCACATTTCCTCACCGGACAACATATTGATATGTTTTCTTCTTCTGTCGCATATAATCTCTGAAGATCTTCTTTTGATAGTTGATATACTCTCTTTATCCTTGTAGTAAAACCCGATTTTAATACACAGCTGACTATTTCTACGACACCGACTCATATAGAGCCACTTTCAATTCATTGGCATTATCCATTGCACCTCCACACTAATTCTCACCATAACTGTATGTTATCTTCTTTTGACAGTGTAGAACAATGAACACACAAACCGTCTCAAACCGGGGAGACACCAACGCAATCTCCAACACTTTTTATAGCTTTCTTTACCCTGTCATATAATCTACATAATATCAAATTGAATTTGATCTAATCCACCAATAATTCGTATCGTCTATTGAAGTTGCGCATTGATGATACAGCAAGATAATTCTGAGATAAGCAATTTGACAGTTTGATAATACCTTACTATCAAAATAAACGTTTGTATATAACTGGCTTTGTGATTTGATATCATAATATGTCAGATGCATTGTCATTCATAAGCTATTTATCTGAGTAGACAATTTTATATTAATTCCATAACGACATAAGTGACAAAGAATTGCAGATTTGATCACAAAATCGTAAAGGTAATATTCTCTGTTGTAAAATAGGACAAATAAATTGATATTATCATCACTTTAATCGTTATGTATCACACGATTAAGGTAATATTATGATAAATTACTATACCCTTGGCACTCTTTACAAAATGACTTATAACCGGTGTTGTGGTTGTTGGTTCATGTCAATTATTTATCTCTAAAAGTACTGATAAGGGCTAAATGTCTTACTAACAGAAATGGTATTATGAATAACATCACACATATTCGGTCATTATGGTTAAGATATCATATAAATAATTTCATACATTTAAAATTCATAAATATAAAATTATGATGGTATCAAAATGGTCGGGATTTAAACATTTTTGGTTATAGTTGGCCATTATTCATCTCAAGTCTAGTTTCAAATTCCGTATATCAATGGATATCATTATGCATTACATACTTGGTATTTCTACTTAACGTTTTCTTTTTTAATGAGTTAAGTGATTAGTTAGATTAACTTTTATTTAGAAATGTAATATGTAAGCAAACATCTTTAGTTTAGAAATTATTCACAAAACTCATTAAATTAAATTAAAGTTATAACATCTAACATCTTTGCTCTTATCCATCGATTATTATCATAAGCAGCTTATACACTTCGTGGAACATTTAATATTAAAACTGCAAAACATAACATAACATATAGAAATACATATTGTTAACTTAAAAACCAAAATTACTCTTGTTTAATCAAAATCATTATTTGGTTTAACAACATTTGGAATTTTAATCTTATTGACAAGATATTTTTCCTGTGAATAAAATTATTCCCTCGATTAATTTTACGTTGACCTAAATGCAAGAAAAAACAACATTGTTAAGTATAAGCAAGGAAATAATCAGAGCGTTATCCTCTGGGTTTTGTACGAAAAAACAAAGAATGTCAATTTGTATCACACAATATATCAATCAGAAGAACCAATTAGCACTATAGAGAAAAAGACCCATTTGTCAATAATGTAAGTGATATATAAGGAGTTATTGTAGAATAATTTTCTTTTCTAAGCCACTTGGGAATTATGATTTATTTACATTTAATCATAATAGGATACCATTAAATATTTTTGTTTATGTTAAGATATAGGTTTATATAGGTTTGTGAACACACATGTCATAGATGTTTTTCAAAGTTTACAGTTTTAAAGGCAAAAAGCCTTACACTGGTTTATACAAGTTAACCATCTGAATAGATATTTCATTGTTTCTTCCGATGAGAAAACAACAACAAACACAACAACAAATATACTATCCGCTCACACAAAAATTTGATCATGCAAATTTATTGACGGTAGATGTAATTCAAATACTGAGATCAAATTATATTATTATGCAAACACATATAATATTGCATCTAAAATAATCGAATACAACATATCTATTTTTATCAATCGAATACATTATTCAATACTGTATGTCATCTATACTAGATATTTTTCTACAAATTTGTTAATATCTGAGCGTTTATTTTATTGCATTCATTAGTGCTATTGATATATTCTAAGTTCTTTTATTAGTTTCACCCATACACGTATGTAAGATTCATGTCTTAGATGTATGAATGTGTTTATACCAAGTGATTCCTCTAATGTCGAACTATTTGAGTATTCTAGGGACACCCATACTGAGCCAAACGATATTTAGTGTCTTATCTCTTTTATGTGCTTGACATCCTCAGCTCGATAGACAACTTAGTTAGAGATGACACATTGCCATTTAATTTAATATATCAGCTTCATAGTGATTTCTTCTGGTGATAATGATTCTATAATGTTTATCTGCTCCTGTCGTGAGTGATTTACACTATTGTGAGTATATGAAATTCGCCGGTGGATATCAAATTGTACAATGGTCGGTCCGATGGTACATATCCAAATTCGTTACGTATCATGACTTTTTTTACACCTACATAAAACCACAGGTGGCTGCCCAAACTTTTTCTCTACACATGCCTACAATAATGTACATAATAGTGAGTGCGCCAATTCATGTTGAAAGCAAATATACTTTAACTTGAATTATTCTAACACAATACAAACGACTTCTTCCACATATGGAAATTGCTATCAAGTCTAGTCATAAATGCTGGAACCACCCCATAAGAGTGGTAGAGCGATAATTCATGTACACAAAAATGACTCTTATATATAGAAATTTAGGAATATTACCATACTTACTCATTTTCGCTATGGTCCGTGTGGGCGGTAAAAACTATCTATCACGAGTTGTCCATACACGAGTATCCTATAAATGTGCAGTTTATAGATATCATGTCCACCTCAAGTCTCTGTATACACAGCCATATAATCTATTAAAAAGTGTGTTCACGTTATGACATATGAACAAAATTTAAGATAAATACTAATGTAGCTTATACAGGAAAAAAGCGCATTTAATATCATCGATAAGTGATGGTATATACGCCATACTGCTCTCCAAATCGTGCATTCATGGACGATTGGATATTTGTACTATCAACTGAATGTCCATTTTCTTTTTATAAACTTTAGACTTTCGTAGTCAGCAATAAGTATCTTGCAGCGTAAAACACACAAAGCTAGTGACTACAAAGGTAATAACAATACAATCGTTCACAACTAACAAGTCTATGTAGTGCTTGTAAATAAGAGAATCTTTTTCTTATTTTAATCACTTCTGACGAGTAGCAATTATGGTCTCAAATTAATCTAAAATGTTGAAACAGCTATCATCTGTTAAATGCATACATAGTAACAGAATATCTATGACACTAGTGTGTTTGATCTGTGAATTGCATAGAGGATAAAGTGTAGTCTTATTAAACTTGTGCATCTATTCACTAGCACGTAACACATAAATTTACATTCTTTACATCGTATGAAGACATAAAGAGTACATGCATGTGAGAATAATATGCGATAGTGTAATTATTGGATTAATAACTAAGTCTTTCACTTATATACTAATATAATACGCAAGAATGAACTTATATTATCACCATAATTGAGAAAACATCTTATGTTTTATTAAAGTAGTAGAGGTGTATATTCGTTATATCTATGATATACATTGATTAACAGATAAAACCTTGTGCTCATCTCGTATTATTATATGAGTTATCTAAGGTCCTCTCATTCTCTTCAACGTCCTCCTATACCTTGTACTTTCTATTGATATGGTGAGGTGCACAGTCATTAAGTGTCATTTAATTAAACACCTAGCTTTATATGGTGCTTAAATAGATACAACTATTATACTTCTGATACCACAATAATCAATTATAACACTTTATATGGTTGCCGGACAATTCTAACTTATATGTTAAATTATTTTTGTGTTATTTTATTATATCTTACATTTCGCAGGATTATGATCAAGACTTACTTAAGCGTTTTTATTATTAAATAAGAGAGAAGTGTTAAGTAAAGATCAAATATAATAATATCATAGATATATATTATTATATCAAAAGATCAGAACATTATATTATTTTATTTATAAATAGCTTACTTATGTATTTGTTAATTTCTTTTGAAGATCTAAAGCAAAATTATTAAATGTTACTATTTCATAGGAGACGATTAAATTCTTATATTATAACATTACGTATTTTAAACATGAATATACTCTATTAAATGATAACAAAAATTATCACTAATTCGACGAATGTAAGTATCACAAGAGTGATATTATGAATAATATGTAAGCATTAAAGTAATTGACTAGTCTAAGCACACCATGTTTGGATCATAGACTTTGTAGTACAATTACCTTCGGAGGTGATCTATACTGAATATTATAGTATGAGCGAATTATATTGAATATGTTGCATTTCAACAGTAAATGTTATACACTCAACTTTTTATTGGCTATGCACTCCCAGAAGTCTTCATTCATTATATTATAGCAATATTCCCATTTATTCACAGGGTCTAAAGACTCTTGGAAGTAATCGCTAGGAGTGATTCCTAGATTGACAATAATACAATGACAGTGGATATGTGAGAAAATATTAAAAGACATATGTACACGTACACTTTATCTGACAGCTTCTCATTGCAGAAATAGCCATCAAATCCAGTCCTTAAAGTGGACAGTCCATGACACCAGGCCCGTAGCTCGTGCGTGTTGTCTTTTAGGACCGCCCACTTTTATCAAACTTACTCGCAAGATATTATATCTTATATTGGTTATCACAGTACTAGTTCTATGTAATATTAAATGACGAGTATACACATTATTGAATTTACTCCTTTCAAGAGCTTTGCTAGCGAAAGTCACTATTGCTACAATCTAAAATTGTCACTGGCTTTAAAGTCAATATACATTTAGTGAACTACACTTTGATTGCTTATTTCACCATCATATGGATACATCCATCAGACCTGATAATGGAGGCACAGTAATCGTGTGCAAGGTTATTTTAGTACTCGTTTGGGTATACTTACTGATATCAAGCATTATTTATGTATCGAGACGTTAGAATATGATCTCCAACCGCGAACCCTCATGTTAATATTCGTACTTGCTCAAGAAAATAATCTTGATACTATTTTAAAACAACTTGCTTTTGTAAATATGATTTATAAAAATCCAATTATCCTTCTATCTAATTGTTTTTTTAGTAGGACAATATCTCTGTGAGCGTTTTGTTTATTCATTATTGTATATTTAGCTGTCTTTGTTTGTTCTTCATCACTTTTTCGATAATTTTCACAAACTGAACTCTATAGACACAATTCTCGTCAAAACATTAAGTACAATATTCATCATATTTAACAACAAATATGGTGAAAGTATAATACAGCTTTTTTTGGGCACATAGGTTATTCTAGCTCCTGACCACTAAAGTAATAATGAATTTTACGATAATCATTAAGCAACTAAATATGGAAGTACTGAGTGCAATATACTTATGTAGGCTTTTTCCCTTCTGTTTGTAATTATAATGTTCTCGTCTTGTCTCATTATAAAATTATCTACTCACGCGACTAGACTCAACTTGCTATAGATGATTATAATATTACAAAGATGAATGGTCTAATAAGAATGTAATTCTCGATTATATAATTACTTATGAAAAATTGATTTCTTGAAAAGTGGCTTACAATGTATACGATGATATTTTTTATATCGGCGATTTATTGTGATCTATGATAATTACAGTGTATCTTGACTGTCCGAATGTTTTTGTATGGTTTTCAGTTTCTGTCATCTGTAGAATAAAATGCACGATTAGAAACCCTCAGTCATAGAGCAATATCTAAAGGCTCTTATATAATAGTTATACGTCTTGAGTAAACCACCAAAAATATTAAATTTTATTGTTACACTATTAGACTTTACCTAAAGAAAGATCCAAAAGATGCACCACATAGCAACTATAATAATCTTGTCTTGTATAAAATACCACACAAATAGAAATACAGGCCACGAGCGCGCGAGAAATCACTCAAAATAAATAATATCTCTCCTGTACTCCCTATCTATCTTGATTTTTTATTTATACAGCTTATCTTAGTACAACAAAGTCGAGTTCTACAGAAAAAGGCATTAAACAACGATCGGATAGATCAATACACTTCTGAGCCTATAATTTTCTGCATGCATTATAGTAAGTGATGTGTATAATGATTTATGGATGTTTTATATCATTAATTTGTACTCGAAACATCTCCATGTTCTCACTCCCAGAGACTCAAGAGAAAATATCAAAGTGCTGTTGCTGCGCACAGTTCTTATCAAATCGTGTGTTGGTCATCTCAACCCGATATTTAGGTAAAACTTCAACTGGGTTTCCGTGATAGAGAGTGAACCAAACATAATCGAGCAGGACTGGTGTAGCGAATACATCTTGAATATGACGTTCTGGTGAACTCAGCTCACCACCAATTTATGTCATATTGTCATGCTGATAAGAAGTGTTCACTATTTTTCAAGTAGTATAAGTGTAATGTCTAATATTATTAAGAACGTACTTACCCATTCATTAGGCATATCCCTAAAAAAGATCCAAGCCACTTCAAAGTGACAACAATATCCGACAGGTTCAGTGTCAATCATAACGGACAATAGGGGCCCAATACAACAATAAATTGTAGGCAATTTGAACAAACTTGTACTTATCATATTATAACATTAGCGGAAATGAATTTAAAATGTACCTATATTAACATTAAAAGTATCGTAATCCTAGGCGGCAACAATATTGTGTTATAATTGAGTGTTCATTTCAAAAACAATAACAGGTTATGTGCCTTACCTTGTATTACAAGTTACTACCAATGTAAAGAATAATGTCAACAACTAATATCTCTTTTGATGCTTTTCATCCTAAGTTAGACAGAAAATTTCATTTTTACTCAGGAACACTCCGGTAAATTACAGACGGAGCCAATATGAACCCCAAACTCATAGGCGTCACTTATATAGAACAAACTAAGTTTGTGGATTGTGACATGTTAGTTTTTATCGTTATAACATAAGGATTATGTTGAACAATTGATCTCTCAATACGAAGTTATGATGTGTGAGAGAATTATGTATAAACAAATTCTCATAAGATAATAAGAAATGCGAAATTTCAGTGTATGAGTGATAAGAAGGAAATCAGCCGTCATCTATAGTGTTAATGAGCATCAATTTGCTAAAGTATCAGATTAGGCTCTTTTTCTTAGCGACACAGTGAATTCCACACCTCCAGCAACAACAACTGTACCCTAATAATAATTGGCCAACTTCCAGTTAATAAAAATAAGAGTTAATTATAGACCTTTTTCTTACTCATCAATCATCACCTATATATCGCTCCTAAGTAAATACTTTAGCTGGATCCACGAAACATTGAATTACTCCTTAAAACCATAAACAAAGAAATATGTGGGTTTTTTTCAAGGATTTCGCTTAAATTTGGTACTCTGTAAATACTGTCTTAATTAATTAAAAATAAACAAACATTTCATCTTTCATTTCCCTCTTATTCTGCTACCTCCTATAAAATCGTACAATACCATGAGACATGTCAGCATTATTCGTGATTTTAGTATTTAATATATCTGTGAGACCAGTTAATTACGTGATCCTCTAGCGTTCTAAGTTGAGTACTGGTATTCCCAAGAATTTATTTGAACCCTCTCTCTGAGCTATAATATTAGCCAGACGATTGTAGAGCATGGGTGGACAATAATTATTACTGTCTCTACTTCTCGCTCGATGTCTACCCTTCTCTGAAACACCTCTTACAAATATGTTACATTCTCAATAACACGCTTTAAACGGCCAGTTCTATCCACTCTTACCTTTCAATATGTCAGTCATATAGTTAGCAGCTATGATGAAGTGGGGTTGTTAGTTATATAATATTCTTGCCCTCAACCCCAGTCCCTCGACATTGCTTATATTAATTTAATGAGGAACCCTCTATATTCCTTGCCTTGCGCCTGAGGTAAGACGCTGTATTAAGGCCGAGTGAGAATTGTGACAAGTGTTCATTGGACCAATTATTTTACCTGACATGTGCACAAGTAAAATAGTCTTCATTTCAATAAAATATTGGTGTGGCAAAATAGACACATATGTGGTCTATAGCATAATAGACCAGTTGTCATATTTCACCAGCTCGTCTGGTATACCAAGAGATGGTTTATAACCTTCCAAGGACTAAGAGATTCAGAGAAAACAGAGATACCCTCAAAGTGCACTTTATCTCACAAATACATCGCTCAGTCATACTTCTTGTATTTCATTAACCAGACATCATTATTTAACTTTGCGACAATCATTGCAGCGAGCGTGGCAGCACACCACACCAATACATATTAAGCAGACTGTGTAGATGACCCACATTTGACCATTCCGGCTTAAGACCAAAGGCCTTTAATAATCACAGGCCGAATAATCGAGACACTATTGAGACGATAACATGGTCTTACCATTCTTAAATAGACCTCACTGGTGTGTCAAATTTATGCCATGCAGCTCCACCTATAAAAATTTATGTTAAGACATCGCTACTCAATCTTTGATGAGGTTTTTCTTCGGATCTTATGTTCTATAACATCACTACGAGGTCCATTCATGGTAGATATGGTTGATCAGAATCTTTACACTATAATTGTTTCTCTGTTCGTCATAAGTGTCAAGGTTGACCCACTTTAAACTATTGGTGTGGTCATAATTTGAATCTATAGGACTACAGTCATTATTATACTACAGCAGTATCTATATAGAATTCTAATAAATAGCAGGTAAACATCTGTGATTTTTAAATTTTATTTTTATATTCATAACCAAAAGTTTAGAGCTTCATTTTTTGTGACGACGTTAGCATGTTCAGGTTGGCTCTAGGCTAAAACATTTCTCTCATACTATATAAGTTTTAAAATTTCTAAGTAAATCTTTTGATCTTTCTACTACTTCATCGATATCAAAAAGATTAAACAAACTCTTTGTGTACATTCATAATGTTTATCACAGAGAGTGACTACAAGTGGATATTTATATTCGGTGCTTATAAATAATTTCAACTCAGTAATACCTTGTACCTTACAATGTCAAGCTTCATTTCATGTCCTAATCATTCATCGTCAATAAGTGTGCTTTGAATTCACCCTTGAATCATAGACTTACGTATGGTCACAGTAATGCTAGAACACCATCCTATAGAACAATACGACAACTGGGGTTAATAGAACGAACGGATTACAAATACAATACAATATCTTCTTTGTTTTACTAACTACGTAACCAATATTTGTATCAATGAATAGATTATCTCACTCAATTGTTTGCCATACGATAGAGTCAATGAACTGGTTATTATCTACACCCATATAGTTAGACCATTGTCTCCTGTGTGTCTTCACTGACATGAATAATTTCATTTACTCTTAATCTGCTAATTGGGTTTTTATGGTAAGTTTAGACAACGTTTTGATATATTATATTGTCTTCTATAGTTATACTTAATACTCGAATATGGTTTGTTTCATCTCTGCAACAATGCATATTGTCTTTCAAAGAATTTCCTGTTGAAATATTGCAACCTGTCATAGATCATGTTCAGTTCATGTGTGCTTTATATTTCCTGTCTCGAGAGCAATAGAGGAATGGAGATTATAGACATTATTCAGATCTCAAAGATTATATAGAGAATTAAGAACATACCAAGTTTTTAACGCTCGGATATTTAAGAATCTCCGTTGGTAAAAATGTGTTTCATGTATGAGTTTTCTAATAAAAATTAGTAGTGTAATATTTAATTCTATAAAGAACTAAGGGAACAACGTATACATATGTAAAGTGAATTGTAGTGTAAAAAAAAAACTCTCATAATTTACATTAAATAGTCAATGCAAGTGCCGAATGATAGTATCTTGGTGCTATTATTGTTGGTTAGCTCAATGTGTGATAGTGAGTGTGTATAAAATTGCGAAAAATTAACACAATCTCTAATTTTAAATGATTTAACAAGTTTCAAAAACATCCACTATCTGTGTCACAAAAATAGAAAGTCGTCCATGAGATGATATTAATCAAGCTAAAGAATGTGCAAAACACTTTACTGACTTAAAGATAAGGACTGAATATTAGTCAAAGTCTTCTTGCACGGAACACGTTAGTCCATCTGTAATTTGGCTCAAATTAAAAATTTACAATAAAAACGATAATAACCTTCTCACTCCTCACACATATGTGCAGAGATAGATAATCACCGTTTATGTAGAATACGAGTGGCCAAGAAACACACTCTAACTGAAGGAGAGGATAGTTATTCACAATGATACACAACATGTGTGATACTCGGAAGCATATGAGTATGTTACTGTTACATCGAAAGGTATGAAAAGCATAACCATGAAATTCACACAAGACGAATAACCCTTTGGCTTGAAATTACCTGCTTAATATCTAATATTAAACTTGAATTACAAGGCCTAACATAAATTGATAAATTGAATGTGGTGTGCATGTTGCATCGTTTATGTAAATATTTCAATATAAGATATTTGTTGCAATTGTGTTTGAGGTGTCTACAAGTTATGACAATTCGCACTTTGTAAATGACTATAATAGCCAAACAAACAACAATAGCAGGAGGAAGTATGGATACCATGACTTCGGAAATAACAATTTTTTAAACTACGTGTTTTGATACTAATTAAAACACTGACTTTGATAAATGATTTTGGACTTGGGAGGACACGTTACGCTGCAATAAATGTCACTACCTTTCTTTTTAAAATAAACAAACAATAGTGCAAAATTAGATACGGTACCGGTAAAAAAATGTGTACTTCTTTGCCACTTTGAATACTGGCAAGAGAATGGCTTTAGATTTTTTTGTTTTCTCTTTTTTGAAGCTTGCGTGGAATAAGCGCTAATAGTAAGAGGCGCCACGTGTCAAATTTATTTAATTACGTGTTAATTTGACATGCACTTATTTTTATCAACATGCACTTTTAGAACTTTGGGTCAGCGTTTGGGATGATTTAAAACGTACCTGGCCTGTTTCTTTATTAAGTTTTACGTTTGATTTTTTCAAAGCCGTATAATTACTGTTTAACAAAAATGATGGTAAACACGATACTGGAGAAAGTAAAAGGCTTTTGCTGTGATGTAAATAAAGTGTTGTTCTGTATATATTTCTTTATTCCATACATGTTATTGAAAATTTTTTGTAATGTATTAGTATTATGAAGAATTACTGTTTACTTTAGAGACATTTGAATATTATTATAACGACATTAAAGTATAAATGTCGGCCATTTACTTGCGGTTTCAGTTCTGTAAATAAACAAGCGTTCTTGAAAACTTATGTACGATATGTTCAAATTGATGTAAACTTGTTATTGGTTCTTTGTTGTTGGTTGATTTTATTTTTGTTGTTATTTTTTGTTGTTGTTTTTTTCTTGGAAAACTTAAGAAAGTAACACTAAAAGAATATGTCCTTTGTATGACACTCATTGATTTTACAAATAACAAACCACTCTGATTTGTGAACCAGTTAACCACAAAATGTAATATCAGACTGTTTTGTTTTTCAATTTATCACAAAAGTAAACATTTAGAGTACTATCTAGAAACATATTTCTGAATAAAAATGTTAAATAAGTAATCCGATAGTGAGTTCTTTTCTTTCATAAATTTCCAGTTCACTGCTGCTCAAATAGATTATTGATAAAATCTATAGCAAAATAATGTAATCAATAATGATATCTTGAACGTGAAGTCAATTCTTTAGAACAAAATACCAAGATGTCTTTGCAATAAACGCAGTTCTCTCCGTACTGGTTTTATATTTTCTTTATTGTGATTTTGAATTCAATGTTCTGCATGTTCTGATACCTGTTTTGCATGTGAGAGCTCAATCTGACATCTTTTATATTGAAACCAAGACAGTTTTCAATAAATAACACATTTCTTAAAATGTGTTATCATTCCGATTACATATCATTTCTCATAATTAAAACATGAAAAGTTATCCTAGTTGAAGAAAGATTTATGATTTTATATCATTGTAAATATACAGGGTGACAGAACATGTGCTTTAATGAAGATAACTTTTTTTATCTAAGTGCAAAATATTTGGCAAAAAGGTAAGGCTGATATACCACCTGTTTATATAAAATTGTCTACCATATGCCATTTTAATCCAAAGGAATTTTAATGATTGATATCATTTTTTCTCTTGATATCTTTTTCAACATGGATATGGTTAACATCAGAGACACTTTAGTAAAAAGGAAAAACATCGAAGCATTAAGATGTCTCCTATTATAAATTGAACTAATTTCATTGCCGTTGTTTTTTTTTACGTTAGAATTATATACATGTATATTATGATAAAGCTACATGCCAGACAAATAAAAGGAAGTATCTACCTAGTATATTCAGTAACTTAATAGATACATTGTCCAGGTTGGCTCCTTGCACTTTCATATCAGAACGGCCATTTTGTTATCTAATACTTAATATATACATAATTTTATTGGTATACATGTACCTTTATGAATACACAGATAATGTTTGACGTGTTGTTTCAAAAGCAGTGCTGCACTTTAAAACAGAAATGCATGCAAGTTTATCACTGGCTGTAAATAATCAAACACATCTTTGTTTATGTGCCGTGCAATCCCCCGAAATCATAACTTTGTTGTACATGCGTGAAACGCTAATCTTCGCTTTAAATATTTCAGCTGGTGGTCTGGTTAAATAATGTATCTGTTTGTGGTTACATTCATGCTATGTTATCATAGGGAACTGTCTGACCGATGTTTACAAAAGATGCTATGCATATTGCACAACTAAGAAAATGTCTGTTTTAAAACTACACTAAGACCAATGAGGTATTATATACAAAAACGTATAATATAACAGTGCTCAAGTTATTTGCTCATCGTACATATTGTGACATGTTAAGTTGTCAGTACATATTTCAGCATTGAAACCAATATTTCAGAAAGACTTACACTGAATTTCATAGTTATATTTCATCATGACATCCACTTATTTCAGAGGTGTGGACAATCACCGACTTTGCAATCAATCCCGTCAAACGTCCCCAAATGTACATGTATTTGCCTATGTTGTAAAACATCCGATTTTGATTACTATCGGAATAATTAAAAGACCGATGTATTTTTAGTTTATTTTTAATGATGTTATTAAATGATATATTGTAAAATATAAAGAGAGATAAAAGGAAACATCATATTGATGTGCCTTTCCTGGTGCATTATTACAGTAAGCAGTACCTCACAAGCAATAATACATGTATTGTGTTAATAAATATTTGTGCTCCACTCCAAAGTTACGTAAGCGCCACTGGATGTAAACACTGCCTATTTCACTGAACAGGATTCCTTATTGACTTTATATTGCCTTACTTTATGAGAAAACGAGAACGCTTTATTTTACTTCGAAGATTATATATGAGGAGTGAATACTTCCCTTGCCGTCGATGGATGATACTGGTAGCCTTATAACAAGGTTTTTGTTGTTGTTGTTGTTGTTTTTGTTGTCCTTGTTGTCTTCGTCATCGATGTTGCTTTTACGCTAAACTATCTAGTAAAATGACAAGAAAGGCCAGGAAAAAGGCAAAGAATCAAATTATATCAAAATTTTCTTGATTCCATCTCACATCTTAAGAAAAAAACATATTGATCTTGCATTGGTCGGCCTTTAGGAAACGTAAAATAAAAATTGTGACATCAATATTTCAATAACTGCCATGGCATTGAAAGATGGATAAGTCCATTTAAGGTTTTAGTGGGGTTGGCCTAAGAATTCTATGTTTGACTGTTTCCTTGCGTTAATATTATAAGACTTAGTGTCATGCTAAATCATTTCGTTAAAGGCTTTAATAATGTGTTAAAATTTAATCGTTTGGTATAGACACTCGGTAACAAAGCAAGGGGCAGGACGTGAAGTGGTTGCACACTTGGTTCAAGCGAGCGAATTGGTTGCAAACTTGACAAAATGGCGAACACGGCGTGATTTTTTGAAACGGGTGAACGAATTTTTGCCAGGCAAGTGGGTTTCTTTGTTATTTTGAAGTTCATTAGTATGTCTATTCCATAATGCAATATATATGCCACACTCGGTTAAAGGTTTCAGCATCCTAGATTCTGTTTTGACGAAGTTATTGAAGATATAAACTGATCATGTAGATATTTTGAAATTTGACAAGTGACTGTTCTGGTCGGGTTTTCTCCTAATTTATTCGAATTTGTAAGTTTTGAACTGCATTTAACAATAACAAAATATGTTTCTGTCAATGCTGTACAAATGGTTTAGTTCGCAAGTCCGAAGATAACGTTCAATACACAAAAATATCTTGTTCAAGCACATTTTGGTTGCAGACTTATACTTCAAGCATTTTTGGTTGCAAACTTATTCTTATTCTATTGAAATCCATAGTAAATCTTTGCAAAAGGAGTGTAGAAGGTTATATTTATTAACCTATTTTCAATGGCAATTATTGACATTTATGTACTGTTACTTGTTTTTGTCATACATGTTATTTATACTTTCTTCTTTTACAACAACTATGCACTTTATGTTTCAAATTACATGGTTCTCAGTTCAATACTATAATAATTAGTAAAAACATGCAAACAAAATAATAGCATATAGAAAAATATTTAATGATACTTCAATAAACTGCATACAAAACACACGTATGTGAGAGTACTGTTGTATGTAAGTGAATTATTTTCATCATAAACATAAGGACATGTGCACACATACGATGTTACTCGGTAAAATTTCCAAAATTTATCAAAACCACAAGAAATGCTAATTTGTTTGTTTCGAATGTAAAGATGCAGCAGTTGCTTTAGACATAAAGTGTGTAAATGTACTTGAAATATTTTTACAAACCAAAAAATAAAATGACATGCTTGTTTACAATATTTCGGATTTGATGTACATCATATGTCAATTGGTATTCTAAAGATGGTTTTGATTATTAGATCATAATTTAAATGATATACGATTGGTTTTTTACATTGACTGATATTGACAAAACTACTTAAAGTCATTGTTCGAGTTAGGGAATTTGGAAGATGTTTCGATTGGTCAATAATAATTAAGGAACAATTTAAAGAAACATGTGAATAATGCCCTTGTGTCAATGTTAATATAGTTTTTATCTACTATACAATCAAATTTATTTCAGATCTCGAAAAAATAAAAAACAATGAAAGCTGCTTGATGCTATTTTTCCTTCTTTTCCTTTACAGTTAGTCATGCCAAGATATAAAAAAAGTCCAAAGACTTTGTAAAAAGAAAAGAAGTATATCGAGGAGAAAAAATGATGAAGATAAACACAACTGAACTTCAATTTAGAATATTGTGTTTAATATCTATTTGAAAGACCCTGCGTTAGGATAAATCTGTATATATTTCTTATTAGATGAACGGGTATAATTGCCTTAATATTGCTAATTATGTAAAAAAATGATTTGTTATTCCTCGCTAAAAATAGCATGTCACATTATTGACACAAAAGTTTGCAACCAAAAATGCTTGAAGTATAAGTCTGCAACCAAAATGTGCTTGAACAAGATATTTTTGTGTATTGAACGTTATCTTCGGACTTGCGAACTTAACCATTTGTACAGCATTGACAGAAACATATTTTGTTATTGTTAAATGCAGTTCAAAACTTACAAATTCGAATAAATTAGGAGAAAACCCGACCAGAACAGTCACTTGTCAAATATCAAAATATCTACATGATCAGTTTATATCTTCAATAACTTCGTCAAAACAGAATCTAGGATGCTGAAACCTTTAACCGAGTGTGGCATATATATTGCATTATGGAATAGACATACTAATGAACTTCAAAATAACAAAGAAACCCACTTGCCTGGAAAAAATTCGTTCACCCGTTTCAAAAAATCACGCCGAGTTCGCCATTTTGTCAAGTTTGCAACCAATTCGCTCGCTTGAACCAAGTGTGCAACCACTTCACGTCCTGCCCCTTGCAAAGAGAAAACACAGATAGACTCAGTTACCCGGACTTTGCAAGATAGAGTTTACTCCCTTTTATTACGAAATGTGATATATTTTCTTCCTCTATTAAATAGTTAAGTTTTCAATTTTGTAAACCGAAAAAAAGGAAGTTAATACAAGGTAACTGGAAAGCATCTATACAACTCTTGTTTAGCTGCCGTTGAGTTGAAACTAACATTGTAGCCTACCAATGCAATATGAGTTTTATCTAATTAACATCAGAACACATATTCTCAAATCTGAATGTTCTCTCTCAAACTACTGTACACTTTACAAAATAAAGGTAAAAATTAAATTTTTAAGATTTTGTGATACAAAAAAGTTAAAAATAGTTGCTTTTCTATTAATTTAAATTGGCAAATTGTACTCATATACATGTAGTAATAATCAGAGGGAGAGCAGAGAGTAATAACAGATAGGAGTGCTTATTTATATCTTTGACAGTAATCGAATTTGGCCTAGCAACGCTAAAAAAGCAAGTTCGTTCTGAAAGGGCAATACATTTCGTGGTTGAATATTGTTTTTGTAAAAATATAGCAAATAAAGCAAATAAATAAAATAACTGGATATAAACGATTTTATTTTATTGTAATAATTCTAAGTATAATTTCAATCTCTGGACAGAAGAAACTATGTGGGTTGAATTGTTACATTACAGTAAATGGAAATTTCTGTCCAGTTGTTTGTATCATTATGAAATGCTAGTCTAGTTATGTCTGGCGTGCACAAGGACATGCTTTGCTGAAATTTATTGCATAATCTTTGATGATTTTGATACATTAGAGAACTCACAATTCAACAGCGATAAAATCTTTTCTTTTTTTGTCTTTATTTAAACAGTTTTACTATGAAAAAAATAAACATTTCATATCATTTAATCCATTTAATCCTACTTCCACTTTCCGCTTCAAAGGAATCGAGCAATACTCGATAAAACATAAATTAGATGTAAAATGTGTCTTCAACAGCTTCATGAGTTTATAAGAAAGCTTGCAGTATAATTGTAATACACTCAATTGTGTGACAATACAATAACATTGCAACAAGATACAAGTTAAATGTTGATGCTATACATCAAAGACGCCGCAAAAAGATGTAAACAGTCTCAGGTAATAAATATCCGAAGCACTAATCAATTTTTCTTCTTTTATAATAACCATTCATTGTTTTTTTATAGAAAATAAACTGCGTTACGCCAAGTATAAGTCCATTTGTGGCCATTTTGCCAGCATAGCACTGTAACGTGGAACGTTAGCTGTTGTATAAACTCTTATCAAATGAAATGATTAGCACAATAAAACTTTCAAAATAATGATATATAATTGTTCTTATGACTTCTTTGTCAGTTGATTGGTCACAAATGATTAGAAAATTATTTGTTCAAATTTTGGAATCTAATTTCATGAAATAGTTTTGATAACAAGAACGTGCCTGGGGCAAGTTACTGTATAAAACATGGTTAGGGTTAAAATATGTATGAAGAAGCTTTATAATTATTATATGTTTTTCAGAGTGATACATTGCAGCATGGACGGAAAAAAATGGAAATTGGGGAAGTGTCCAGGGCATTTTATAGGAAATAGTATCTTGATGCACTTATGAACAACCATACAAGAGAGTATCCATATGTATGTGAATTCTTATGAATGAAGTTTAAGTATGGTATCTTTACTTAATAGGGTGCATTAATCGAAGTTATAATATTTTGATAAAGCTCATTTACGGAAAGTAAATTATTTTTAAATCAAAGTATTGTTACATAAAGATAAGTTGTTTTTTTGATTGAGTCCATTAAATAAAATGTCATTGAATCAAAGTACTCCCACAAGTATAAAAAGCTTATTAATGTTACAATATATATGAGTTATAAAATGCTGTCAAGAGAAAATGAACTGTCAAAATAAAAAAAAATATTTTGATAATTTCTTTATGAATACATTTTTAGCTTTGAAATATTTTTTGTATTTTTTATTATTTATGAATATACATCTAAACAGATGTCAGTTGGTAAAGAATAAATTGTATATTTTTAACAACAGTGTAAACAAATAAGATACAAATCAATTTGTATCAATATTGAAAAAGAAGAGGCTAAATAAATGATAATAAGAAAGCCTGACAAGTGTTAATAAACAGGCGTATGTGCATGAATCTATAGGGAAGCAAGGGTGCACTTTCGAGGGAAGGAAACATTGTTATCTTTTCTGGTATGCCGCAAAATGAAACAACAGAGGTTCATCAGTTTATTGGCAACTGCTGATAATCATAACAACTCGTAATAAATAAGACAGTCAGTGATCAAATATATGAAGAACATTGATCAAATAATGGTCCACCACAGTGTGAACACAAAATACATTCTTTAATGTAATTAAAAATAATCTTATCTATTTGAATAAATATTAATATCTTCATAATGATATAAATTGACTTAATTAATTAGTATAGTAAATTCACAAATTGAATATCAATATACATGATTTATTACCCTTTCCGGATTTTTTCCACTTTTTTTATTGGATATTGATCCGCCGAAAGAAATTGATATCACCGAGCCAGGCGGGTAATATACACACAAAATGTGCCAGTTGGGTACCGCACGTTGTAAATAACATGCACTGTAGTGATGCGCGTTCGGTTCGATTTTACGCCGTGTAAATTCTGATAAACAAGCACCTTTTTATTGTTGAATAAAAAAGATTTACCAAAATGAAGTAATGATTAATATTCTCATCAGTATTGGAAACAAAAAATTGCCTGGTCAAAGCTGTATATTAAATACAAAAAAAGTGTCTTCAAAAGACTACTTCTTTTCTCTTGTTTACATTTGTTAGGTGCGAAAGCAAATACTTCATGTATTTATGTGACATAATGGTGTGGTGAAATGGTACATTAAAGGGAATCTTACTTCGACGTTTCAATTGAAACAGCAATAATTAATAATAAATATTTTAAATTCGTCAAACTCGGCAGGGGAAGGGTAATAAATTATATTGACGTTTCAATTGAAACATCAATGATTTAAAATCGTCTTACGGCTCGAGTGATATAAAATATTGGCAGGTAATATAACATAACATAAATTTTATTTAGCATTAACATAATATACAATGTTTATATTCAACATGATGAAAAGAAAAAAGTAAATAATGGTATACGCAGTGAGAGTAACGGTAAACATGTTTACAAGTTTATTCATAATTCATCCAGAAGGTCTTAGACCCATGTGGCAAAACATATATATACGAGGGCTGTTCAATAAATACGCGGAAAAGTGTCGCTATTTCCTTATTTTCCAAGTAAGCTGAATAAAACTTATACAGTAATAGAGACAAACATATTTTAAAAATACACAGCAAATATTGCCGTTCTGGCATGAATCATATGTTAACAAACGGTCGTTATGGTAACCACATGTAGCGATTACCGGCCCACTTTTGTTCATTTTTACAAATAGTCACTGGTTAATAATGACGTCGCATTTTAACCTTAACCGTGCGATTTTCACAAAATTTTGCATAATTTACGCGCAATACGCGTTACGCACATGACGTCATGTTAGTGTGTGACGTCATTCATGCGTTAAGCGGCCATATTGTTTAGTGCGTATGCGTTAAAATGGCATCGGAACAACGATCTTCAATAAAAGTTTGTGTTTTCAAAGAAAGAAACAATGCTAAGATTACAAAAAGCATATTGTGATCAGGCGATGAAGAAAACAGCAATGTACAAGTGGTATGCCCGATTTCTAGGCGTCCCACAAAGCATCCATGACGACAAACGCAGTGGACGTCCCAACGTAAAGTCAAATCACGCCGCTGTGATAAAGGAGCTGCTTGACAATGATCGTCGGATAACAATTCGCGAAATACACGAAAGATTGGATTGTAGCATTGGCACAGCGCGTCGCATTATTCACGACGAACTCAATATGAGACGCCTGTGTGCCAGGTGGATTTATAGTAAATCTATAATGGTATAACAAACTTACATAGATGTTCAAGTTCTTTGGATACTTTGACACACGGATGTAATCAGATAGATTAATCTGAGCAGTTTATTGCTCGTCCATTCAACAGGAAACCAGGATGTGGACTGAGGGAATACTGGGACGTCCCATCTCACCAAGGTCAAAAACCACTATATTTGGGTTAGGTCAGTGACCACCACACTCCTCCCCGTCCTATTTGAAAAGGCTGGCTGCCAGATAAGACCTTTCTAATATCTAAACCAGCACTCAATACGAGCCTATTGAATGATTTCCTGGATCCTTACCAGTACTGGTACTGTACCCTGCTCTAGTACATGTACCAAATAGGTGATTATCATAAACCAATCACCTGAGCAGCTCAGCTATGACTTGATCAGCTGAGCAGCCCCACTAGGACTTACTCAATTACCTGAGCAGCCGACTATGCAGAATTCTACGACTCACTCAATCACCTAAGCAGCCCACGATGCAGAATTCTACGACTCACTCATTAACCTGAGCAGCCCACTAGAATTTATTAGAATGAATTGTCACCAGTAGCACCCTGAGAAGAATTAACCAACATTAGTCTCTAACAATCACCAACAAACATAAAACCTCCTTCAGGTCTAATTGATTCACTGAAGACTTATCTCTTACTACTGTCAAAACACTCTAACCCACTCATGCACTGGTTCACACTCAGATGCAAGGATATGCAGCTTATATCTAGAGACTACCGCAACTCCTATCACATCTACCAGCTTAACTGCATGAGCATCCTGAGGATTATACCCCAATCCTCAATATAAGACCTTATCTGGACAATAAACGATCCAAACTCAGATTTATATTCAATAACCAACAAGAAGTAACCTTCACCCACAAGCTGTGAAACCACATTAAATAACCACACTGAATCATAAATCTCCGGTCTTATATTCTTACCTCCCAAAAAGACAACACATTTCCTTTGATAACTGTTATAACTCTGACATTATTTCAAGAGCTCAACCTAACAGATAACATCATGACAATTACTACTTCAGTTCTGCAAGATGCTCATTCTATTTCTGCCATAAGAAACCCCCAACCACACAATCCAATATTGTACTTACATTTGTAATGATCACTATTAATAGATGCCTGCATCCAAATAGATCCCATACAAACTGTCAAATAAATTGCTTGTCGGCCTAACAAGCAACCTACCAAATGACATTATAGGTCATCTAGCTTAGTAGAGACGGGAACTGCGTGCTTGGTGACCCCCTACATAGCAGTGAACTTAACTGACCAGATGCAACTTGCTTGTCTATATGGGAGCAAACCCTCTCTTAATGGTGACTATATTGTTACCAAACATCTCAGTTCTGGGACTCAGATTTCTGAAAATAACACCAGAATGGACTCTAGGGCCTTTTGAAACATAATCACCAATAAGCTCGCAACCCATTATTACTAAGATGATTCCTAGATAATGAGCTTACACTCCTTGGATTCGTTCCCAAGGTTCCTAATTACCAAGACTGATTGTAACACACTCAATGACAGATGCGATTTTAACCTGAAACCCGTAGATTTTGGTTCCTTCCCTGGCAGGCTTCCCAAGACCCTTAGTGACCCAAGTGATATTTTACTTGCCAATAGCACCACATCTACATCGTCAATAAAGGATCCCCCAATTCATGGGCCATCATATACTAATTGACACCTACCGCAAGGCAATTTACCCCAAATCGATTTCCCACATGGTACCAGACATTACATCATTTTACCATGATTACGATTTGTTCTGGGCCCCAAATCGATTTCCCACATGGTCCTAGACATTACATCATTTTACCATGATTACGATTTGATCTGTGCTGCAGCAACTTACACCGGGATAGATCCTTCAACCATCCCGCCAAATTACCTTGTGGCTCCCAAAACCAATAAACCACCTTATATGAGTGACCAGTCTATGGTATGCAATCAGCTAAACTACCAGATAAATTAAATTACCCCATGGTAGTTCTTCTCTGATTAACCACCAGATAAATTTAATTACCCCAATGGCGGTTCCTATCGGCAGCTACCCTCACCCCCACCAGTACTAACTGGTAAACGGCAGGCTTTTATTCGCCAAGACTTATTCCAACTACAAGGAATTTCCCTCAAGTTGATTTCCTACATGGCACCCTGGATCCAAACACCATGTTTACAACCTGATTTTCCCCAGATCGATATCCTACATTTTGTTCTATCCAATTCCCTTCCCCCCTTTGGGATTAGAAGAACCACATATTAGAATAAACATGATATCGACCCAACATTGTAGCCTTAAAACACCTAAAAGCATTTTATAAACTTTTAGGGCTACCCTTTGACCTTAGCCTAATCAACTGTGAAAGTCTTCTCAAACTTATCTTCCAGTAGCCTCTATCACAGTTTCCCAAGTCACAGAAGAGTTATCTTCATCAGAATGAACTTCATAACTATCAGTACTGACTGAAGAAACCCTCTTTCCTTCACACCTTTCACTGCGTTTGCTCCTACCAAAACTGGCCTCATGGCTCTGTTGGAACTTACGGACCAATAATTTGGCTTGTTCGACCGTGGATGGATCATGCATGTAAACATGGAACCCAGCTTGTTGGTCTAATAAACCATGGCAAAACCTACTTATAACCTGACTTGTTATAAATTGGGCACATACCCCCTGAAAGGCTTTATCGGCTAAGGCACGTAACCTGTCTGCAAAATCATCAAGAGATTCGCCATGAACAGGCTCAATCAAACCGAGCCTGCAACATTTTCAATTTTGTTGTATTGGACTTTCTTTAGGGATTCTGTTTTTCTCTATTTTGAAAAGCTTGATAAAATTGCCCTTGAGCTGCCTCTGGTGAGATTTGGTCACCAAACAGAGCCTCCAGTTTATCGTATAAAGAAGCATACGATTGCACTTCACCACTATTATGTAAAATTACATAATAATCTAAAGCTTTGCCCTCTAACGTCAAGCACAACGCACATAGTTTATCCTCATTTGACCACTGGCACATCTCAGCATATCTGGAAAACTTAAAAATGAAAGCTTCCCAACTGCCATTGCCATCAAATGTTAAATTCGTGGGCATTTTATCTAACGATAGTCTTGACCTGGCTGTTACAGGATAAACTGGTTCCCATCCCCCATGAGATAATGGCTCAAACTCATTATCCCCTAATGAGGTGGTCCCCTGTTCTTTCCATAGAGACCGCTCAGACCCAAAATCAGCAGGAATAGCCTGGGGAACCCTAGGTGTGGTAAACATATGCCCATTATACCCCATGCTATCCCCACCCATCACAGGTCTACCTTCTCTACGCCCAAATACTGAAGTGCTTTTCACCCCAGCTGACCTTCTGACCACATCAGGCTTTACTGCCCCAGGCTTTGGTTCCGAAAAGTCAAAAAATGACTGATCCAAGGACCTAAATGACTTATCCAAGGACCCTACCCCTTTAAAATTTTCAGTATGATGCTCTAAAGCCTCCTGTTTCCTAGGGAATTCTTCCAAAACCTCATTTGGTGAAAAATCTATCATATCTAATTCCTCACCCGTGAACTTTTTACAACATATTGCAGACAATATGTCGCCTGTGATATCACCGCCAGCCCCCCTTATAGATAGGAGAATAGCAGCAACCTTCTTACTAACCCCCGGAATTTTAACCAACTCGTCCTCAGAAGCAAAATTAATCGCAACCTTAGATTTATTGGTGTGGGGGCCTTTTGTGTCTGACCTATCCATCGCCATTGCCATATTAATAATTACTTATTACAATATTTTTATTACAAATAATTAAAAATATCAGGCAATTACAGGTCATGCAAAGTACCACTTACCGTTACTGTAAACCAATTTCCGAAATAAAATTTATTTTATTCCACACACCTGCACAATACTACAATATTGTGCCTTACAGTAACTATAATAAGCAATATTAAAAGAATATCGCTCTTTGAATTATGCAATATAAAAAATATCACACCTCTTTCTGCCTGAAAATAAGCAATATTATGAAAATATCACTCTTAAAAATTCCTCTGCAATTTTCTTTCAAAAAATGCTAGGTTTTGGAACAACAATAGAAGAAAAAAAAATATGATACCGGTATCAAATATCCTAATTAGAAACCACAATGGTACAAAAACCTAAGTGGGTCCGAAGACTGGTAGCGTCTTAAAAATACAGGCCGCAGCTAGAATTGAATCACCGCTGCCACCATTATAGTAAATTTATAATGGTATAACAAACTTACATAGATGTTCAAGTTCTTTGGATACTTTGACACACGGATGTAATCAGATAGATTAATCTGAGCAGTTTATTGCTCGTCCATTCAACAGGAAACCAGGATGTGGACTGAGGGAATACTGGGACGTCCCATCTCACCAAGGTCAAAAACCACTATATTTGGGTGAGGTCAGTGACCACCACAGATTTCTAAAATGTTGACAGACGATCAAAAAATGGAAAGGGTGCGGTGTTGCAATCAATTTCTCAGACGCTTTCATAGGGAAGGTGAACGTTTCTTGCGACGGATAGTGACTGTTGATGAGACATGGATCAGCCTATACGAACGTGAAACGAAATCACAGTCTGCTATGTGGAAAACTCCAGGATCGCCTTAACCTAAGAAGTTTAAAGTCGGCCCATCTACAAGGAAACAGATGTTCATCGTCTTCTTTGACGTCGACGGTGTGATACTGAGCAACGCGGTACCCCTGGGTCAGACTGTGACGGCGAAGTATTATTCTAAGGTGAATAAATTTATTTAATCTATAATAAGATATTCATTATTATGTCAATACATTACCTAATAATTATCTATATTTGTGTAAGTAATTATGAAAATTAATTATCGCGACAATTTACTTATGATTGTATTTCTTTATGCTTTCAGAGTCTGAGACGCGATTTTATGAGGGCGATGAGAAAGAAGCGGGCCACGAAAATCGCCGACACAATATTTCATCACGACAAAGCACTGTCTCATCGTGCGGCCGAAACACAGTACACAATCAGGAAACTCGGTTTCGAAGTCCTCGAGCACCCGGCCTACAGCCCTGACCTCGCACCATGCGATTTCTGTCTGTTACCGACACTGACGAACGTTCTGCGGGGAGAACACTTTGATGATGTGGACGAGTTGTCCTACGCGGTGCAAGGTGCAATTTCAGAGATAAATAATGGCTCCTACTTTAATAGTTTCGTGTCATGGATCAACCGTTGTAAAAAGTGTGTTTCCTTTCAAGGAGAGTATTTCGAGAAGGACTAGGTGCGTGTTTATGGTGACTCTCATATATGCGTTGAGTGTGACGTCGTTACGACGTTGGGCCGGTTTCACTGCGATTGCCTTAGAAATACTTGAAATTGTACTATTAATTTTTATCCGATTTTATTGAAATTTTGCGTACATGTTTATTTATTTTATATGTTTATTTACAAAATGTAAAGAGAACGTCAATTCCCATGAATATTAAAAATATTGCAGCCCTTTTCCGAGGAGTATTTATTGAACAGCCATCGTACATGTACAAATATGGCGAAACAGGTCCATGCATCACAAATATGAGTATCAAATTTATAAATACGTAATTTGATTATTTTAAGTAAACAAACAAGGGTACAACAATTATTTTCTTATGGATTTGATTACTCGAAGATAAGGGAAACAACTGTTTTTTTTTTTGTTTTTTTTTTTATTTCATTCGAGATACCTCGGTTATTCGCGTAGTTCATATTGAAACTGTTTATGGGTGTATTGTGTACATAATGACAAAAAGTCATTTACTATTTTCCTCGTTGGTCACATTTAGTTCGAAACGAAAGTAACAAAATGTGACACGTGGATACATTTTTATTCTTTTAGTAAGACATACCTATATATAACCATATGCATGACTATTTTACTAGGATAAGAATAACAGTAAAACACTTGATGAAAATAGTACCATATAACATGTACTTACAAATATATGTATAACAAGAGCCATGTCAACATGGCCATCCCCGCCGAATGTGTTTGCTCATTGGAAGAATGTATATGCAGTAGAGCAGAATAATTCCATTTTAAGAGGTCTTTTGGTAAAGAAAACTGATGGCTGAAGTGATTACAAATTTGAAACCTATGTGAATACTGATGGCTGAAAATAACAAAGGGCAAAAACTGAAAAATAATGCAGGGTAGGTTATCATTCATGTGTGCTGCACCCCTCCTCAGTAAAATATTAACCTATAAAGTTTCAAGTTGATACCTCAAATACTGTTTGAGATAAGCTCAGGACAGAATAGTGTGAAAAAGAACAAAAGGCAATTACTCAAAAATTGTATAGGGAAGAGTTATCATTCTTATGCACAGCATTCCTCCTCAATAAGATCTATCCACCTATGACATTTCATGTTGACATCTCGAACACTTTTGAGTTATGCTCCACTCAGGTGAAAAATTAAGCTCAGGACAAAATAGTATGAAAAAGAACAAAGGGCAATAACTCAAAACAATATAGGGAAGAGTTATCATTCTTGTGCACAGCATTCCTCCTAAATAATATCTATCCACCTATGACATTTTATGTTGACATCTCGAACACTTTTGAGTTATGCTCCACTCAGGTGAAAAGTATGAAAAAAAAACAAAGGGAAATATCTCAAAAATTATAAAAGGTAGAGTTATCATTCTTGTGCACTGCACACCTCCTGAGTTAGATCTATGCACCTATGAAGTTTCATGTTGATATCTCAAAGGCCTTTTGAGTTATGCTCTGGACAAAAATTAATTTTGAAAACTAACAAAGGGCAATAACTCAAAAATTATGCAGGGTAGTGTTATCATTCTTGTGCATTGCACTCTTCCTTAATGAGATCCATCCAGCTATGAAGTTTCCAGTTGATACCTCAAATACTGTTTGAGATAAGCTCAGGACAAAATAGTATGAAAAAGAACAAAAGGCAATTACTCAAAAATTGTTTAGGGAAGAGTTATCATTCTTATGCACAGCATTCCTCCTCAATAAGAGCTATCCACCTATGACATTTCATGTTGACATCTCGAACACTTTTGAGTTATGCTCCACTCAGGTGAAAAATTAAGTATGAAAAAAAAACAAAGGGCAATATCTCAAAAATTAATGAAAGATAGAGTTATCATTCTTGTGCACTGCACACCTCCTGAGTTAGATCTATGTACATATGAAGTTTCATGTTGATATCTCAAAGGCTTTTTGAGATATGCTCCGGGCAAAGATGTCGGACGGAAGGACGGACGGATGGATGGACGAAAGGACGGACGGACGGAGACTATTTCTATATCCCCCGCCGCCTTTTCGGCGGGGGATAATAATTTGGCTTATCACATATTATTATTTAGGAAATAGATATCAATTTTGAGTGCATTGTTGTAGAATAATGCACGGTTTGAGTTCAAATGCGTAGTAATATAATCACGAAGGCCGATAGGCCTGAGTGATTAATTACAAAGCATTTGAACGAAAATTGTGCATTATTATACAATAATGCACGAATATTAATATCTATTTCCATTCTAACACGTCAAGAAAAAATATAATTATTATTATAAAGTTGAACTTAATGTTTGGTGGTTAAATTTGTTTTCGCCTCAGAGTTTCCCATAGAAACGTTCCCATAGAAAAAGCTGTCGTTAAATCTTCGTGTGTAGAAACATTTTGGGAATAACGAATTTTTTTAAAAACGTCGATAAAACTTTGTTTATTTCATTTCACTCTATAATTTTCAAGCGAAATACAAATTATCAAAAGTGAAATAAATGTAAAACTTTAACTCGTTTGCGACATTAAAATAGCGTAATGGTTTGACTGTTTTGCACGTGCTGTTTGGCGCTACATTGTGACGTCACGTAAACAACACTTTAAACGTCTGTACAACGTTAACGACTGAATTAAAGATATTGGTGTTCGGATTCATTTTCTTAGTTAAAACATTTTCTTTCATTCTAGATAATTTTCTCAACAAAATTCGACAAAAAATGTTTTTATTTATCAGATTTTTAAAACAAAATGGCGCCCTCAATGTGAAAATACACGGGGAGATAATAAGAACGGCGAGTGCATTGTTGTAGAATAATGCCTTCCGGCCTTCTTTGTCTATATAGGAAAATTTCCGATAGTGTTAGAATAATATATAACTCACTTGCCATTAATGCAAAAGCTTTTTCAATGTACATTCTTAAATTTTTCACAATTCGTCTATTTTCTAAATTCATTAACTCAATAAACTTTTGCATACTTGGGCGATTGGCATAATAATTTGGTATAAAAAGTTTCCTTAAACCACTGTATAAAGTACATTCCAGAACAAAATGATATTCATCTTCTAACTTGTCACAAAAAATACCTTTCCTTTCATTTATAGGTGTACTTACAGGTCTAGTCCACCGACCTGTTTCAATAAAAAGCCTATGCGAGCAAACTCGCAGGCGAGACATACATACACGATATTTTCTTACACTTAAAGAATTAAGATATGGTTGAAATCTGTGGTTTGATATATGATAAAAGATTGCTCTGCTAGAGTCATTTAATCTACCAGACCAATTTTTTAAAAAGCATGATTTCCTTAAGAACAAAGATTTCTAATTCTTACGTAAAGTATAAAGCAAAAGCATTTTATATTTAATATAAAGTATACTGATTTCACATTTTTCAGAGGAACGAAATATCAATGTTTATCCGTTGTACACATGGAATATATTGACGACACGTCAAAACAAGGACAGAACAAACAAAGTGTTCTGATAACAACGTTTTAAGGGGGAAAAACAACGTACTAGTATTTGAATAACATTTGAATATGCTGGTATACATGTATGTGAAAATAAACAAAGAATATTTTTATACGTCGTGTACTGATAACATACTAGTGTATTGTTTACACAATTCTTTTCTTATTTGCGAAATATAAGTATTTAGCAAGGTTACAGATTATCTTTTCAGAAGTAATGGACATTAACTTTTCAAATTTATTGATTGATGGCCAATGATGATAGTACGGTTTTAGATATTAATTCTTAAATCTTGATAATGCGGACAAGCTAGGAGGAATGAAAGTCTGATATATATGGAAAAGCCGTTGTTTAATCATGTTAAAAGGAATGTCAATTACGAATTGTTCATTACATAATTATATACATTAGCCCAATCTCAGTCAAAATTTTTTAATCAATCTTTTAACATATATCTTTCAAGAACTATGGTAAGAAGGCGGATTTATCGGTGACATATACTAACCACAATCTAAGAGCCACTTCAGTGCACTTAATTGATGATGCACAGGTGCAATCTCGGCATATAATGAGTGTAACTGGCCATAAGGCTGAAACAGGCTTGAAGACATATTCAGGATACACTGATAACAGCACAAAAAACGAATGTCAAACACAATTAGTGATGCATGCGAAGGTCCAGCCATTAAGAAAAAAAATCAAAAGCTGCCAAAGAAATTCTCGCTTTGGAAAAAGAAAATGTCTCTCCGATGAGTCACGTAATCAAGATGATTTATCTGACACAATGTCCAATGATGATGATTTTGATGGCTTTCTCGGGAGTTTAGACTGTAACAATAACTATGCTTCACCTGTGCAATCACTGCAACAATCAGTTCCAATCAGTTCCAACGGTTATTAACTCGCGATTTATGCATACCAGATAATCGCCTATCCAGCAACCGCTGCAGCAAATTATTAATACACCAACTACATAATTCAAGTGTTTCTCAACCACAGTATTTAGGGTTTCAGTCAATAATGCCTTCAATTATTGGCCAAAATGCAACTACATTTGTGTAGTTGTATTAACATCAATATAAATATATATATAATATATATATATATATATATATATATATATATATATATATATATATATATATATATATATATATATATATATATATATATATATATATATATATATATATATATATATATATATATATATATATATATATATATATATAAAGTGACATTATGCAGCTACTGTTTTGTTTAATAATAGTTAAATTGCAAAATAGCACAATTCAGTTTTGAATCTTTAGTAAACTGTTATAGTACTTTTGTGTCAGTTATCACTATTGTGATAAATGTTGTGGTTTTTTTTTTTGCTTTTCTTTTTTTTAATTCGTATCATTTGTATCATGTTATCAAATATTAAATTTACAGTTTTACCGGTGATCCGAGTTTTGAATTATATCAGACATATATTAAAACAATTATTGACAAGTCAGCTTTTGAATATGACACTATTCATTTAATAAAATAGTTATTACTAGTGAGCCATTGAATATGATGTGATATCGCCTCGGTCAATATGACATTCTGCCGATGAATATCACATCATATTCAATGGCTAGTCAATAATTGTATAATATATGCCATATAATTATAATGTATCTAATTTTTCGCATACACAAAGTGCTTTTATGTAATACTGTTTTTTTTTCAGCATATTTAACATGTGAACTATTAAAATAAAATCACGTTCTACTGCACTGTTTAAACAATTTTACATAATATAATTATTGCAGATGAAACTAAGACGGACCAGACCTTGGATGATCTCGATAACATTCTGTGTTTAGAAGTTGCAGAACCGAAGGAAGGAAATTCAAACACGACAAGTTTGTTATCGAAAAAATATATCTGTGTTTATTACATTGAAAGTGAAAACGGAACAGACTAAGTGAAGTAAGATGTGGTTGATTGTTTAAACAACATTTGATAATATACTATTTTACTATTTCATGTTTTCCTTGTGCATGTAATTTCAGGAAATTCGCATGAGGCAGCAAGCAATGGTAAACTGTTTGCAGCTACTAAAGTAAACGAATGGCAACCAGCAAATCATCAGTCCAGACCTCGCAAGCAAAGAAAGGTAAATAACGTTTTATAGCGATTATATCTTACATTTAAACATTGCCAAATGTGTGTTATTTATTGCATACTTTGTTAATACCACTTGTAATGCTTTATAAATGTGAATTTATACTATCATTTTCATTTTCTATTATAATCGGAACCAGTCTGTAGTATACTTTAACAACGAGAGTTTTAAACTGTTTAGCGGATACATTATAAGCTTATTATTATACGAGATACATGCACATAAAGGGAACTATTGAAATATGAATGAAGGCCTGGTCTTTTTACAACAGGGTGCTAGCTCCTTTAAAAGTCTTGTTGAGATACAGTTTACATTCACTTAGGACAGTCATGCTCTTTTTATCTTCATTTTTCTGAAATTTTGGAACAAAATACCAGCGTAAAAAGTCACACAGATCTGTTTGAGTACATGTTTGATATGAAATTTTGTTCCAGTTGTATACATTGACAAAGGAAATTGACAAAAAATATAGGCGCAACATATAGTAAAACAAACAAGCTGAACGCTTAAGCTTGTTTATTGGTAATTTCATATAAATTATTTAGCGCCATTATGGAATAAATCGAGGTTAAATAATATAAAAATACGTGAATATACTTCTGTTGTGAAGTGTCTTTTTAAAAAAAATTATATATATATTTCAATTGTGCTTCTCACTTGCCAATATATTTTAGATATTCACATCATAGTGCGAATAATAAAGCAATTTCACATGATTTTTTATTCTACTAATCAAACGCTTTCAAAACTCATATCAAATGACGTTTCTTTAAACGATTTATGAACGCACTGAAATCTTTGATTGCAGTTTCTATGCTTTATCTAAACAGGAACAAAAACATGTTTCTCATTCAATTTCAAGCAGTTTGAAATGACTTCTTTCTCACTTATATTTTTCAAGAATTTTAACCCGAAGAGTATACGTCTGGTTACAAAAATGAATATAAATATGTATCTGGTGACATTCAAAGGGCATATATAACCCAGCTGATTCAGAAGTAAATTTTGCGGTAGGTGGTTTGGAAATCTTACGGAATTTCAAGCCATATGGAAGTAATTTTTATGCAAAGGGGTACGAAAACCCGGTTTTTTGAAGATGTTATTGAGAAAATATCGCCAGCAATTTCGAGTACATCTTGCTGTCCAACTTTCGATGGTAAAATGTTGAAACAAGGACTGACTGAAGCCTCCGGAAATATAGATCTGCTTGGGTTTGAGGAAGGTCCATCATTAAATGATAGACTTAGTGAACTGAACTCTGAATTGAAAAAAAAAACACAACAAAATGTTATTGATAAGCTGAAAGAGTCTTAAAAGGCAATTATGCAGCTCCTGAAAAGTGTAAAAGATGCAAACAAGACAGGAAAATGGGACGATAGAACATAATTGGATGTGGAAAGAATTTTGAAAAATAGAACATCGCTTGCAAGTGTTCGAGATGTAGATATGAGAGTTATAGTCCGCTATCTTAACAAAGTGAAAAACTTTAAACTGAAAGAGAGTGGCACAAAAGCTAACAACATAAAGGCAATATTTGAAGTCATTGATGTTCAAACTATTGACTTGTGTCCAGTATCCATTAACTTACACACAAATGAGAAAAGAAGTCAAAAGTCTGTCCAAATGCTGTCAACACTAGCATTTAAATGTTTGGAGAATGTACCAAAATCAGTGATAAATATCGCAGGTGCAGAATATTTGTGGCCCGACAAACTAAATAGTTGGCGCTCTAATAGCCCTATCAAACACAACATGAAAATCGATGGTTTGGATTAGTCATATTCTTGGTTTTATGTACTTAAGCTAGTAGACAGCGGAAATCAACCTGAAGTTTGATGTATAGACTCTACACACCTATTGACTAGGACTAGGTGAAAAACTTGTCACGGTGGAAAAGAAGGACTTGATAGTAAGCCGTGGTTAAACGTTGCAAAACAGGGAAAAACACTCTTAACACCAGTTATGGTTGCAGACATCGTTGATTCAATGTCTATGTCAATGGCATTTACGCATTTCAGCAAACCGGTAAAAAATGCGATGCGAGAAAACGGTGACTTTGAGGCTGCATCATTATGTGTGATGGATTGGTGGCATGCTGAAGATGACCCAGGTTTGGATGCAATCGAAAGGTTAAAATTGCGAATGAAACATTGAAGGAAAAAGACTTCTTAGAGATGTTGACTTCGGGTCATTCCTACCACTAGGTTGTTATGTGAAAGGATGGCCCTGTCAACTTTGGGAAGCTTTAGTTGCAGGGATAGACGCAAAAGCACAGTTATATGCTTTAACAAAGTCCCAAACATATAATACGAGAGCATTTAGTTCTATGATGGGTGAAACCTTCTTTGCTTAACTTACAAATCAAGACAGAAGTTCGCATGGCACAGTCACTGCAGAGGATTTCAATAGATATATCTATCGCACTATTGAGCAAATGTAAATTAGACTAGATAAAAATATGTAAGCTATCTTTTATCAACCTATATTGCAGGCTGGCATGGAATCAAAACTGTGAATGTGCATATTATAAAGGTTGCTACTAAACAGATATCAATTAAGGTTTAAGGTAATATCATATAATCAACATTAGATTGTGATTGAATCATAATAATTACTTTTGATGATTATTTATAATTTATTTGGGCCGTTGATGCAATGTTTCTTTTTATCTCTATTTGTAATTAAGGGATTTTTATCAAATTCTCACAGGACTTTGACAAAAAATCTTGAACAAAAAAGTAAGCTTCCCTAGAAATGAATCTCCGGTAAGCGATCTATGGCCACCATGACCCTTTTGTTTCACACATCTTTACTGACAATTCTTTTCAGGAGTTTTGTGTACAGAACGTCAGCAAAGACACCGTATAGACTGGTAGACAGATCTGATTTTTTCTTAAATTCAGTGGCCGATATTTCTGTGAATCAGCACCAAGATAATGATGTGATTACTTTGAAAACACCATTAATAACTGCAATATCTCCAAAGCAATTTCTTAAAATGTATATTTAACATCTTTCCAACATCTCCTCTGTCGTCTGTATGTGTGTCTTGTGAGGTCGATGAAGGCACCCCTATAAAAATGTTGAGCGTTCTTTGCGTTAGTTATTCTTTGCGGTAATTTGGCGCAGTCTACGCCATGTTTTAATTAGAAAGAATAAAGGCAGTGAATTAACAACATATTCTTTTCTTTTTAGGTAAGTATTTACAAGTTAGAGAAAGAAAAAGACTTTCCTCGATAGGTTTATTCATTGTATTTTTCGTTTATTGTAACTGTTATCAATGACATTGTATTGTTTTGCTTGCAAACATGTTTAAAGTTTAGAGTCATATGTTTTCGCGAATAAACGTTTTACATACGTATTTTGAGATTCATCTTTATATCATCATATTTTTACTGCTAATTGTTAATACGCATTTAACATGATAATTATGAGCTTTTTATAAGTAGAATACAGTTTAATAATTGTTAAGACAATTATTTAGAAAAGCATGTATTATGCCATATTTGGAAAGAGCGATTAAACGACATAAAGTCGAACATATAATATATTGTTTTGAACATTGCTAAATAAACCGTCAGAAGGTCGAACATATAAAATATTGTTTTGACCATTGTTTATATGCTATTTGTCTACCTGAACATACAAAAATTCATTATTATTTTTCATCTTTTGTTAAGTATATACAGTTATAAGTGCCAAATAAATTGATTGTCAGTATTATCATTTGTGCCAATGATTTAGATTGTTATTGTTTTATGCATAATAGTAAACTCTCAAGTTAAGTACCTATAGTAGCAGTTTAGTAATCATCAGTTTAATATGTTCTTATTTCAATCAGATATATAAATAATCAAGGTTGTGTTGTTAATCAGGTTATTATTATTATTCATTCCAAACATTTTACATTGCAGTATTATCATGATAATGACTTATATTTTAATACTCTTTGCATGTACTCCTAGACATGAGTAAAGTTGAAACATTGTTATTTTTAGTTGTGAACAATAAGTTTAATGTTATTATGCCGCATGTTGTTATGCAACGGCAGTCTCCGCCATGTTTTAATTAGAAAGAATAAAGGCAATGAATTAACAACATATTCTTTTCTTTTTAGACTCCCGTATCGTATCAGCAATTTGACCCACTAACATTTGGGGGCTCATCCGGGAGTATAACAATGGCAGGTTTACGTGACGTGATGAAGAGAAAATCTTCAGAACTGAGTTCTCTAGTAAAACATTTGGATGACAAAAAGAAATTTTCAAATGAAGATGAGATGTTAAACTTTGCTGAAGAGATGGCAGAATCAATTTTATAAGAAGAAGAAGAAGAAGATCAAAGGGCTTTTCTTTTTTGCTGATTTTGAACGGATGCTATTAGAATGCAAATCAGAAGACAAGTCACACAAAACTTTTCCTAAATCCACAGAGAAGTACCATGAGAAGACAAACCCGACACCAGCCATGTGGAGAAGAGACTTCAGGATCAATTACAGACGCAGGTGGTCTAAGTTTGGTATCTTTAAACCGCCAAATAAGAACTGGCATTGAAAAAGGACACACCGAGACAGAGATAATTGAAGGTGTCATTAGGTGTATTACACCTGGTGTTAAATTAAGAAGTTATTTATAGGGAAAAGACGAACTTACATTAACGGAATTAAGGGGAATTTTACATTCACATTTTAAAGAACAAACACCAACTGAATTATACAAAAGACTATGCAATGTAACACAAGGGGTCCAAGAGTCAGCGTCTGAGTTTGTCATGCGGGCATTAGATCTTCGCCAAAGGGTGTTGGCAGCTTCGACATCAGACGATGCGGTGTCTTATGATAAAGTGGTGGTAGAGAGGATGTTTTTCCAGGCTGTGGCAACTGGTCTACGCGAAGACAGCATAAGACACAGACTCAGACCTATTTTACTACCAGGAGTGTCTGATGTAGAGATTCTCAAAACACTGAACGAAATAACTCTGAATGAACTAGAACATAATGCAAAAACAAAATCTACAATAGCAACAGTCAAGGTACAAGAGAATAAAGCCATGAAAGAACTACAAGCGCAAGTTGAAGAGCTAAAGGGTTATGTGCTACAGATGAAACAATCTAATAACCAAAAAGGAAAGCACGAAAAAAATGAGAATGCAAGCATGCGAAGACCAAGAAAAAAATGTCAAAAGTGTCAGGATGGAGATGAACTATGCACCCACTGCTTTAAGTGTGGATCTGAAGAACATTATGCAAGAGGATGTAGAGCAGCTTTAAACATGAAGGGGTCATCGGGGCAGGGGACGCGATGACCAGTGATATTAATGAGTGACATCCCCTAAATAGAACAATTGAACATTTTGAAGAAATCAAATCCAAAATAGCATCATTAGAAACAGAGAACAATGTCTATGGTAACCACAGTTAAGTTTATCATCTAATTCAAAAGAGAAATTGATTAATATAGTAGGTAAAGAGTGTTTAATTGACTGTTTATTAAATAAAGTGCAATTTACTGTGTTATAGGATACAGGAGCCCAGGTGTCTCTCTTTCCATCTAAACTCCTATCTATGTTTAAAGCTGAAATAAGACCTTTGTCTGAAATTGTATGCGTTAAATCTGCTACAGGTGATGAAATTCCATTTGAGGGTTGGGTGGAATTATCACTATCAGTAGGCTGTACAGGTTCTATCAAAGTGCCTTTCCTTGTTACAAAGCATAATTCTATTTCAAAACCAATTCTAGGGTTTAATGTCATATCATATTTAATGGATAGTGTAGGAGATAACTTGTGTCAAGGTTTAGTACAAGGGATAAAGGGTTTGTCTATGGAACAAGCTCAAAATGTCTGTCGGCTCTTGAATGAGACACCTATCTATGGTAAAGCAATAGTTGGTAAAAGAATATGATAAACAAGATCGACAAGGAAAGAAACCTTCTAATTCCTGCAAATTCTACTCAATGGATCAGAGCAACAGTTCTTTCAGATGTTGTTCATGAAGACATTTCAGCAAATTTTGAATCAAAAGTTGAATTTTCAGATAATGGGTTAATTTTAACATTCCCATATGGTTAATGTTTCAAGGGGGTCCAAGTTCAAGATTCAAGTGCCAGTGGAAAATACATCAAATAGAGATGTATATTACTAGGTAAGAGAACAGTTCTTTGGACCGTTCAAGGCTTGACTTCTTTAATTACTCTTGCTGACAAAAGAGTTGATGCTGCAGCACAGGTAAGTGTAAAGACTTGTTCTGTTTCAGACCAAGATGGTCAGAAGAGTTGTGAGGAAGCATTCGGTCTTGGACTTCAGGGAAGGGAACAGATCTGACAGAAAAACAGGTATGTCAAATTAAAGCATTGATATTGGAAGAAAAAGACGCATTTTCTAAAGATGAGGCAGATGTTGGGTGTGCTCCAAAATTAGAGATGGACATTAAATTGAAGGACGATGAACCAGTTAGAAGAACATACACTTCTGTGCCAAAACCTCTGCACAAGAAAGTTAAAGATTTTATTGTTGATCTTGTAAATCGGGGATGGGTAAGAAAATCTAAAAGCCCTTATTCCAGTCTAGTGGTTTGTGTCCGTAAGAAAGATGGTTCTCTTCGTTTGTGTATAGATTATCGAAAGCTGAATCAGAAAACAATCCAAGGTCAGATTCCACTTCCTCGGATTCAAGATACACTTGATAGTTTAGGTGGAAATGAGTGGTTTACTGTTCTAGACCAAGGTAAGGCATATCATCAAGGATTTGTTAAGGAAGAATGTAGACCGTATACGGCCTTTATTACTCCATGGGGCCTTTACGAATGGATTAGGATTCTTTTGGTCTTACAGGAGCACCTGGATGCTTTCAAGAGTTTATGGAAAGCTGCCTCGAAGGACTGTGGGATGAAATATGTATACCTTATCTTGATGACATTCTGGTTTTCAGTAAAATAGATAAATACAGAATGCCTAAAGAAGGCCCAACACGGCAAAATTGAAAATGTTGCAGGCTCGGTTTGATTGAGCCTGTTCATGGACGGTACTGGAAAGTGCAAGTTACCGTCCACGCCCCCTAGCACACATTTGACCAACATTTAATTGACGTTAAAACCGTTCTACAAAGATTGAAGTCCAAGGAAATCAAACTTAAATTAAAGAAATGTGAGCTTTTCAGAAAAGAAGTGAGGTATCTTGGAAATTTGGTTTCGAAGATGGCTACAGCATAGATCCTTCAGACATAGAGGCTGTGAGGGCCATGAAATTACGCAAGGTTTAGACAGTTGGAGATGTTCGTCAGATATTTGGGTTCTTAGGGTATTATCGACGTTATGTTCAAGATTTCTCAAGACGAGCAAAACCATTGTATGATCTTCTTAGCTCCGAAGTTGACGATAATCGGAAGAAAAATGGTCAGGTTTCATCAAAAAAGAAGGTACTTTTGAATGGTGACCATCAAAGAATACTGGTTGATGTGTTGTGTACCCGTCCAACAATGGTCTACCCAGACTTCAACAAAGAGTTTGAAATACATGTTGATGCCTCTCAGATAGGTCTAGGTTGTGTCTTGTATCAACGTCAAGGGGATGGTAAGATGGGTGTTGTGGCTTATGGAAGCTGAAACTACTGCTGAAACGAACTACCATTTACATTCAGGCAAGTTAGAATTGTTAGAACTGAAATGGGCAGTGACTGAAAAATTCAGAGATTATCTTTACTACGCAAAAGTATTTATTTTATACAGTGACAATAATCCGTTGACCTACATTATGACCACTGCAAAATTAGATGCTACTAGACATCGTTGGGTTGCAGAATTATCAAACTTTAACTTTAAGATTCGTTACAGACCTGGTAAGTCGAATGGGGATGCTGATGGCCTTTCCAGGATGCCAATAGACCTCAATCAATACCAACAAGAATATACTGCAGAAACATCTTTTGAAGAAATCGATGTGATGATCACATCCGCGAACCGTTTTGAAAATGTACTGGCACTAAGTCTATGCAATGTTGCTGATGAAGAAGAAGGTAGACATGTTGTTCCAACGTTGAAAGGGTTCACTTTGGATGAGATTAGGGAAGCTCAAAAATTTGATGGAGTAATAGGGCCAGTGTACAAAATTTTGGCAGAAAATGTTCATGAAAACAAAATTAACAGACAGGAACTATCAAGGAAAAGCAAAGTTTTATTACGAGATAGGAATAAACTGTCGATAGATGCTGATGGAATTCTTAGACGAAAAAGAAAGGGGGAAACATTAAAGACACAACTAGTATTACCCCAGAAGTACCACCACAGGGTTTTCTATGAACTTCATGAACAGATGGGCCATCTGGGAATCGAAAGGGTAAGTAATCTTGCAAAGGATAGATTTTATTGGCCATTTATGGAGGATGACATAAAGGAATTTGTATTAAAGAGATGCACGTGTATTAAAGACAAAAAGCCGAACAACCAACAAAAAGCACCACTTCAGCCAATTTATACCTCGGCTCCTTTTGAAATGGTATCAATTGATTATCTCCATCTCGAAAGCAGTAAAGGTGGGTATGAATATATTCTGGTTGTAATGGATCATTTCACACGTTTTGCACAAGCTTACCCAACAAGAAACAAATCTGGGAAGACAGCTGCAGAAAAGATGTTCAATGAGTATTTTATGAGGTTTGGGTTTCCACATCGTTTACATCATGATCAGGGTGGAGAATTCGAAAATCAGTTGTTCTTTCACCTGGAGAAATTTTGCGAAATAAAGCATTCTCGCACAACTCCTTACCATCCTGAAGGAAATGGCCAGGTGGAACGCTTCAATCGAACCTTATTGGGTATGTTAAAAACCTTAGACAGAAAACAAAGATCTGATTGGAAGAATCACCTAAATAAGGTTGTCTATGTTTATAATTGCACCAACTTAGCATGATACCACTGGCTTTGCTCCCTTCTACTTGTTATTTGGTAGATCACCACGATTACCAGTTGACCTAGTTTTTGGATTGGGTGAAACAGATGATCAGCTTTCTCACAGAGGTTATGTTGCAAAATGGAAGGAAGGTTTACAAGAAGCTTTCGAGATTGCAAGGAAAAATGTGGAAAAAGCAAATGAAGGAGCAAAGAGAAACTATGATAAGGGAAAACAGTGTTCAGTGTTGCAACCTGGTGACAGAGTTTTAGTAAGAAATTTGAACGAGAAAGGTGGACCAGGTAAGTTGAGATCCTATTGGGAGGATACTATTTATGTAGTTGAGAAACGTATGGCTGACGAGTCGCCTGTTTATAAAATTAAACCTGAAGTTGGGAAGGAGCGCACTCGTGTTCTTCATAGAAATTTACTACTTCCATGTGGTACTGCAACAAAATGTAAGTAAATTAAATCCAAAGGCTAAAGATTTTGTTCCTAGACCTTACCGCAAGTCAGACAATGATGTCGATAATGTACCAATAGAAGAAGACAATTTTAGTGAGGTAAGTTCTGAAGATTTTTACTTTGTTGAGGATCAAGAATGTGTAGAAACCAGTGATACGGATTCTGAAATTGAAGCAGATAGTAATGGAACACCTGTAACCTCAGATGACGAGAGTGAGGTAAGTTTACCACAAAAATAGAGTGAAATAAGAAAAAAAATAGATAAATATAGAATCCCTAAAGAAAGCCCAACACGGCAAAATTGAAAATGTTGCAGGCTCGGTTTGATTGAGCCTGTTCATGGACGGTACTGGAAAGTGCAAATTACCGTCCACGCCCCCTAGCACCGGCTTAAGCAGAATTCAACATTTAAACGTGAAATAGTAAAATTTTGAATTTAGAAACATCCGCAGATGTGTTCATACGGCCTAAGACGATCAGTAAGGCAGCAAGTGGCACCTAGGTTATTAACATATGATAAATTGGGACAGCCATCTTACCAAAAAGTGGTAAATTCACTGTATTGGTTGTCACCATTAGGAAATTTCTTCTAAGCAATTTGATAAGAATATACAGTCACTTAAAAACATTTATTGATTATAATTAATAAGGCATGATGCTCAGGAACAAAGGGTTCGTCATTAAAGAGAACAGGTTGGCAATGGGTCAAAACTTCTATAAACAAAAGGGTATGGCTTGAACAGACTGGCCATCTTTTTATTTCATGGGTTTTTTGGCGTGGTCAAATTGTTAAGTGTAATGGCGTTGGGTTTCCTGGGGAAGCGCTTAAGATAAGAATCAATGAATAATGAAGTGTCTTTGTATAAATACTTGTGATCTTAGAGGTTGAAAAGAATGTTAATCAAAAGTGTCTTATTTAAGATCTGGGGAAATATTTTAAAGCTTATTTTGAAATAAGTAAATTTCATTTTATGATAGTTATATATTTTGTAAATTGTTTGTGTTTACTTGTTAGTGATAAGGGTTCATTTGGGTTCCATCCCGACATTTGGTTTACGGGGGGAGTGTGTGAGGTTGATGAAGGCACCCCTTTAAAAAATGTTGCGCGTTCTTTGCGTTAGTTATTCTTTGCGGTAATTTGGCGCAGTCTCCGCCATGTTTTAATTAGAAAGAATAAAGGCAGTGAATTAACAACATATTCTTTTCTTTTTAGGTAATTATTTACAAGTTAGAGGAAGAAAAAGACTTTCCTCGATAGGTTTATTCATTGTATTTTTCGTTTATCGTAACTGTTATCAATGACATTGTATTGTTTTGCTTGCAAACATGTTTAGAGTTTAGAGTCATATGTTTTCGCGAATAAACGTTTTACATACGTATTTTGAGATTCATCTTTATATCATCATATTTTTACTGTTTATTGTTAATACGCATTTTACATGATAATTATGAACTTTTTATAAGTAGAATACAGTTTAATAATTGTTAAGACAATTATTTAGAAAAGCATGTATTATGCCATATTTGGAAAGAGCGATTAAACGACATAAAGTCGAACATATAATATATTGTTTTGAACATTGCTAAATAAACCGACAGAAAGTCGAACATATAAAATATTGTTTTGAACATTGTTTATATGCTCTTTGTCTAACTGAACATATAAAAATTCATTTTTATTTTTCATCTTTTGTTAAGTATATACAGTTATAAGTGCCAAATAAATTAATTGTCAGTATTATCATTTGTGCCAATGATTTAGATTGTTATTATTTTATGCATAATAGTAAACTCTCAAGTTAAGTATCTATAGTAGCAGTTTAGTAATCATCAGTTTAATATGTTATTATTTCAATCACATATATAAATAATCAATGTTGTGTTGTTAATCATGTTATTATTATTCATTCCAAACATTTTACATTGCAGTATTATCATGATAATGACTTATATTTTAATACTCTTTGCATGTACTTTTAGACATGAGTAAAGTTGAAACATTGTTATTTTTAGTTGTGAACAATTAGTTAAATGTTATTATGCCACATGTTGTTATGTAACGGCAGTCTCCGCCATGTTTTAATTAGAATGAATAAAGGCAGTGAATTAACAACATATTCTTTTCTTTTTAGTATCATATCAGCAATTTGACTCGGCTAACATTTGTCTGACCATTTGTCTGCAAGTCCATCACAAAACTTATCCATACTATTTCTAAAAAATTACTGGTACAATTTTACAAGAATGATCAGTACCAGGTCTAGTTGTGCATATCGTTAGCATATTTTAGTTCTATAATTTTTGTCGGTGTTATGGCTCTAATTATTCTTCTATTTCAAATATGTCCAGATTACTTCTATTATACTAAAATGCAATATGAGTGAAACTTTACAGAAATGATCAACTGCTTCATAATCATACATGTGAACGCTAATTGTTCTTGCCTATAATTCTATCGATGTTTAAACGATATTTTTCCCCAGCGCAGGGCAATATTTTCAAAATAAAAAATGTAGAAATAAGTAATTGATGCCTGTTTTGAATTACATATATATTCTTACATGCCCTTATTATGTTTTAAGTAGACGGTTCATGCATTATATAAAAATGTTGATTTATCATGTTTTGTTGTTTTACTTATTTGTACAAATAAAAATATTTAACAACACATTGTTATTGCTTGGGTTCCGGCCCTTTATTCATAACATAACAAAAGTAAAATATAAAAAGAAAATAACAATCTTACGCTGTTCCATTACAATAAAAAAAAACACAAAAAAACTTCATACAAAAAACAATTTGCAGAGATAGCCGTATTAGTATATAAAAGTTACAGCATTCACATTAAAATATTTAACTTGCTGAAAATATTAAATAAAAACGAGCCGTTTCTTTATAATTCATCTTTTTTCTCTTGGTTCCTTATATATGCATTGCTAATGATTTCGATATACCAGTTCAAATGTATATCTCTGTTTGGCAAAGAAAATAAGTTCAGAAAGTTAGGGTCTTCATACAAAAATACACTATATTTTAAACTAAAGAAAACATATAAAATGGAATATGTCAAAAACATTCCAGAGTAACCTGTACGATTTTTATGTTTTTTATGTTTATCAAGTCAATAATGCTTTGAAAAAAATTCTAGATGACGTTACAATAACTTCGCTGAGGCGGGGCAATATACGTCCGATAGTACAAGAAGGTTCATGTTGTAAATAGCTATTAACAGTCATTGGCATTTAAAGCTTAAGGTCAAAGTCAGTTCAACTCTTCAGGAGGTCTGGTCCAAAAGGGTGTTTTGTATAGTATAGAAATAATCCATTGATTGCTGAAGGTTTCAGCCAGATATAGCAAGAATCAGCGAAAATTCAATAACTCGATCTTCAAGGTCATACATATGTCGAGGTCAATTAATGTTTGATATACATGAAGGTCCTGACCTAAAGATGTTGTGTCTAATTTATTTAAAAATAACAAAGTTATAGCTAATAACAGAAAAAAACAAGATATTTCATTAATTTGACCTTGACAGCCAATGTCATTTTAAGTTCAAGGTTTTATCTAAATTATACATTCAATATATTTGTTTGGAAGAAAATCTTGTTTTGTCCAAAGTTAACGTGAATGTCAGTTCAACCATATAAAATGTATTATCCAAAAGGTAATTTTTCTATATATGAATTTATTAATCACCAAGTTACGGTCAGTTTAATATATCGAAATTCAGTGAAATTTCAATAGTTCAACCTATATGGTCAGTGTCATAAAGGATCCAAGGTCAAGTTATAATTAAGTCATAATTTTTTTGTCTTAATATGAACTCAGTCCATTCATATATAACAAAGTTAAAGCTAGTTAAAGCAAAAGGAATATAAAAATTAAAAAATATGACCTTAAAGGTCTAGATCTTTTAGGAGTAGAGGTCAAGGTCTGTTTAGTTAACTTGAAGGTTGATCCTAGAAGATTGTTATGTTCAAGTTTGAAGAAATCCAATTAAAAATAACAAAGTCATAGCCACTTTAAGAAAAAAATCAGCAAAAAATAATTGAAATTGTTTACATGATAAACTTAACTTTTCATCAAATACAAGACATTAAAATATAAGCTATCTTGCTTCTGTAAAATAAACACATTGATTTTAATATTTGTTATAATTTACATAGTAAATTCTAGACTTAAAAATAGAAAGAAAAATATTATAAAAGATAATGAGAAACTTCTCATTCTTATTTCTAAAATCATACTTTGATATGATAACATATCAGAATAATTATGTTTCCATGATCCATTGACAAAAACATGGTGAATTAAATTGCACAAGAATATTTTTAACTTTAATTAAAAATGTTTGCGGCAAGTTATTTCTTTGGAATGCGTTCATGTTCTACGAACTTTTAACTGTGTTTCTTCTTCGTGTGTTTCATAAGAGTTTTTGTATGACTGAATAGTTTTTTTACAAATACTGCACTTGAGAGGATCTTTACTTGCATATGAGAGATGAGACGAAATAGCTGCTTTGCTTGGAATTTTTTTCCCACAATGTTTATATGTAAATACATTTCCTTCGTGCGATTTGGAGTGTCTGTAAAGATTGCATTTAAACCTGAATGCTTTGCAACATTTTCCACATTGATGACGTTTTTCTATTCTCGTGCTTATCTTTGTGATCACTAAGACCTTTACCATTAGAGAAGGCCAAGCCACATTCATCACATTTGAATCCTTTGATTGGCTCTTCTTTCTTTGTTCATGGCGTTTTAAATAATGAGATGTCTTGAACGATTTGCCGCATTTACATTTGTACTTACGTTCAGAGGAATGACGCTGCATGTGTATTTTGTAATGGTACTCCGAAAAAGCCACTTGACTACATATATCATTTTATAAACCTTAGATTGCGTCGAATAAAATGTACTTTCTATAGCATAGTTATGTGTACGCAGTATGAAAAACACAATTTTGTGTACGCAGTATCTTGATATTTAGAGTGTACGCAATATCATAATCTCTTTTTTCTGTAAATAGTGCGATTAAATACTTTTTAGTACAAATGAATTGGAACGAAGGTTGAAAATATATTTTTGAAAAGGATTCTACAACAGAATAACTTCCAGCCGTTTAAAACGGCCAGTTTAATCGATATTTGCTCATTTTCTGTAACATTTCAACCCCGGGTGTACGCACTATCCAGAATCAAAATCGCATCGCATTAAACGCGAAATACTGACAAAACAAGAAAGAGTTACTTCAAGACATTTTGTATAAAAAACTAGAAGTTAGGACACCTTCTTTGCAAAACAAATTAAATTCATACCTTTTCTGATTTCTTCACACCACTCGTTTTTCTTCGAAATACCGGCCGATGAAGTGTTCGCGGTATCAGAACTTTAAGGATGCGCGCGCGCATGGTATAACCCCATTGTAGATATTCAGGTCTTTACCGCCGGCCATTGTAGGATTCTTATAAAGGAGGCGAAAAAAAGTCACGCCTCCGTTTATAAGAATCCTACACTGGTTTAGCTGTGCGAAATTCAGCGATTAAACATTGCGATTCACATACATTATCTATAAATTGTCAAAGTATGCAAACATATAAAATATCAATTACCCTGCCAGTGATGGGATATAAGTTGGTAATGAAAATTATGTAGTAAATTATGCATTTAACAATAAAAAACATACCTTGATCGTTTTTAATTCAACTGGATAATTTCATCTAGTAGACTCATTATTTAAACTCTATATAATGAATATATCGTTTATGTACAGTATTGATCTTTCAGACGAGTTATTTCATTTATTTGGATCAGCTACGTGTTAATATACATACCTGATTTGGATGCACGAGCCTATAGCCTGCGTGACCGCTCCTATATGTCAGGATATATACCAGGATAATGCATGCACGTTGCAGTCTGTCTGTAGTCTGTAGTCTATATTTAATGAATACTAGGGCTCACGGACTCTAACATACCATCATCGTCCTCTGTACTAACTCCCCTTGACATTAGTTTAGACACCGGCAGCTGCTCTGCAGTTCATGTTCTGTGTTATTTTTCGCAATCACAAGTCTTCAAATCTTCTGCCGATGCACTGTGCTTTCTCAGCGACGTGCACGCGCTCCAAGGGGTAGTGAGAAGTGATGAACGTGACAGTATGTTAGTAACGTATTTTAATGACATGTGCGCACATCTCAATGTCTCTTATTATTTAACATCTTATAAAAATAACCAATGAACATTCAGCGCATTCCAATAGTAACCATTATCGGATCCAATCTTATCAATTTAGCCTCGTTTACATTTCCAGAGTCCAAAACACCCATATCAAATGCATGTCGTAACATATTTAGACTTGTTTTCATTCTCAGAGCCCAATGTATCTTTATCAAACGCACACTCCATCTAGCCCCATTTTCAGGTTTAATTACTAAATTGATTCCTAATTATACAAGTAATTGAAGTTCTGTCAAAATGTCATAAATTATTAATAAAGAGTTAAGAATACATTGTTAAGAACAATACTGATTCTATTGGACTCGTACATAGCTGCGAAACCTATATCAAACTCGACAAGCGTCTCGTCCAATATATGTTTGGCAGCAATAGAATTCAGTATTGTACACAACAATGTATACTTACATCATATTATATATCCCGTTCAATAAATGTTTATAGAACGTGCCAATTGTCATGCATGTTGGGATCGTAAAAGATACATGTATGACAATTGACACGTTCTATAAACATTTATTGATATACATTTATCTTATTTTATTTATTTAATGTTTGGCCTATAAATTCATTGTCATTGTAACTTGTATTTCAAAGGCTGTTAAGACGATTTATAATGTCCTATAAAGTTCTTAAGGCGGCAAAACACTTGTCATTATTTACTTTTCTGTGGGTAACAAGATATGACATCATCGTAATTTTATTTGAAAAACTACAATTTATCAAACAGATCATTCTGATTTGATACAAAATTTTATTCTTGCGTTAGTTTAGAATAAATAAGGATTGTGATTTTTGTTGGAGCTACAACGTGTAAATATGTGGAGCATTGCAATAAAAATTCTCGCGACAGCAACATTTATGTTCTTCGCTTATGGTAAGTGCCTTTTTGCTTGTTTTCAACTTATAAAACAACATGTTCATTTTCAATAGATTTTGGAAACGTATTTAAATAATATGTGGAAATTTCTCAGACATTATTGTTATTTCTTGATAATACAAATATAGTTTTGTATTTCTATACTGCCTCTACGTTCCGCACGTTACGGGTGGATGTAGGGGAAGGGGCTAAACAGTAAAGAGTTAAATAAAGGCACATTCAGCCTCATAAATGAACACATTTGTTTTCATAAGAAAGGGCAAACAAGTGTTTTATAATGTTTTAAAAATGGATAAAGTAAACAATGGATTAAGATAACGTTAGATACATGTATTTATTGCTATGAGAAAGAAGCGCTGAATATGAAATAAATTGTCAATAAAGTAGCACACTGTAACCAAAGTTGTATTTTGACTCCCATGAAAAACAATCAAAAAAACTGTACAGTACTTATTAAAACGGATTAATAATAAATAAAAAAAAATAACAAACTAAACAAAAGATGGCGCAGTTTGAAAGCTGTAATTAATTGACATTAAATATACAAATGTTTTTTTTTCTTTTTTTTTTTAAATAGCATTTTTAGGTCATAACGGGCCTTTTTAGACAAGAATTTTGATATTTTCATACTTGTAATAAGTACATTTGAGCAAAGAGTACTTACAAACCGATGAATATTATAATCATACTCATCAACTGAAATAAAGCTGCTATTCTCATTCAGACAGTTTGTTTATTTCGGACGTATGAACATTATTTCCAAATAAACACAAACTTGTGTAGATTATTTTATAATTTTGAGGATCTTCAACACAAAAGGTTATAAATGTTGAAAATATTTAAAACGTATGACCAGTTTTTTATGAGAATTCTACAATCCAAATACATCTTAATTTTCAAAGACCTTAGTAAATGGAAGGTAAACTGTTGTGCGACTACATTGGCATCATAAAAACCTGACTATCATTTTTTATTACACATTCGATGAACTCTCAGCGTTTAAACAATAGGAATTATTTTCAGATCAAATCTTATCAATTTAGCCTCGTTTTCATTTTCTGAGTCCAAATATCTATATAAAATGCATATCGTACTCTATCTAGCATCAGTAATTTGTTGCACATACATACAACTACAACGTGTTAATATCATGAGCGTATTATACATTGCTGAGTCCAATAGAACAAGTACACTGTATTGTCATTTACAATGTGTAATGACCTCTTTATTTTTTTAACAACCACTGTTTTTATGAACTTTGTTACTTCACGTACAATGTGAATTTATTATGAATTTTTAAACTATGAAAGTCGTCATTATTTCATTATTTTCCATGATGTTTCTCTGAATACCAGTATTGTGTGTCCTCATGTGCTTCATCGGAATGAAATAAACTATCTATGTTGACGTATAAATGTAGAGTCATTAGGATATATTCTGAGTGTACTGAAATCGGTCATCCGTTGAACATCTGATCGGAATATCCATCCCGACGGTATCCATCAATTGTAACCGCGTTTCTGCCAATGGACACGCGGCTCATCTTCATCCCAATCATCAACCCCGGTTGAGAATTTAAAGAATGTAAATAAATTAGTAAACTATTCTCGTATATATCATACAGAGTTGCAAGGAATTATGCTTAGTTTTTAATACCCAAACTAGTTTTCTGTGAAATCTTTTTGAATATAGGTGGAATCTCGCATAGGTATTTGAAATAAAATATAATAGCCTCATTTGTTGGTTTTGCTAAAATGTATTCGCAATATTACAATTCTCAAAATATGCTATGATCAGTTTAGTTTCAGTACATCAGTTTAATTTCAGTACAAACAATACATGTTGTATATAGTTTCAGGACAGACGATGAGTTTACAGCCAAGTACGATATCTGTGGGTTGGGACGTTGCTCCAACGGAAGTTGTTGTGATGGAATGTAAATCGGAAAGTTTGATTTCTGCCCAGTCAATATATTCAATGTACATCAGACGGGAATCAATTCCTTTCGCTCAAATACACGTAGGAAAAGCAGCTGAAATGAGTCAAAATGCACCAAGTGATATTAAAGTTAAGACACCCACATTGGACGGAATTATTGATGTAAACAACGTTTATAACAGTTATTTGAAAGCAACATTTCTAGTTTCAAAAATGGACTGTAACGATGCTAAGTTGTACCAATGTGCTGTTACTTACAAACCAATCGGCATGGACACAACGTTAGGTATTGCTGAAATGACACTACGCGTAATTAATGGTAAGTATATGTTGAAAATAGAGAATAATGAACGAGTATAGTAGAGTAATTCTAAATTTGTTGTCTATGAAGCGACGATAGTTGATTAGCCACCATGCTGAGAGCGCTTTGTTTTGAGGTTAACCGTAAAATGAACAACAAAGAATTTAGGCTGACATTGTATCTGTGTATAAACCTGTGATGAGAGAATAATAATAATGTTACGTGTGTCTTTTTTAAAACGCATAGTTTAATGAATAATGATAAAAACATGACTTGTCAATAAAACGAATTTTTAAACAAAATTTATGAATTTATATGCAGGTACATGTAATCTTTTTTAAGTGCTGAATATAAATATACAGAATACATTATGTAGTTTTTATTTAGTGTTGGATCTGTTGTTTTTAATAATTGAAATAATAGAACACCTGAACAATTAAAATATACTTCTGACTAATTTATTTGAATTGGACAAATGACTCAGCTAAATGAGATCATGCCTTCCTAATCAACAACATTGATTCCTTGTTTACATTTCTAGTCTACTTGATGAATGAGAACAAAACGCGTGTGTATTGAATTGATTAATTCATAGTTTGAAATTCTGAATACCTTTCACCTTTAAACAAATTCAACTCATTCCACTCTGCACACACGCAAACCCTTTTAACAATCCGAATCCCGTAAGGATTGTAAAGTACTTTCTTGTCCTTAAGCCATGCCCTTTATTTTAGGATTTATTTTTGTCTATTCCCCTGCTTGTCGGAACGCCATATGTTTCAAACAGGCATACAGTCGATTAATATATTACTAGTGAGCCAAGAAAACAATTATAATAACAACTCAACATCAACACATAAAAACAAGAGCACAAAATGAAAGGAATACAACATCGTCTTTATTTTTAAATAATCACATAGCATATGAAATTTTATAAATTTGCATGCATTACATTTTTACCATAGGAGTTTAATAGTAAACGCAAACAGCATACATTATGTCCGTACTCGCTAACGGCCTAGAGCAGCTATTAAACAAGGTTTTCTTGAATCATTTTGATTACATATTTCATCGTTCAATGAGTAAATATGATGTACAAATGCTTTCGAAGGCATATGAAGTTTTCTATCTTGATATCTTGGAATTTTGGCTCGCTTCGCTGCAAATTTGTGCACAATTAAAAGGACACAACTACATGTATTTGGCAGCACAAAAGTATTAATTATATTATGTACATTAAAGTGCGACCGAGAGACCTACAAATAAGCGCTGCACTCATTCATGAATATGGTGTTGACCCTATTCAGAACCAGTCAATTATTTACAAAGGGGAACAGGTAGAATTCTCATGCACTGGTTACATTGGTAGCTCACAGTCTACAATTATAGAATGGTTCAAGAAAAAGCCACCATACATGTTCTTTCAGGTAAGTTATTTTCCTATACAAACTATATCAAAAAGTTATACACTGGCGTCTTCAAAACATCGTCGTAATTTATGTCGACCAGTTTTTCATGGTGGCTGATTTAGATCGCTTTTGTGTATCGTGTTGTCGCTATGTCACACAGTCGCTCGGCTCAAATCGAAGGATTGGCTTATAAGTCAAACAACAGTGCGACATCGAGACAACCACCAGCACGACAAAGTGCCGTTTGGCGTGCTTTGCTAGAGAAAGGTCGACAAGACGACAGTGCGACAACACGCCGTTTGGTTTGTTTCGCTAGGGGCAAGACGAAAAGGCGATAAGGATATAGGTTGTGTTGTCGCTATCGACAACCCAACGCGCAAAATGTACCAAATCAGCCACCAAAATTTTTAGCTCGACTTTAAGAAAATAGAGGTATTGTTACAGTCATCTCGGCGTTGCCGTTGCCGCTTGCAATCGCAAACTTATATATTGATCATTACTTTTTAAGTGCTTAGTGTATTGTCATCATACTTGGCTACAACAATCCTTGGAACAAGACCTTAATGTAGACTAGAACAACCTTGACCTTCATTCATAAATGACCTTGACCTACAAGGCCAAATGTTTAAATTTTGCTTGTTTTTTTTCTGTGCCGATTTTTGAAATTTAGTGACCATAATTTTGTTATTTTTGAATGGATTGTCTTCAAACTTAAATAAAATTATCCTTTAGGATATAGACCTTTAAGTTGACCAGACAAGCCTTGCATGACCTTGTTTTGATGGTCAAATTATTACATTTTCATTTTTTTGCTGTAACTGGCTATAACTTTGTTATTATTGAATGAATTGGCTTTATATTATAACAGAACATTCTTTAGGATAAGACCTGCATGTAAATCAAACTCAAATTGCCCTTGGTCAGTCAATAAATGTAAAATTATTGAATTTTAACTACTGTAACTGGGTAATTAATAAATGGATTATAAAAACAACATTTTGGACAATGCCTTCTTAAAGGCTGAACTACCCTTTACCTTGACTGTTAAAGTTTAATGTCATTGACCCTCAAGGTCAAATTATTAATTTTGGTTAAATTGTTATACGTTTTTGTTATTTATGTACTTATTGATTAAAACATGGCCAAAACAAGACTTGCTACTAAATAAACATATTGGTAACCTTGACCTCCTTTTTTCTGTAACTGGCTATAACTGTGTTATATCAATGGATTAACTTCATATTAAGTCACAACATCTGTAAGGTCACAGGACCTTCATGTATATCAAGCTTAAATTGACCTTGAATTATGTATGACCTTGACAGTGACATGACATTTTAAAAGGTTGAACCGCCCTTAACCTTGAGTTTTTAATGACTTTGACTGTCAAGATCAAAGTATTGAATTTTGTTTAAGTTGTCAAAAGTGTGTTTTTATGTACGGACTTGATTTATATTTGGACAAAACAACACTTGTGAGCAAACAGACTGGTGAAATAATTTACATATGCCTTTAAATGACCTTGACCATAAAATGATTAAAATTTACTTATATTTTCTTTTTTTTAACTGCGTCATATTATTAAAATGATAAAGATTCATGCTTGGATAAAACAACAAGAGTGACAAGACAGACATATTGAAATAAAAAAAAAACTTAAAAAAACTTTTCTTTTTAAAAACTTGTTTAACCCGTTTAGTTGTTTGCTTTAAAAAGTAAAAAAAAGTCGAGCATTGCCCGGCCGGTGGTTGCTCTTCTTATTGTATGATTCTGCATCAGCGTAACAGTTTTGGTTAAGTTTTTATATTACCCACTCGTATACTAAATACACTTTAAAAGGCGTTTCTTTAATGCATAAATTTGTTATATTCATTCTTATTTTACGACTTATTATAATTTGTCACAATTCGGTACTAATGCACCCTTTTAATTGATTGGGCTTTACGTCAAACCAACAAAGTATAGCTTATATAGCGACTTTTCAGCTTTACTGGTAGAAGAAGTCATCAAATGCCTCTCTGTACATTATTTTAGGCACAATCGGTCACCTTGGTAGTTCTAACATTCTGTAAGCTAGCTGTATATTTTCTCACATGGTTATCCGAAGACGCTAGCGCAGTTAGAACCAACAAGGTTGAGAGGAAAGCAGTTTTGAGTCAAATACATTAATCACTCCGGCTCGGGCACCCGTTGGACTTTTAAAGAAGAGGCTCTGATTCAACCATCATGCTTATTTGATGGCTATATACATATTCCACTAGCAGATATAGTATAGTCCAGCGTGCTAAGTTGCGGCCACCTCTTGTTTACATGTAATAAAAAAGAGAAATGTTTGTTGCCATTCCTGTACGGCAAAATATTCTCTTAACATTTGCCATTTCTACCCGTTCACCGCCTTCTCTTAGGTAATCAGATATCACATTATTCACATGATAACATAATGGACGACCAAAAAACATTAAGGTTGGGATATCTGTATATATAGAAATACAGTGCGTAGCCCGATACCAGTGTAAAGACTTCTGCGGAATACGCTATATTCGAAATATTTATCTTTAAAGAAGCAAAAAAAAAAACTCGGTTGATCTGGAAAGAGCCCATTCCACTTTTGAATAAAAGGCTAAATAGAGATTCCTAGCATTTTTGAAAATGCTAACACTTTACAATGATTCGATGGTCATTCCTTATTTAACACATATGTACTGCATATCTGACAAAGTTTCAATGTTATTTTGTCTTTCGTTCTCACCCTAGAGGCGGGTATACCTCATAACCTTTGATCCCCTTTCAAAATTCCATTTTGTTTAGTTCCGTCCATTGTTTTCTCGTTTAAAGCACACGCTTTCTTTTGCTAGGGGACCATACGCCGCTTTTCATGGAATGGCACTAACGTGTCACATTGAAGGTTCCATGATAACCTCCGTATGAACACATCTGCGTGTGCGGTAGTTTGCACTTGACAGTACCGTCCATGAACAGACTCAATCAAACCGAGCCTGCAACATTTTCAATTTTGCCGTTTTGGACATTCTTTATGGATTACGTTTTTCTCTATTTTACACTTTCAATGCAATTACACGTCTCATTTAAAGCTGAAGAGGTTCCAGTTAACTTTACATATATATAGTTTAAAATAGATGACTTACTGTTAGGTTATTTCTCAACACTCTAGCGTTGATTTATGTCAATTTGTGAACTTTATGCATTCCTGGTTAAAGATTTGTGTTCTTTGTCCAATCCATCCAATTCATTTGAAAACATTACACAGATTTTTTTCTTGATAACATTTGTGTCTAACTATCAAATCTTAACATATCTCTTGCATCGATTCTCCATAAATTAATGCATTCATTAGAAACTTTTCTACAGGATCCTTATTATATGTGACTAATCAATATCAAATACACGTATATCTAGGACGAATATTTACTGAATTGTAAACCTCTTACATGGATCCTGGTTAGGGTTTTGCTATTTGGGTTAAGATTGCGTATGATTACTAATAACTGAAGAGATTTATTCGCAACTTTGTATCTTTTTTGTGAATAAACGAGCGCTGAAAGTAGTATTGCAAGCATTTAGTATGTCGCTCTAATTAAAGATTTTCTACAATAAGACGTAAATGCCGTTTTTAAAATGACGTAATTGAAACTATTTCAATAAACACAATATAATTGTAGCGTTTAATAATAAACAGTAGTTGTACATGTATTATTTTATGTTTTTGTTACATCCAGAGACATTTCCCTACACAAGCAAACGACACTATAGATGACGGGTTGACAGTCTCTACACCATGCGAATACATGCGCACCTCTAAACTTCGCTTCACTATAACGTCTGCGGAAACTGCTAGTGCTGCGTTCAGGTGTGAGGTGGCGACACATATCTATTCCGGTGGAGAAGTAAGAGTACGTTCCGAGGAGTTTCATTTATTACCAGGTAAAATGTTATATACGGCTAGACAAGCTAGCCGAATGTGTTCATATGATAATTTTTTCAAAGATTAATTTTGTACATGGATTTAGCTTGACGTTTTGAAAACTTTTTGACGACAACACGCAGTGCTGAAATGGAACAACGCGTTAATGGTAAGTATATGATGAAAATAGAGGATAAAGAACAAGTAAAATATTAATAGATAATTTATTGAATGGATGATATAAAATAATGTATTTGTGATATTTATCACATATCTAAAATAAGAAATGTTTACAGTTACAAAGTGAGGTTTCGTTGACGCGCCTTTAGTGAAATTCTAATATTCGTGCGCTTCACTAATGCTTTGCTAACTTTGTATATAAAGGGGTATATTACGCTCATGTGCTGTGGTTTATGTCATAAGTTATATTATCAAATGACAACTCTAGTCAGCATCAGAATTGTTAAATATTTGTAGTACAGGGTTAAAGCCTTTGTGACTGGCCTATGGTAGAATACCGCGCTCCAGATCCATATATCGGACAGAATCTGGGTTTGATTTCGGCTTTCTAAAGCCACATTGGGACGGCGATAGCAACTATGCAGCAACCGTGCGGAGAGCGCTTTGTTTTGGGGTTAACCGTAAAATGTACAAGAAGAATTTAGGCTGACTTTGTATATTTGTTTAATCAAACAAGAGAGAAAACTAATAATTCACTTGTGTCTTTTTAAAATGCATCCAAACGCTAAATAGTTTAACGAACAATGATGGTTATTTCTTGCAAATAAAACAAACAATAGTTAAGCTTTAAACGCACTAAAACGCTAAATAGTTTAATGAATTATTATAAAAATATTTCTTGTCAAACAAACTTGAAAAAAAAAACAACGTAAATACAAACAAAAAACAAAAACAAGAAATGTCGAACGACACCCTTGACTCATACTGTTGGTAAATTGTAAGACTTGCCATTCAATAGTTATTAATCAGAAACCACTTTTACATTTGAGGTTAATGTGATCTTGACTTTTGACCTAATGAACGTAAAATCAATAATGTCATCTTCTAGTTATGATCAATCCAATATATGAAACATATAGACTTAATAATAGATAGTTTTTAAGAAAAAGAGCAAAACCTGTTCCGACATTTAAGGCCCCGTGACCTTAACCTGTGACCCAAAAATCAAAAAAGGTCATCCACTAGTTATGACCAATTAATATATGAAATATGAAGACTTGGTAACCAATTGGTTGCAAGAGAGTAAGCGGGCACCTTTTTATACATTCAAGGCTATTGTAACATTTACCTTTGACCTTGTGATATCAAAATCAAAAGGGGCCATATACTATTGATGATCAATTGAAATGTGAAACACAAAGACTTGATAACAAGTAGTTTTGAAGATAATGAGTTTAAATTGTTCTGGCATTTAAGGTCCTTATGTCCTTGACTTTTGACCTTAAGACCCCATTATCGATAGGCGTCATTTATTTGTTATAACCAATCAATATGTGAATTTTAAAAACATAGTGATAAGAAGATTTCAAGATAATGAAGGGAAAGCATTCCGACATATAAGCCCCTGTGACTTTGGTGTTTAAACTAGTGACCCTAAAATCAATAGGGGTCATCTACTGCATATGACTTATACTTGAAATATGAAGACGTATGATGTTTAGTAAAAAGTTTTCAAGATAATGAGTGGAAACCATTCTGACATTTAAATCTTTGACCTCGACCTTTGACCTAGAGACCACAAAATCAAAAGGGATTATCAACTAAATAAGCCAATAAGTATGTGAAATATGTTCACTTTGTGATAAATAATTTTCAAAATAATGAGCGGAAATAATTCTGACATTTACGGCTCCTGTGACATTTACCTTAAACCTAGTGACCCCCAAATTAAAAGGGGTCATCTACTAGTTGTGCTCAATCAATACGTGAAATATGAAGACTATTTGATAAATAACTTTCAAGATAATGAGCGGAAACCATTCTGACATTTAAGTACTCTTTGACCTTGACCTTTGACCTAGTGACCCCAAACTAAATAGGGTTATCTACTAAATATGACAAATCAGTATGTGAAATATGAAGACTTTGTGATATAATCGGCGGAAATCATGCGATCTACCGACCGACCGACCGTCATTAGCAAAAAAGTATACCCCAGGGTCATGAAAATTATTGAATGTATATACAGGTTATTTTTTTCAAGTGCTGAATATAAATAAACTTCATACATGATTATTTATGCAGTATCTATTTAGTGTTGGCTCTGTTGTTTTTTAAACTTTCTCTCAATGTCCAGTTAGTTATAAATCACACTCATTTATGGTATTATACTGTAAGTTAGTAATGCATGTAACGTTTAATGGTACTAGGTCTCGATATGAAATTATTATTTTTTGTACAATTTATAATTTTTAATTCGAAAGATGAATATTATTGAATGTCTGAATTATCCTTTCTTTTGCTATAGTTACAACAGCAGATACGGTGATCTGACCTTTTGTCATCAAAAAATTAAATTTGCCAAATGGAGTCCATGTATATATATAGAGAGTCCATGTGTGGGGAATCATATACTTTATAAAAAAAAAACATCATGTGAGATGTATAAATATAAACAACCAGGGAATCAAAATAGAATTTCATAGGCAGATAAATTTTATAAGGAAATACTTTAGAGCAGTACCCAAGAACCTTAACCCGTTCAGAAAATGAGCCGTGACTTTCTTCTGCATCTGCTCTTTGTACATTTCTTTTTACATTTTTCTGCTCTGTATACAGCTCGTATCACATTTTGAACACTTTCAAACATTACTGGTTGGTTGATCTCATAAAGCCCTACGGAAGTTATTGTTTCAAGTTGTACATTATTATAGCTTGTTAACAATTATAACAATATAGTTCAGTGCATGCAAAGATTCCTTCCCTTTCTCATTTAAATCGGTCAAGTATTTTCACAATATATTGGTTTTCAATTTCATCAGGAGTAAATTTTTATTTATATTTTCATATTTTATGGTTTACTTGTACCTCAGTTTATCTATGCAAGAATTTATTTATAACTTTAGGGTGCAGCTACTTTAAGATACTCTATCAAAACAATTTTATTAAATGTTCACCTTGATAAAAAGATATTCCATAAGTATTTGCCTTAAGTATTTAACTGATTTTGAATAAGATATATCATCACATGTACATGACTTAAAATCATGCTCTTGTTAACAAACGATGATCTCTTCATATCTTCCCTGTGACTAACACTTTGGAATGCCATATGTTGGGGATGGATGGGTTTGAAAAGGCACTTCTTGAATTCATTAAATTAAATTTGTTACACATGCCATTCTAAAACCAATAATAAAGTTGGTTATTTGTTTTCTTTTTGATACCGGAAATAATTGAACATCTGAACGATTAAATTGTACTTCAGATTATATTATTTGAATTAGACATTAGACAAATATTACCCAGCTTATTCAGATCATGCGTTCCGGATCAACAACATATTAATGGAATGTTTAAAATTTGAAACTTCTTGATGAGTGAAAAAATGCTTGTCTATTGAATTGATAAATTTATAGTTTGGAATACCGAATAACTTTTAACTATTAACAACTCATTTCTCCCTGAACACACACGCGCGTGTCTTAAGTCGATTATTTTTTCACAAATGAGCCAGGAAAACAACAAACACAAAAACAACAGAACAACATCAACACTTAAAACAAGAGCACAAAATGAAAGGAATACAACATCGCCTTTATTTTGCGATAAAGACATAGCATATGAAATTTTATTAATCTGCATGCATTACACTTTCACAATTATTTACACAGGAGTTTAATAGTAATCGAAGAAGGATGCATTATGTTCCCTAGCCGCTTCCGTAATCGCTAACGGATAGAATCATTTTATCGCCGTTCCTGGACGGCGATATATACAATTGACAAGATTTGAACAGTTCTACCTGTACACCGCTTGCCTTTAGCCAATCAAAGCGAATAATTTAGTATCACATGATAAAAAATGGACGTCAAAAGGGATGCTTAAATGGATTCGCCCAACCGCCATGTTTTGTCAGGATACTTATTCGTACAACTGAAAAATACCATTATCAAAGTACGAACTCAGTACCAGTCTTTAGTCTCTTGCAGGATAAACACAGCAAATTGCAATATTTTTGCTACATGTCATTTCTGATTATTAAATGTAGCCTAAAAAGATTTTTTTTCCAACACTTGCACTAAAAGCAAATGCTTTCTTCCGGGCGAGTTTAATATTATGAGTGTTGTTAATGCATCATACCTGTAATATAGCAGGTCAGTTATAGTCCGTTTTAGAAAAAGAAACTTCGCAAAGCAGTCGACGGAGTATATAACGTAAATTCCATTTATAGCATGTTCACAGACATCAATTTTAATATGTTGTTAATTACGCAAGATGCTAATTCTATTTGCCGATTGATGCACGTACTTATTAAGTAGTGCATGTAGTCTAACGTATTGTACTACGAGTCTAGTTATTGTGATATTTTTCTCATGGGCAATACTGAGTATCTCCTACATTCTGACCCAGAAGAATCTAACTGAACGCGTTTAACATTTTGACATCAATGGAATGGTAGAGTAAATCAAGTATTTTTGTTGGCTTTATGTGTTGACCACATACAAGTATTAGGCAAGAAAGGAAATATTATTTCTATATTCATGGCTGAACGGCGATTCCAAGCATTTTTGAAAATGCTTATACTTGTTAATACATATTTCATCGTTCAATGAGTAAAGATGTCGTGCAAATGCTTTCGAATTATCTACTCTTACCATTTTTCAATAGCATATGAACTTTTCTATCTTGATCTCTTAGATTTTTGACTCGCTTTGCTGCAAACTTTGCCAAATTAAAGAGACACAACTACAATGTATTTGGTAGCACAAATATATTAATTATATAATGTATTTAAGTGCTGCCGAGAGACCTACAAATCAGCGCTGCACTCACTGATGAATATGGTGTTGTGCCGATTCAGAACCGGTCACTTATTGACAGAGGGCGGCAGGTAGATTTCTCATGCAGAGGCTACATTGGTAGCTCACAATCTACAAAAATACAATGGTTTAAGAAAATTCGTCCAGAAGGGTTATTTCAGGTAAGGTTTTTTTTCTATACAAACTATTTTAAAAAGTATTACACTGACGACTTTAAAGACGTTTTCCGGAGTTTTCATATAAACATATAGGCAACATTAAAACTGTTCTAAACTTGGCATGTTGTTAGAATATGATAACAGAAACATTTTAAACGGAAAAAATGGGGTCAACGTTCTCATTTTCGAGTTTTCTGCCCTTGAATTGGACTTTCCCGTTAAATTCAAGGGCAGATAATTTACAATGAATGGAAACTATATAATTTTTTTTCTTATTTTCATGAAGCTTACCTTCGTTTAAGTTGATATGCAAAATTTCAAGAACAAATTTAGAGTGGATAGTTTATTTTCCCACTTCTTCTCTTAGCCTGTGCATTTTTTCTTAAGAATTGGCCTTTTATGAATTTAAAGTACCTTTATTTTCATTGAAAAAAATTAACAGGAACGAAATAAGGAATTGCGTGTAATTATGTACTGTATTCAACAATAAAAAGAAAAGCATTATCCAGAAGTAAAAACAAGAAATTATTTACGTATGTATAAGTTAGTTATCTGCCCTTCAAATGACCTCAAGTAAGTATAAATTTTTCTTCCGGGGCAGATAACTCAAAAACGAGAACGGTGACCCCAATTTTTTTTTCGCTTAAAATGTTTCTTTTATCATATTCTAATAACATGCCAAGTTTAAAGAAATTTTATGGAACAGTTTTAATTTTGCCTATATGTCAATATAAAAACTTGCGAAAACGTCCTTAATATAGCTTCAGCATCAACGTCACTGTTTTGGCAACACATTCGTTTACTATACCCTTTTAAAAAGGCATTACTTTACAGGCACATTATGCCTCAGAAACTTTCTTTTTACAATTCTGAAACGACAAACATGAATATTATAATGTTAGAGTAGGTGTTACACTTGGCAAACAATTATATGTCTCATTTAAAACCAAATAGGTTAATTTGACTTTACTACAGTTGATCTACTGTTTTGCACGGATTACGACTGAATTATGTCACTTGATGAATAACTGGTTAATGTTCCTTGTATAATTTCTTCCATAATCCACGGAAGGTATTCATTACGCAATTTTGTTCTTGATTACATTTGTATATCACTATCCTATATCTCTGTCACCGATTCTAATTAAATTAATTAATGTAAATACACCTTCCCTGTCGTCCAGAAAAGTAATCAATGTATGAGCATCTGAATATGACAGTTCTATCGTTATCTCTTTCCCTGTCGTCGCAATAAGAAAACCCCAGGAAAAATGAGCCATTAAACGAGGTAATACCTGCACTGTGCATGTGTTGGATTACGATTTTACTCTGACACGTTTTTTTTTTATAAAAAGTCTCCGAACTATGATACGAGATGATGTATGATTATTAATTATTACGTCACAATTGTGTATCTTTTAATACGAGCAAAGAAAGTAGTATTTCACGCATTTAGTCTATCCCTGTAATTAAAGATTTTCTAGCTGTACATGCATTGTTTTATGTTCTTGTTACATCTAGAGACACTTCCCTACACAAGCAGACGACTTTATAGATGACGGAATACCTGTTTCTACTCAATTTCAATACATGCGCACCTCAAAATTACGATTCACCATGACAACTGAGGAAACAACAAGAGCTGCGTTCCGGTGTGAGGTGGCAACACAGCTCTCTTTCGGACGAGAAGTACGTGTACGCTCGGAAGAATTTCATTTAACACCAGGTAAAACGTTACATTCTGCTGAACAAGCTTACCGAATATTTTCATATGAACTATTAATAAAATATTTATTTTGCACCTGGATTTAGCTCGACTTTATGTAGAAAAGTAAGACTATATTACAAATCGGGCGTCGCACACGGTCAGAGCAGCGGCGTATCACTGTGGTTAAAGTTTAAGCGTCTTGTACACATTCATATCCCATAAACCACTAAAGATGTCTGCTTTTTTTCTTCACACTTTTTTTTCCAATTAAGTTTTGATACATAAAATGGTGGTCACTTTCCAAGGCAAATAACTCTGGCATGGATTTTTGCAAAGTGATGACCTATTTGTGAACATTAAAAAATACTAGGTATTATATTGGCAGGCAAAACTACTCAGGGAATTCACTTGAAACTTAATACATGACTTCTATATTATAATTGAAGGTTACTTCCCAAGATCCAGGCGTGGATGTGTCCTTTTTTGAACTTACGAAAGTCATCGTCACTGGCAAATACTCGTACTTCTTTCATGTAATTTGAAAAAAAATCCTATATTTTCCAGGCGCAGTCCTAAGAGACGTCGAGCACGCTGTCCTACTGACAGATCTTACAATATGACAAACTTTATAACAATAATATATTATAAGTTTCGACTTTATGTTTAAAATCTCGACATGTCTTGCAAAAGTGAAAAATAATTATTCAAGCCCGGGTTTTGTTTTCCGTTCCTTACTACTTCACCTGAAATCTTGATAACAAAATTATCATAGATAAATAACTTCCCATGCTTGTGACGCAAGGAACACATCACACTGTCGCTTGATTTCAGTGTTATAATATTATACTTATCTCTTTTTGTTTCACCATATAAGATCCTTTTCAGATCAGTTTTTGTTAGCGTTTTGTTTTAAACATGAAAAATGAACGTATATCAAAACATTATGTTCGATCCATACCTATATCCGATATTAAATACTTAGTGTGTTAATTTAGTACGACCCTACTCTGTTTATGTGAGGTAACAAAGAGTCAAATAAGTCTTACAAGTAAAATGGTTTCCTGCGGGGAACATTTTTAATGATATAAAGATATTACATTTAACTATTTTCAATATTTTTTTTTATTTATTTATTTATTTTTTTTTTTGGGGGGGTGGTAAATAAACGTTTGTATCAGGAATATAGTTAACAATAATCTATTAATATAGAAGAAGGTCTTCGGAAAGTGGTGACCGTTGAAGACCGGAGAAGGCCGAAGATAAAACAATTATTTCTTTTTTAGAAAATGATTAAATAGGCCTACCATTTTATTAAAAATTCCGAGCAAAAAAAATAATAAAGTAAACACACAAGTTTACGCAGAAAATATCTCTATTGATTATGGCAGATGCCACTACGAATATTTTAATTTTGTAGATTTTCAGTATTTGTAAAATTTGAGATAGATTTTAAAGAAACATCGAAAAGGTTAATTAACCAATCATGTACGGTTTACAGATCACATGCTCCTCCATGTACCGAAAACAGGTCACGTGCTCCTCCATGCCTCAAAAGTTAAACGCGTACCAATACCCTGCTGTCTCCAGACCGCAGGGAATAATAAATTCATTGATTAAAAAGTAAACGGTATAAATTGATCATGTGACATTTAATATATTACAGATGATGTAGTAATCATACATTTTCTTACTTATAATATAGCGAGATTCCTATGGAATAAGTTACGATATCAGAATTGTTTGCAGTTATTTTGAACTTGATACTCTTATATTTGCAGGTTTCTGTGCTATAAATCAATTAAATGGAGCGAACAGATTTACTGCATGTGCGAGTGTCTTATTTTGGACTTCAATTTACGTATTTTTAACCACAGTTTGCTGTAAATAATACTAGATGTATGAAATATTGTATTAGTTTTTGACTGTATTATAAACGGTAGATACAATATAGCACTGTATTCTGTATTACACTTAAAGGTTATACTATATTAACAACTTTCTTACTTCATCGTGCGAGGTACACAACTCATACGAGCCATTTAGATCGCACGAGTCACGCATAAATACAGAGGATGAATCAATTAAATAAACACTATGGTTCTTCTCAGTGTTGCTGACTGAAGAACAAATAAGATATAAGAAACATATAAATCATTAAAAACTTCGTTAAAGAACGTATATTAACAGATTAGTATATTCCTAACAACGAATATATGGAATGTTGACTTCCTTATGATTTATCTAATTCAACTTGAAAAGAAAAAGGAAACAACAAAATGTGCGTAGTAAACTAAGTGTTAACGTGTTTAAGTACACGCGTTTGGTGTTATATTTGTTTTAAAGAGATAACTCTACTATAATAACATAATAATCTTGTTTGTATAAATATGCGAGGTATAAGTTTAAAGTACATGAATTGCGCATGTGAACAATTTTGTTAGCAATTCTTTTTAACATGAATAGATATCTTTGTTATTGAAAACTTTCTTGTCTGAATAAAATTTCATTATGCAAATGTACATGTTCAAAGTTTTGCTCATTTTTAACAACATTGTTATAATCTTTTTTACAAAATCAAGGTCACTTTTACTGAAAATAGAAAAATGGTTTCCGGACAATAACTAAAGCTAGACGTTAGATATTCTTATCAAACTTTGTATATAGCAAGCTTTTATCTAGACCCCGATTGGTATTGCATTTGAATTTTCTTGGGTCAAGGTCATGACCACCGTTCCTAAAAATAGAAAATGGTTAACGGACAAGAACTAAAGCTAGGAATAAGATATTCTTATCAAACTTGGTATATATCAAGCTTATATGAAGACCCCGGTTGGTATTGTATTTGAATCGCCTTGGAGTCAAGGTCGTGGTCACCGTTACTTAATACATGTATAGAAAAATGGTTTTCCGATACAAATTTGATTGTGTTACGAGCCAGGCGTAACGAGAAAGAAAAGCCAGCAACAAACTTGTAACAATAACAAATTTATTACAGAAAAATTATTAAAGAAAAAAATAAAATAACAAATTATCTTTACAAATACCTGAAGTCCAAATAAAAATTACAAATGTCTAGTCTGATCCTGGAATGATCCTTTTTTAATAGCACAGTTAAATCCAAGTTAAATCCAAGAACACTTTAGAATAAATTCCCACAATAAAATCCACAAGAATAATTAATAATCCAAGCTCCAATAAATCACTTAATTTCCAAGTTGAATAATACTCCAAATATATTGATGACTTAAAAGATCACTGATGACTAAAAAGGTAACTGATGACTTAAAGATCACTGATGACTTAAAAGGTAAGATTAATTAAAAATGTCTCCTTAGATTATATTAACTAAGAAGTTTCCAGAAAGGTCTATTATGTTCTCAAGTAATCATAATCTAGCAACTTCAACAATAAAGATCATTCCAGAAGTTTCTATCTAAATATAATGCATGAGTTTTCTACAACAGTTAAGAACCTTCTAGTACATACATGTAGTTTATGTTCTAAAAATAGAACAATGATAATATTGGAAATACCAACTGGTCAGATATAAATTATATACGTGTAATATGTTGCATACATAACAATTGAAAGCGATCTTAAGTGAAAACCCTGGTTGATTACCCATTTGCAACCCCGGGGGTCAAGATCGAGGTAACCGCTACTATAAATGGGATCAAGATCGAGGTAACCGCTACAATAAATAGAAAAATGGTTTCCAGATAATTGCAAGAGTAAGAATTGGGATATTGTAATCAAACTTAGTATATAGCAAGGTTATATGAGAACCACTGTTGGGATTACTTTTGGTCCCCTGGGATCAAGGTCACCATTACTAAAGATAGTAAATTGTTTCCGGAAGATGACAGTTAAAAATGAGATATTGTAATCAAACGTTATATTTAGCAACCTTATGTGGAAACCCTCGTCGGGATGGCATTTGGACCCCCGGGATCAAGGTCACTATGACTTAAAATAGAAAAAATGTTTTTCTGACAATAACTAGAGTTAGGAATGAGATATTTCACTCAAATTTAGTATTAAACAAATTTATGTAAAGATCCTGGTTGGAATTGCAATAAATTGAAATAACTCTTTGTACACAGTTAATTAGTTATAGAGTGAGTTCAAATTTTTCTTCAGACCACTTATTTTTCAAAAAGTCAAAGCTTCTGGTGGGGGTATTAATCAGCTTAAGTGATACCTCTAGTTTTATTTAATTTACATGAATAGATATCTCTTTTACTACATCATCTCTATGTTGATAAATAACCATGTTCAATGTATTTCCCATTTTAACAATATCGTTCACATCTTTTTTTTATAAAACATGAATAAAAAATTTTGTTATTACAACGGCTTTTGTATGAATATATGACCAATGCATCTGATAATGTTTTGTCTATTTGAACAATCTTTTTAACGATATCTCTGTTATAGAGACTTCAGTGGATGTTGTCTTTGTATGAACATATAACTCGTCTATTAAAACTTCTTTGTTCTGTTAAAATGTGAAATATGTTCAAAGTATTGTCCAGAAGAAAAAATCATTGACATCACTTTATTATATAGATAGATATATCTGTTGAAACAACGCGTTCTCTTATTTACGGTGGCACAGAGGTGACATCTGTGCCTTTTTATATATTTCGTGCGCTTGAGATACTACGTCGTGGTCACGAGTTACACAACATCAATGTAGATCATCTAATGGCCATGGGTAATATCCATACCAGATTAAACAAGTACAAATGTTGCTGAGGTGCAGCAATTAAGATGCGCTCATTTCAGATACCTTACCTAATTATTCCCAATCATTGACAAATCATTCAGTACAATTGTTCATTATTCCGGATGTTTTGTAAATCATTTAAATTTGCATCATTATACTTATCGTATGCACTGTTCACGAGAGAGGGACCAATTTTGAAAAACGTTTAAACTGCTTTCACGGATGCCTACCTGTTCAGGAAAGTAATTCCAATACAAACAAGACTTACATGACTACTTATGTGAGATGACAGTAGTACAACATTGTTCTGTTTGTTTCACTACTGTAGTCAGTAATATTAGATGATAAAAGATGTCAAAGCCCGTACATTTTCTTGAATACCTATAATGCTACTCATTTTGTACAAATATTAATACCTACTCTTGGTAAGAAATACAAAAATCCATATGTAAATAAGCAAAAACAAAAACGTTCATCGCCTTTTTTTCAAAATGTCCGTTACATGTTTCACAGCAAATGGTATATCATGATATTACACGAAAAGCATTGATGCAAAGCATCAAAGGGCGTCCAACAAGAAATACAGCAAGTGAAGATTAACTAGTAGACATCTGATGACCAGATTTTTTTTTCAATGGTTAATTGGATTTTACCAGAATTGTATATCATAGATGAATTGTTCACTAACATCATGTTCATGCGAGTCAACGATATAAAAGCTACTAGACATTGTGATAAATAGAGAACTAATTGATTTATTGGGAGATAAAACCACCATCAAACAGATTGCCTTCAAACTAATTAGAATCAACTTCTTACAGCAAAAAATATTCACGGTAAAAAATGTCAGAAGTACAGCATGAAAAATCAGTGCCGTAAAAAAGAAAGGAGCCATTAATTTACCAGTAAAGACAATTTCAAAATGAAAATACTATGATATATCAATTTGTAAAATTGGCCTACTTAAAAAAAATTTCGATAAATATATAAAGAGTTCAATAAATTGTTCAATAAATTTGCAATTTATTTCCTGCAAAATTCTTCAGTTCGTTATTCATTACCATAGCGCGACACGAATGGAAGTTTCGTTTCAGACTCACTAAACTAAAACTACTTTTCTAAATAGACTTTCGGACTTATACAACGTTAAGGGCATCTATTTATAGCTTTCGAATTCATGTACAGCAATAACATACATACATGATCCACTGTGTACTTTAAAAGACGTGAAATTTGTTCCCAGTTATCATTCATTAATATAAGATGCTGCGAATCACCGAAGGGGAAACCAATATATGACTTCTTTACATAATAGAAATCGAAAGAAATTCTTTTTCCGAATTTATTTTTAGCTGTGAATCGAAGGAAACAATTGATGAAAATCGGGTCCATGGACAATAAAATAGTAAACACAAATAGTTAATTTACGTAAGCAAGTTCGTATAATAATTTAACAATCCTTTACCTTACATTTTTTCCCCACATTTCGTCATTTAGAGTATTTTGATCTACCAAAAAAATTTTAATTATCTATATAAAACAGTTTTTGTCGATTGGTTCAAATTGTTTGTCATCCTTTTTGACCCTTTCATTTTTGGGGTCATTGATTTTGGTGTATTTCTCCGCGTTACTATAAATTCATTGGTTTTCGCACTTTTTTCACAGTGCTTAGACACGTTATGGTCGATGCAGAGTTTACTTTCGATATTATTTGTTATTGAATGGTTGTGCTGTACCCATTTCTTTTCATTTCATTGGGGCAGACGTCTAAACTTAAAATGCAGAGGGAGCAATTATTATATGTTGTTTCTTTTATATGGAAGGTAGCTTTTAATTTATATGAATTGTGTGATGCCTCTAGAAGGAAAACCATAGAGGGCCAAAAAGGCTCCAGATTACAAGGCCTTACACGATGGGAAAGACCCTGTTGTCTGGGACTCCGGGTAAGATCTCTCCTGCAGATAAATTAATACTGACTCCCCACTGTCAAAGAGCTCGTACATATACAATGTTGCCGAAAGTAATGAATTGGGGAAGAAGGCTCTTATTGGTTAACTTCGTGATTAAGAAGAAACTGAATAACAAGTTAAAGAGCACCAGAAGTTGTTACATTTACGTAAACAATTCAAGGAACATGAACAGTATGTCCAATCACTGGAGAAGTCATTGATATCCGGTACAGGGATTTCGGATGGTGCTAGGTGGGATATGATGTTTCCCAGCCACGTTGTCAGTGGGGCTACACCGAAAACGAAGACTAATTCTATGGTTTCTTTCAATTTTCGTTCAAGTCGGTTGCTACGTCTGAGGCTAGTGAGAGTATAAATCCTTCTTTTGTCAAAGATTTCTTTCTTCCTATTCTTTCTTCCATTTCAAACCCTGTCTATGTCATTCATACGTAAATTTCCATTTAATATCTTTCATTTATCGGTTCTTTATTGTAAGTTAAGATAAATATTTAGATATATTATACTGTCTTTATATATAAATTTCGATGTTTGTCATCTGCAACAATACATATTGTCTCCACAATTCATTGTTTCTATATTATCTACGGAGAATTCCTGTAAAATGATTTTCATCTGTCACAGAGTTCTGTTCATCATGAATATTTTTTGTCGGATCATAATGGAATAAAGATATTATTTCTGATTTTCATGTTTTTTTTTAGTTTAAGAAATACTGGATTCGTAACTTATCTTTGTTGACAAAAACATTCACTGTTTAAAAGTTAAAGTATTTGCTTATATGACATTGTACACATACTGGTATGTAAGCGTGCCAGAAACAGAGGTACTTCTTTGTTGTGTTTTAGTTTGCAAAGTGTAGTGAACAAAATCATGCAGTTAACATCAATGTAGTAAACTAATCAGGTGTGTATCAGTTTATAAGTGGTCGAATCAAGTATGATATACATGTATATAAAGCTAATCTAGTATATAAAAATATGCAACGGGCAATGTTCACAATTGGTCTTTATAATGAAGAAATAAATTGAGAGAAAACAACTTAGAAGGTTACCGTTCTTGCAGATATTATTGTATCATACTTTATATCGAAAGGCATGGGTTACATAATCATGAAAACTCACACAAGACGAATAACCTTTCGCTAAATTACCTGCTTATTATCTAATTCTAAACTTGAATTGCAAGGCTTAATGTATATATGAATTGATAAATTGGTTGTGGTATGCATGTTACATCGTTTATGTTCATGGTCCTATTCCAATATAAGATATTTGTTGCAATTGTTTTGATGTGTTTACAAGTTATGAAGATTTGTTATTTGTAAGTGACTATAGAAACCAAATAAGCAACAATAGTAGGTAGACTTATAGATATCATATTTCGGGAATAAATCTTTTTAAATTAAGTGTTTTGATACTAATTAAAAAACTGACTTTGATAAGTGATTTTGGGCACGTTACGCTGCAATAAATGTCTCTACATTCCTTTTTAGAATAAACACACAATAGTGCAAAATTAGAGACGCTACCGGTAATAAAATCCTTTCCTCTTTTTTGTGTTATCCCTGGTATTGGTGGGCACTACATGGCTCATATATTTATATTTTGTCGTATACTTATGTCATGTGATATTTCTAGTCTCTTTAATATTTTGATTATTGTTATATGTATTGTATCATTATGCATCATTATGTCATTGCCATGTCATGTACACTTTTACCGAATAAAATTATTATTATTATTATTATTAAAACATGTACTTCTTTGCAACGTTGAATACTGGCAAGAGAATGACTTTTGATTTTTTTCTCTCTTTTTTCAGCCTTTTCTCTGTGAAGCTTGCTTGCATGGAATAAGCGCTAATAGCAAGTGGCGCCACGTGTCAAATTAATTTTATTACGTGTTTATTTGTCATGCACTTATTTTTATCCACATGCTAATAAAATGTTGGTAAATACGATACTTAAGAAAGTAAATAAAATGTTTTTGCTGCGTTGTAAAAATCTGGAAATAGGGTGGTAGCTCGGAAGCATTAATCACAACAATATTACATGAAAATTGCAGATTCAGTTTAATTGAGTCGGTACATGGGGGATAATGAAAAACTGCAACACGTATTTTATAGGAATTTAAATAATAGTTTAAGTCCAGAATTGTTAAAGGCATCATTGTTCAAAACGTCCATTTCGGTCGAGCGATTCTAGTTTCAAAATGCAGGAGATATGGACTGGCATTAAACTTCTCACGTAGATCGTATATATCAAACCTTAGACTGCTTTGTATCGATATCTTCTGTTTTAAGTTGCACCACTTATAATGAAAATGATGTATGATGATTGAATATCCTAGATGTGTTTACTTGAAACAAGAGACATGAAAAATGAGCTATTGTTTATCGCAGTTTCAATATCATCGTCATATTAGAGTGACACTGTTTTGATAATTGAAATCGAGTCTTGAAATAATCGTTTAGGGTTGAAATAAAATGCAAAGAAATATGATGAATAGTTAAGCATTCATTTTAATGTGTATTATTTCATTGAATTTGTATATTGTATATATGTACAATACTGATTGTTGTTAGTCATTTTTAATATAAAACTTTAATGTATTTTCATAGCATTTTCATCACATAAAATATAACATTTACTAGACTAAAGTAGTAGTGGTCAGCAAAAGGACTTATAGGGAATCTAGGCAATTTATCCCGTAATTTCTTCAATACATTTTCCTAAAAATGGTTCAATGACCCAATGCTAGCTTTCATGGATGTGCTTCAACAATAAAAGTGATTAGGTGCCTTGTTATTATTAGATTTTTTTCTAGATATAAGGGATATATGAATGCATGAATAAAACAGATATCATCAAGGATTAGTTTCCATTTTGAGATTACCCTTATGGAGTAAAAGTAATATTATCTACAAAGTTGAAAGGTATATTGAATGATATTCAAATCGAAATTATTCTTTCAAAACAAACAATATTAATTTAGTACTTGATATTGTCAAAAAATATGCCAGGCGAAGTTTTGCAAATTCAATGTAAAGTCAAAATGGCTGTTCTATCAAGCTCACTCGTAAACGCTTTAACTTAAATTGTGATATGAAAACAGATTCCAAACGTTTCTTTATTGAGCGGACTGGACTGTAAAATTAAAATTTAAAATCTGCTACAGGTTTTTTTTCTTTTTTTGTCGCTTTAACTGCTCAAAGCGGAAAAATGTCATTACTTATTTGCATTCAAATACAATTTCCCACCAAATGCCAATCACATCAAAGACTGTTGTTTACTATGTAGATATAAGACCAACAGAGCAATAAGATATAGCAATCTTAAAGAAGCACGCAACGACTCCCGTGGGAAAACGAAAACGTAATACTTTTGCTGTAAGTTTTGTCGGAAGATTATCTTTTAGATCCGATATAAACTAAGCCGATTTATTGAGCACTTGAGGAAATGCTCGTTAATAGATTGTTTTACGATTTGTTAAAATCTTTGTTGCCTGGTATCTTATAAAACTATTATTTATGCTCTACGAATTTAATTTCTCTCGCCTCTCAATTAAACAACAATATGATTATAAAAATAACAAAGTAAAACATTATGATTAAAATGAAAGTATTACAACATGAAAGTTTAAAAGATTAAGAGGCAATATATTATTTAGCAAAAGACAGACGAGTAAGGTGATTGGCCAATCAGTAACATTTTCAAAACTATAACAACACTCCAAAACTAAAAAAATATAAAAAAGCATTTTCTGGGGCATAATGGGCCATAAATATTCAATATTTTCTGAACACTGGTGACAATAAAGATTGAAAGTTCTTATTAACTTACATAAAATATGCATTCGGAGCAATTGAATATAATCTCATAGAATTTACATATTATTTGTTTGAGTGATGTTCCTATAGAAATAATAGAAATGATCATGTATTATTTTGATCGATCAGAACGTTTCTTTGCTGTAGATTTTACACGGTAATCTTACAATGGGCTCAATAAATTGTTGCCGGATAACATGGATAAAGCACTAAAATCGAGGAAAGCATATATTTAGTGGTAAGTTTGTGATAAATGTATGTCTAAAACATTAACGAAAGGAACCCTCAATAAAAATATATACTATCAAGTTTTTCTTACTTTGTAGCTACTTTTATTTACACACGATGTTCAAGATGTCGTGTACAATGGAAAACATAATAAAATGAGTCATTTATGTACAAGGTACAACATAGAATATGTACAAAAGTCGAATGATTTAATTGCCATCCCATTTAATAAAGTCTTACATTATTCTTGGTTTTTGTTGTTGTTGTTGCTTTTTAGTTAGAATCAGACATGACATTTAACTGTCACGGTCTTAAATCGTGGAAAAATATATACTCGGTTTATTTGGTAGAATTTATTTATTGTTATTAGCCTATTTGAAATAGAATTAATTTGATAAAATGTTGTAAACTTTTAGACCATTTTCAAAAATTTTTCCAATTAAGAGAAGAATGTAACATTGGTGTATCTGTATTTTACTTTTTACTAAATGGAGTGCATTGCTTTTTACTAAATAAGGTGCATTGCGTAACAAAGAAACTGACCTAAGTATTGCTTTTATTCATAGTCATTATTTAATCTAGTTGTTCTAATAAAAATCTGGAAACAAAGTGAAAAAGATTTCTTTTTCAAAAATGTATCAGCATACCACAATGTTACAAGGTTGTGTCTGTAGTATTATACATTTAAGGATATCTTATATACATAAGACGAAATGATATGAACTAGGTTACAGACATTGGTACAGGTGTTCTAGAAAATGTTACATTTTTTACATCTGATCTGTAAAAATCGAGATAGCATTGTAAATAAAATGTGTCTGTCAGTGTTAAAATGTCAATCATTTCCTTTGATTTTGTGAATGCATGATATGTAGAAGCATATTCACATTTTCGCATGTTTCGATAAGAAATTTTAATAAGGAATATTTCTGATACTAAGAGTAAAAGTTATTTTGATCTTGATAAAATCATAAATGATTATCTTACATTCCTAGGAAACATATTGATATGTTTTTTTTTCTGATGATAAATCTTCTGAAAGATTCTTTATGATAGTTGAAACTTTTTACATCCTGGTAGTAAAACGATTTTATAACTGACATATATTTTAGAACACGACAGATAGAGATTTATTCATGGCATTATCATTTCGCCAAACTAATTCAGATACTGTATGTTGTCTTTTTGTAAGTGTAGAAATGAACAAAAAACGTCAACGGAGGAGCACAACGCAATTTCCAGCATTTTTATAGCTTTTTTACCCTGTCATATAATTAATATATCAAATGATTTTTTTCTAATCCACAATATGTCGTATCGTCTATTGAAGTTGCGCATTGATGATACAGCAAGATAATTCTGAGATAAGCAATTTGACAGTTTAAAAATACCTATCTGTCAAAATTAACGTTTGTATATAACTGACTTTGTTATTTGATATCATTAAATGTCAGATGCATTGTCAGTCATAAGCTATTTATCTGTGTAAACAATTTTATATTAATCCCATAACGAGATTAGTGAGAAAGAAATGAATATTTATTATTGCAGATTTGATCACACAATCGTAAAGGTAATATTCCCTTTTGTAAAATGTGACAAAGAAATTGATATTATCAACATTTTAATCAGAATGTATCAAAAGATTAAGGTAATATAAGGATAAATTACTATACCCTTGGTACTCTTTACAAAATTACTTATAACCGGTATGATGGTTGTTGGTTCATGTCATTTATTCATCTCTAAAAGCACTGATAATATCACACATATTCGTTCATTATGGTGAATTAAGATATCATATAATAAATATAAAAATCATATATATAATCAAAACTGTCGAAATTTAAAATTTCTGGAAATAGTTTGCTATCATTCATCTGATGTCTAGTTTCGATTCCGTTTATCAATGGATAGTATTATGCATTACATATTTTGTATTTCTACTTAACGTTTTCTTTTTTAATGAGTTAAGTGATTAGTTGGATTAACTTTTATTTAGAAATGTTATATGTAAGCAAACATCTTTAGAAATTATACGCAAAACTCATTCTAGTATATATAGCGTAAGAAACAATGTTCTTATCTTTTTACATTGTAGTTATGTGATATTATGATATTCGGTCTACTTCTAAGATTAAATAAAATAGAAAGAACATATAAATAAAATATCATCATGGGAATACTTAAATTACTCAAAGGAAATAAACACACAGAGATATCGACATAACATTTAAAGTTTATTTGAATGTTGGTAAAATTAAAGGAACTTAATTTCAAGCACCAATGATATTGTATTGACATTTCCGTTTGAACTTACAAGGTACATAGAAAGAAGAAGCACCTTTTGTAAATTAAAGTGATAACATATTACATCTTTGCTCTTATCCATCGATAATTAGCATAAGTAGCTTATAAACTTCGTGGAACATTTAATTTTAAATTTGCAAAACATAACATAACACATAGGAATACATGTTGTTTAATTAGAAATCAAAAATAACTCTTATTTAATCAAAATCATTATTTGTTTTAACCACATTTGGAATTTTAATCTTTTTGACAAGATATTTTTCCTATGAATTTTTTTTTCCTCGATTAATTTTACATTGACATAAATGAAAGAAAAAACAACATTGTTAAGTACAAGCAAGGAAATAATCAGAGCGTTATCCTCTGGGTTTTATACGAAAAAACCAAAGAATGTCATTTTGTATCACATAATATATCATTCAGAAGAACTAGTTAGCACTATAGAGAAAAAGACCCATTTGTCAGTAATGTTAGTGATATATAAGGAATAACCGTGGCTAAATATTCTAGAATAATTTTCTTTTCTAAGCCACATGAGATTTATGTTTTATTTACATTTAATCATAATAGGATACCATTAAATATTTTAGTCTGTGTTAAGATATAGGTTTGATAGGTGAACAAACATGTCAGAGATGTTTTCAAAGTTTTACAGTTTTAAAGGCAAAAACCTTACACTGGTTTATACAAGTTAACCATCTGAATAGATATTCATTGTTTCTTCCGATGAGAAAACATCAACAACAACAACAAAAACAAATATACTACAACGCTCACACAAAAATTTGATCACGCAAATTATTGACAGTAGATGTAATTCGAATACTGAGATCAATTATAATCAATTTGAACTATTTTGCATGAATATAAATATAATTTATCATATTTGACAACAATTCTAAATTGTTTGCACTCCTGTATTTTCTTTTAAATTTGTTATATTTGGGTAAATTATTTTAAATGCCTTTCCATGTTTAGTCTTTGTCTATTTTTTGCATTTTTTCCCCTTAATTTTGTTTGTATTTCTGTGATTAATTAATGAATGTGTTATAACCAATATCCTCTAATGTCATGCAATATTTGATATTTAGGACAACAATGACAATAAGATTTGTTTAACTCTTTTTGTCTAATCCTCACAACAACTTGTTGAATGACATTGCCATTTATTAATTCATTCATCTTGTTTCTTTTCTGTGTATGTTTTATTATTATCTGCCGTGTGATATCATTTTATAAGGAAATCGGTAAAATTATTCAATTAAGTCCGTCAATGTATTAAAATCATCCTATAATGACTTTTTGTACACCTACATAACCACAGATATACATATATAACTTATCACACTATCACCTGTAGATAACGCTAACTGTTACTAAATTATTCGACCACATCAACTGAGATCTCCACAATGGTTTCATTTATTAATATCTGAACCCTTAAAATGGTAACTTCATCAATTTCTAGATATAATTATTGGAATTTCAGATATACATTTACGTTATGTTAAATTTCGTATGCCGTTTGTAAAACTTTTATCCAAGTTGTCATTACAAACATGTTAAAATGCATTATGCTATATCTATAAAATCTGAAAACATATTACTAGTATTATAATCTTAAATTGCAAACGTTTATGTCAATGAAAAATAAATAATAAATAAGCTTTTCAAGAACTAAACATTTTGTGAAATTCTATACATCTTTTAAAATATCAGGAAAGTAATTGTTATGACGATTGTATTTTTATAAATTTAGATTATGTTGACAAAGATATTTCCAGAATAACCAAAGCTTACACAAAGGAATACATAAATCGCACTTTACAAGCGTGAGGAAGATAAGAGAGCTTTCTATTTATATTTTCCGACGTAGCGATTGGTGAAAAATTAATGGGAAATTCTGTTAAGTGTTTAATAACAGAATCTGTCTGTCTTTTAGGCAGCACACCACACTAAATGAAGCCGCAGCTTCGAATGGCCAGGGAGGATTTCATGGATATAGTGACTATTGTGGATTTAAATGACTGGTTGTCTTTATAATGCATTTTCAGCATGAAATTTGTTTTTGTGACATGTAATATGATCATTGGCAAATTCGAAAACATGGTTAGAAATCACATGCTGATAATTATTGATGTCAAGGTCGCCATTGTTTGTAAACATTGCTTTTAAACAGCATGCTCGGTGAAAACAAGTAATTTTACAGGGGGGTACAAACTTTCAGCAATAGCAAAAAATCTACAAGGCCAAGCACCTATTTCTTTGTGATATTTTGCATGCATAGGGAGTTGCTAAAGCAGTGACAGAGTTTTTGTAGACCGTATATTTGCAGGTATTTTTTGCCGGAGGGACGAAAAATGTTGTTTTGGGTCTCGGACCACTATAGATTTTTGGCTTTTACGGAATGAATTGGAATTTTTTTAACTGCCTGACTGTTGCACATGGGGTGATTCCATTACAGATTTGCAATGGTATGACATATATGTTCTTAACAAAATGTGTTTTCTTTTTCCAGGTTGTGTAGTTTGGGATCAGATTTATCAGACATATTGCTTGTAGGACATTGACGGCAGAAACTTGAAATTTAGTGTGGAGTGCTACCTTATGTTTGCTAGAGATAAAGTGTAGTCTAGTTTTGATGATTTTAGCCATTTCGTATTTACGTCTTAAGGCAATTTCAATGCTGAATGTGGATTGTGTATGGTAACTAATTGAATAATAATGCAAATACTTCTAAATGGTAAACGTTTTAAGAAAGAAGCTTTATATTTACATAAATGTTCAATTACTTGTCTCGACATATAATGGTCGCAATCAAACGCAATAAATTTACTTGTAAGATGTGTTCAATTTCACCATTTTATGTTTCATGATATAATACTTATGTAACTCTTATAAATAACTTTTGTCTGAAAGGAGAAATTCTATATTTGGTATTAATTAAATTTGTATTTTTATATCTACATTTCCCAGAAATATTGACAAATTACTAAGTTTTTTAAATAAGAAATGTTAATAAATCAAATATAATAACAAAGAAAGAACATATTATATATCTAAGTATGTTTGTAATTTTGTTTTGAATCAAAGCAAAATTATTAATGGCTTTTAGAACGATAAGTAATATATACATTAGGACCAAACATGAATATACTTATAAATGAAAACAAAATATCAATGACAATGAATTGCAAGGATATTATAATGTTTCAGTTTCAGTTTTTATTTGGCAAATCTGCATATTTAACATACCTTTGGCTAATTTAACAAATACAAATGACGAATATGGCCAAGACATATAACATACATAGTTTACAAGATAAGCATATAAACATACAAACAAACGTGTACATTTTCAAAGTTTAAGAAGCAGCTTCCGTTTCTAGACATATCTTCCTTAACTGGAAAGCCTCATATATGTATTTTGCAGTTTTATACAGCTTACATTTACTACTACAAGACATAATATTAACAAATTTATGTACATTGGGCCATGAACAATTACCCAAATATTTAGCTCTCAAATCAACATATGCAGGACAAGTTAATAAAAAGTGATATTCTGATTCAATCATTTTTGTATTACACATTTTACAGATTCGCTCGTCTCTTTGTGAACCACTAAATCTTCCGAATTCAATTTCTAGCTTGTGAGAACACATTCTGAAACATGTTAAACATTTTCGTAATTTATCGTTTCTTATAATGCTCAGATATCTTTCATAACCAAAACATATTTTATACTTTCTATAGTAATCTAATTTAGACATATTCAATGTTGTCTCATTCCAAGATTGTATAAACTGATCTCTAATACGTTGTTTCATAGCAGGAAAATAATTTACATCTTGCCTAAAATTCACTAGAAGATTACTGTAGCCTAAATTGTCAATCAGTTGTTTAATCTTATACGCCCAGCAATTCACATTATTTCCATTGCTATGATCTAAATATAATCTATACATAGGTGAATCCTGATTTTTCATTATTTTTAACCAATATTTAATAGCTCTTTCTTTACAAATAACAGAAAGTGGGTACCTACCCATAATATAATAATATGTAACATGTAAAGTAATGACTGATTTAAGCACTGTTTTAGATTTGTATTAACTGCGGTACGTCTACGAAATTCGTTAAGGGAATTTCATTATTGTTCATTCAAATGAAATGTTATAAAATTATGCTTCATTCAAGATTCTATTTACTTCATTGCCTTTCTTCACGGTCATAAAATCTTGGAAGAGTACACTACTGGAGTGGATAAGATTGACAATAGTTCCAATGACAGTGATATATGAGAAGAATGTTAAGGACAGATGTACACGCACAATTTATCTGACAGCTTTCAATTGCAGGAAATAGCCATCGAACTTATCGTTAATGGAAACATGACACACCGTACTTCTGTTGTCTATAGACGACCACTTTATCAAACTTACTTAAAGATATTTTATTTCAGATCTGTTCTCTTACTTCTATATAAATGACAACATTTTGATACTTTACTGTCTCTGATAGCTGGAAAGTTCACATTGCTATGATTCCTATTGGATAAAACTTTAACATTAAATTATTTACGTGATTCTAAATGTAAAGAGCTTAGAAAAATGAATAAATGTATTTGTTGTAATGCATTGTAATGCATAATCGTGTCTATTTACTCATTTAGTTAACTCGTTGGCTAATGATTTATTTATTTGACGTTAGAATTAGACAACGCGAACTCCATTGTAATATTGTTTTGCAAAATATCTGATACCATTTTAAACAACTTGCTATACTATAACCATACTTTTGCTATTTGTGTTGTTTTAAGGACACTACTCCTGTTTTGTTTTGATATTTTTGTTGCTGTATTTTTTTTAATTTCATAATTTACAAATGAATGCCAAAATTGCTGCAAAGAATAAACCTATTTTCATATTTAACACAATTGTGGAATATAGCTTTTTTGGCACAACTGTATTACTCTGACAAAGAAAAATGAATTAGAAAATAACAAGAAATGGAGTCGGTCAATATACGTATGTAGCTTTTTTCCTTGTTTCTATTAATTCTTTCATTATAAAGAATTTATTTACGTTAAGCAACTGTAAAAGATATAATAAAAGTGATGTTAAGTAACCTATTAATATAAATTTACATGATTTATATTGCGATTTGATGATAATTATTAGTTTATTCTGTCTGCAGTTTTTGTATGTTTCAGTTTTCTGTCATTCTGAAATGCGATATAGCAAATTAAGCTTTTTAAATTAACCAGTAAACCAAAAATAATTTTACATTATATTTACAAAAAAATAATGCACTGCAACTTTTAATTTTTAGTGCAAAATAACAAAAATAAAATACAGAGGAATACGAAAATACTTTAATTATCGATTTTTTACACTTATGTAGACAACAATTACACTGTAAGACGAATTTAAGCTAAAACGCATCGAAAAATATTCGCCTATTTCTGCATACATTAATATTTATTATATCAATTAATTGCATAACCTCAATCGCACGAGTCAAAGAAAAATATTCGCCTATTGCGGCATACATTAATATTTATTATATTAATTAATAGCTTAACCTCAATCGCACGAGTCAAAGAAAAACATCAACGTACTTTGCCCATCATCAAATCGTTGTAGCATGTTTACAATATAGAAACTTTCCGGTTCAGAAAAAAAATAATTGAATCTGGTTTAATTGTTACAGCCTCACACCATTTTCTTGCATATCAGACTTGCGTTTCCGTGAGTTTAACCCATGCCGGAAATTTCATCTGGCATGGGGGTGCCAGATGAGTCGCGTGCTGTACAATGGTACGGTTAGGATGACGTCATTTTACCGTTATGAATGAAATTGCAATTCATACGCTGTCGTAAGAAAGTAGTTACGGTTGTAATGATATGAATTTTCATTGAAAATAAAGATAAAGAATTTAAAATATAATAGAATATGGTAGAATATGCAAGAAAAAATATCTGACATATGTGTGCGGTCCGGATCGGAATATCCGTCCCTCGGTCACCCGCCCATGAGCGGTAACTCAGCAAGCCTCGTTACCGCCCAATGGGCGAGTCACCTGGGGACGGATATTCCGATCCGAATCGCAAAATATGACAGATATTATTAATCTTTTTATGCATAAGTATTCATTTTTCATGTATAAGTTTTTTTAACTAAATACCCATTCATTTTAGTGTATATCTAAAAAAAACAGTTTCAACTTTAATTGTCAATGATCAATTTTTACAATAGTAAGACAGAAAATCATTTACTCAGGAACATTCTCAATAACGAGCAACCCACTCACATGTCTCTAAAAAATTGTATCGTAGATTGAATTATGCAAATCAGTCTAAATGAATTTGTGTTGAATTTTTACATCAAGATAAGAAAGGAATTGTTATGAGAAAGAAATCACTTTAACCATAATCAATTCATACATAGGTTTTGGTGACAGTGAATCAGAAAAATAACAACAGAATTTTTTTTTTTTTTTATAATTTATTTTTTTCTCAGTGATCATACAATAATACAGTGTACATAACATATAATAAACTTCTGTCCAGTTATAAAAGCATGGTCACAAAGAGTTGTTTTTTTCACACCCAAACACACGCCCGCACACACATCCGCACCCATACACCCACATTTCCAATTCATAGATACCAACAGGTTTTATAACTATACATATTTCGAACATAACGCACACACAAAACAGCGCACACAAAACAGCACACATACATTTTGGGTACCATCGGCAATACGATACTCGTATTAGTGTAACCTAATATTTAAACAAAAAGAAAAAGGGAAAGTAAAGGGGGTGAAAAATTAAATACAAAAGAACAAGAAAAAAAAACAACAGAAGATACATCTACAGTTTTTGACTGCTTTTAAACATAATTGTTTTTTATTTTATGTAAGTAAAGTATTTTCATATGTTATTATATTTGTATCTGGGAAAATTCTATTCCATTTTTGAAAATGAGTTTCCAGTTTATCTCGATTAAATGCAATACATTTTTCAATACATAGTCTGCTCCGAAATAATGTAAAAATAAGTTAAATTGTGGTGTGCGTTTTCCAATTTTGCAACTATATATGTAATATTTTGCCACCAAAAGAATAAAGTTTTTTGCATCTTTTTGTGTATCTGTGCTTGTAATTAAGTGAGATATTGTTTTCAAATTAATTTCTATAATAATATTCCTTTTTTTGAAATATTCTATTAAATCTCTCCAAAAAAGTTGCGTGTAAGAACATTGCCAAAAGAGGTGTTCAATAGATTCAATATCCATTGCACAAAAATCACAAAGACTCGAGGAAGAAATTTTTTGTTGTAGAAGACTTTTGTTTGTAGCAATTATTCTGTGAAGATATTTATATTGAAAATTTCTGAACTTAGTGTCAATCGTTGTTGATAGAATGTTTTTGTATGTTTTTTCCCAACATATATTTTCGTTTTCAAATATATTTTTCCCACTTATTTTCTGCAGTATTTTTTGATAATGTTATCTCGTTTTAACTGATGTTCATATAGAAATTTATTGGTTTCATTTGTTTTAATAAATGACGCTATAATATATCTGTTTGGGGTATTGATATTGACGTTGTCTAGATTGATACCTGTAATGACGTCAGGATGTATACTTCTTATTAAAGTCTGATATTTGAGGTAATCTGCATCAGGGATTTGATAAATTGTTTTAAAATTTTCAAAAGTGTAAAATTGATCAATTCTAAAGTCAAACAGATGTTCCAAATACACAATACCCTTTTCATACCAAGACTTATAGAAGAATGATTTTTCATTTGATGTTATTTTCATATTATTCCAAATTATTTGTTTATTTGGGTTATTACATTTTGGTATGACTTTTATTTGGTTCCAGGATGAAATTATATCTTTTAAAAATGGATAACTTTTAAATTTGCTTTGTATAAATTTGTCATTTATTTCACATTCAAAAAGTAACTTGCCTCCGTATCTGTCTAATTGAGATAAGTATATAGATTTTATTAAAGATGTCAAATCATCATTTATAATTTTTTTCACCCAGCTCGCCTTTATTGATAATATATATTTTCTCAAATCAATCATTTTTATTCCCCCATTTTCATATTTTTTCTTCAATGTATCCCTTTTTATCTTTTCTGGTTTATTATCCCAAATGAAATCAAACATACATTTTTCTAAAGTTTTTATAATTTTCAAGTTAGGTAAAGGTAATACAGATAAAGCATAGATCAGTTTTGGTAAAGCAAAAGATTTGATGACAGTAACTTTTCCAAGAAGTGTAAGTTTTCGGTGTTGCCATTGTTTTAAACAATTTTTAAAAGCATCAATTTTAGGTTCTAAATTCTTTTGGAGAGTTAAAGTAGAGTTTGTACAGAATGTCATACCTAAAGATTTTGCATTGTCAGAAGTCCATTGGAAATTTCGATTTCGGCAATATTTAGTTTCGGAGTTTCTTAATGAGCCTACTTTTAATACGTTACATTTCTTTTCATTTAATTTTAGGCCTGATATTTTATTGAAATCATCGAGTATTTCAATTAATGTTTCGAAAGATTCTTTTGACCCATCAGTTACAAAAGTTGCATCATCCGCAAATAACACATTTTTAATCTCGATTCCATTTATGTTTATGCCTTTTATTTTTTCATGTTTACATATACAGTTTGAAAGGAGTTCGATGCATACAATAAATATATACGGAGAAAGTGGACATCCTTGACGTACACCTCTATGTATTTTAAAGAAATCTGACATGTGTCCGTTATTGATAACACAGCTTTGTGGGTCATTGTATAAAAGTTTTATCCATTGGATTATTGTATTGCCAAAATTAAAAAATTCCAAAACTTGAAAAATAAAAGTTATGGTTGATACTATCAAAGGCTTTTTCAAAGTCTGTAAAAAATAAAAAGAGCATCTTGGTCCTTTTTTTCCATTTGTTCTAATACTTCAAATATCGTCCGTATATTTTCTCCAATGTATCTATCTTTAATGAACCCGGATTGATTTTGACTTATGATTAAAGGTAAAACTTTTTTTCATTCTATTTGCTATAACTTTTGCTATTATTTTATAATCAATATTTAAAAGACTTATTGGACGCCAGTTTTCTAAGAAAAGAGTATCTTTGTTTGTTTTTGGTAACAGAGTGATGATACTTTGTTTCTGAAGTTCAGTCAAATTTTTAATTTCAAATGAATGTTTAATAGAGTTAATGTAGTAATATTTTATATCATTCCAAAAGATTTTATAAAATTCTGTTGTTAATCCATCTGATCCAGGACTTTTATTATTATTCATATTTTTTAGAGCTGTTGTAAATTCGAGTTCAGTAAGTTCGCTATCTAGAGATGTCTGTTCTATATCACTTACTTTTGGTATAGTTGGATCCATAAAATTAAATTTAGTTGTTTTTTGTTCAACCTCTTTATAAAGATTTTTATAGAAGCGTTTCTGCTCTTCTATTATTTCATTTTGTTTTGAGATTATTCGGCCACTAACTTCTATTTGAATCATAACCTTTTTTTCAAAGTTTCTTTTTTCTAAATTTGCAAACAATTTACTATTTTTCTCATTATATTCAACATTTAACGCTTTTGATCTTAATATTATTCCATTTATCTTCTTATCGTAGATTTCGTTTAACTCTTCTTTATTTTTTTCTATTTCTGACTTTATTTTATCAATAGCATTGTTTAAGGAACAAGAACTTAATGTCTGTTCTAAGTTAATTAATTCTAGATTTATTTCTTTTTCCCTTTTTTCATCATCTTGTTTGGTTTTACTTGCAAACTTAATAGTTTCGTTTCTAATATTTCCTTTCATTATTTCCCACATTGTATTTGGATTTGCACCTGCATTTATCATAGCGGTTTCATCAATAATTTTTCGTATAACGTTTTGGTATTCATGTTTAAGTAGTAAACTGTTATTAATTTTAAAGTACCCTTTTCCTTTTGTATGAATATGCGTGTTCATTGATAGTGTAACTCTAGAGTGGTCCGATTTATATCCATTTTCAATTTTACATAGGCAAACATTATTTAAAAGATTTTCTGAAATTAAAAAAAAATCAAGTCTACAGAATATAGCAGGTTTGTCATGTGAATGCCATGTGAACTGACGTTTATGTGGGTTTTTAGTTCTCCAAATATCAAAAACGCTATATTTTTCAATTATGTCCTTAAGTTTTTGTCTGCATTTTTTGTGGCCATCTTTTCTACCATTCTTTTTGTCTATTTCTGTATCTAAAACAGTGTTGATATCACCACCTATTATAATTTTTTTCTCTTCATGTTCCAAAATAAATTTATCTAGCTGTTCAAAAATTGAGATATCATCATTATTTGGTCCATAAATATTTATTACTATATATGTGTTCATTGTCTGTTCAAACTCAATTGCTATTAATCTACCACAAACTATTTCTGTATATGTTATGTTTTTGCAATCAAATTTGCTGTTAATTAAGAAGCATACGCCAGCACTATTATTAGTATTTCCACTGAAATAAGCCCGTCCATCCCAATCTGATGTCCATTTAAGATGTTGTTTTGTGTTTAAATGCGTTTCTTGTAAAAGACATATGTCATACTTTTGTAAATTAAGCCAATTAAAAACCTGCTTCCTTTTCATATAATTTCCCAAACCTCTTACATTAAAAGTACAAATTTTCATACTCATTTCAATTCAATGTGAAGCTTACGTTCAAAAACAGTAGATGATCTTATATAAAAAAGCTTAAGAGACAAAAACATATTGTTGAGTTTACATGTAAAAAATCCATCATGTCGCAAAACATTATCAAACAAAACATCAAAAGCATGTATTTACTCACGCACGCACACACACAGACACCCACGCACTCACATACACCCACACATATATATATGCATGTGTACAAATATTAAGTATTTACACATTAAGCACAAAAACAACAGAATTTTGCCCAATTCGTTTTATTGGTAATTGACTGTTTTTACAACATAACGCCAAGTAAATCATAGCTTGGCAGAATGTTTAACGTTATACATAAAAATGGTTTAAATTTTGCACATTTATTGTATTATATATTTCAAATAAACAACATCTTCTTGATTCCTATTGTCCCCTAAATCACCATTGTCGGTAAGCATGTTTTAGGTATTAATTCATTTGAAATGTTTCAGCGTCTAAGCTTGACGAGTTACAATTATGACAGTATAATATATGGAGTAAAGCTGGTGCAGAATTATACCCGACTAGTTGTACTCTACAAAAATATATCTTAAAGATTAAAGGCCATTTTCTACTATTCCTTCTTTTGTTAAGTCATATAATAAGTACATTCGCAGCTATGAATGGGTTTGATATTAACAATCTAAAAATCTAGGTTGAGAACTCATTTCCGTGCGGAAGTGATGTTTTAAGCGCCAGCCGACTGGACTGTTTCAGCTTGACGATATTGACACTACATTGAAGTAAAAATTTAAATATTTGAAAAACAATGGCTAAAATTTAATATCGCTTGACAGAAGGTTTCTCAGCAGGGATTGAAGGAACCAATTTCTTTTCCAAAATGCAAATTATTTCCAACTAATATAATTGGACCCTTGAGAGGGGACCGACACAATACGTATAACACTATGGCCATGCAATCGAATTAAAAAGTGCTTAAAGCTGTGATTAATGAGAAGACTTTTGTCATGCTATGAAAAATTACCTATTTTCTTGTTATATTTTATATTGTGTATATTAAATAAGTGAGTGAAATATTTGTATTGAATTTCATTTTAAATTTTATTTTGTATTTTCTGATTTCAAAATTAGGCATAAATTTATATATGATAAAAATAAATTACACCCCATAAATTTGGCAGTTCTACAACAATTCTTCAATGATACTTCAATACAATCTATTGAAAGTAACTCACTTTTTGAAAACCCACTTAATATTGAAGTACCACACTTTAGGCTATATAATCATTCAATGAATCAAATAATAACTGATGACAGAAAGTCTCATCTAAGTCTACAAAAAATGGCTGAAGCTGCTAAGAATGATGCTATAGCATTTCAGACATTAACTGAACCTCTACTAGCTGGACAAATAACAGTTGAAGACTCTTGGCTATCCACAGATGAAATTTTATTGTATTGTACAACAGCTGTGGCAGGTTTATGTCTGTTTATACTTATTTTTGTTTCACTTAAACTGAGGAAACTTTTAATTATGGTAACTGTTTTGAGAAGTACTCAAATGAAACATGTTTCAGCCTCAACTGTTCCATCATTTATTTATAAACAAAAGAAAGTTACAAGTACTGATGCACCTAATTTTTTCGAAACATTAAATATTCAATTGGAACACTATATTTTAGCACTATCAATTTGTACTTTCTTATTCATTGTGTTTGTTACAATATACCTTCTTAAACAACGGAAAACATCAAATTCTCTTGTTGTTGAATTAACGAATGGAAAAGATTGTGTACAAATTCCTTTAATACATTTGTCTTTGTGTCCAAACTACTGGCGTGCTTATGTACCACAAACCCTTGACTGTATTTCTATCAGAGGTTTTTGGTACCCAATTCTGTCATTTGACTGGGACTGTTGCCACCTGACAAACAAACTTTCAGGAAAATTAGTCAGTGTCCAAAAACAGCACCATGTTTCACCCTTAACATCAAGAAAGATAAGAAAAATTTTGAGTTCTACATATTGTGTTTATTTTTATTTCCAACATGGTCAACTCCTTATACCTTTGTCAAACCATTTGCCTGATATGAACTAAAGATACAGCACCTAAATATTCTGCAAAATAGAAATGTTTTATTGATGTATTTTGTTTGTATTGTTTTATTGTAATATTGATCTATAAAGTCTGTATGATACATGTACATATATATTTTTCACTATCTTTGTATTACATGATGTTGATAACAGGGTAAAAGATAATACTTATTTCCAATATGGAATTATTTGGTTTTAATCTTTATATCTTATATTACAACATTATTGTATACATTATTAGTACGTTTCACAATTTTGGTGTTTTTACATGTTTATATTTGTATATTTTGTCGTTACTTACCTAGAACTCTCACTGTCCGACAAACAAACTTTTACACTTTATAGGAATAAAGTAATTTCAGGGGGGAGGTCGTGTTATGCTATGAAAAATTAGCTATTTTCTTGTTATATTTTATATTGTGTATATTAAATAAGTGAGTGAAATATTTGTATTGAATTTCATTTTAAATTTTATTTTGTATTTTCTGATTTCAAAATTAGGCATAAATTTATATATGATAAAAATAAATTATACCCTTTTTCTTTATTAAATCTCAAGTACATTTAGGTGGTCAATTGGAATGTCTCAAACAGGTGACATGTTGTTACAGAGAAGCCAATGTGCTAAAAACCTTTTACACCAGACAAAGAATTGCAAAATGCTTGTTATATTAACATCTGTGATAAACTTTATTCTTTTAAAAACATAGACAATTAAATTTCTTGATAGTGATTAGAAAATATGTAAGTTATTTCTCAAGTAATTTCAGAATTAAGCCAGATCTTGTAGTTCCGCCTCTCCAGAAATAATGTTTAATTATTGGTCAACTAAGTTAAACCAATGGACAGTGAGAGAACCCCTTATAAGATCCCTTTTCCAGCTGGCAGTATCATTCTGCCTGATAAAACTGTATGTGTTGACAAATTAAATAAAAGCTGGAAAAGTGGATTAAACTTTCTTATATTTTTATACCTAGATATTCCCCATTGTGAAAGATTCTGCCCCAATAAGCGAAGGCAGAACACTTTGAACGTAACTTAACCTCTTTAAGGCGGACACTTTAAATATGTAGGAAACTACTATTTGTGGTTGAACCACAGTGGCTTACATGTTTATTAATTTAATATTATGACATTTACTATTGTCTGTTGAAAATTAGGTCACTATTTACATGATTCACATTTATATAGGTAACACATTGTTTTATATGAGATACAAAGCAAATTCATTTTGCGACACATTAGCATTGTTGGTTAGGCTGTAATGTTATACCACTTCTAACTCTTATCTATCGTTTTAAAAAGATATAATTATTTAATGTACCGTAAGCAAGTTCGTATAATAATTTAACAATCCTTTCCCTTACATTTCTTTTCCACATTTCGTCATTGCTCTGACTAGATATACGTACACTACCTAATAATACAAGGTAAAGTCTGACGATTAAATAAATAAAATATTTTGTTTTACTAAACATGACCAATATATTACAATGAAAGTATAAATGCTTCATTTGTCAAATACTTTTTATGTCTCCCTAGTCTTTCTTCCATTTCAAATCATGTCTGTGTCATTCATACGTGAATTTTCATTTATCTTTCTGTATTGGTTCTTTATGGTAAGTTTAGACCAACGTTTAGATATATCATACTGTCTTTATATATAAATCTTGATGTTTGTCATATCATCTACAAAAATGCATAATGTCTCCGTAATGCATTATTTTTATATAATCTTCGAACAATTGCCTTGAAACGATTTACATCTGTCATAGAGTCATGTTCATCATGAATATATCCTGTCGGATAATAAATGGAATATTTATTCTGATTTTCAAGCTTTTAGGTTAAGACATACATTTCTTTAGTCCCCTACCGGTTTACCGAAGGGGACTTTAGGTTTACCCTCCGTCCGTCTGTCCGTCTGTCTGTCCGTCCGTCAGTCCGTACGTCCGTCTGTCCGTCCGTCAGTCCGTCCGTCCACAAAACTGGATCCCGCGATAACGCAAAAAGTACTGAAAATATTTTAATGAAACTTGATATATGGATAGATGGCAGTATGGAGATTATGCACGTCTTTTTCTTTTCTTCCTATGTTGAAAATTCTGGTTGCTATGGCAACAAATAGACTGAAAATATGGCAAATTTTACACATAACCTGGATCCCGCGATAACGCAAAAAGTACTGAAAATATTTGTATGAAACTTGATATATGGATAGATTGCAGTATGGAGATTATGCACATCCTTTTCTTTTCTTTCTATGTTGAAAATTCTGGTTGCTATGGCAACAAATAGACTGAAAATATGGCAAATTTTACACATAACCTGGATCCAGTGATAACACAAAAAGTACTGGAAATATGTTTATGAAACTTGACATATGGGTAGATGGCAGTATGGAAATTATGCACATCCTTTTCTTATCTTCCTTTGTTGAAAATTCTGGTTGCTATGGCAACAAATAGACTGAATTTCAAGATTTCTGATTCTAGTTTTTAAGTTTTTTCACTATAAGTTCTTTATTTCTTAAGGTATTTTCTTCAAACTCTAAATATAAGTTGCTTGTCATCAACCACATCATATGTGACAAGGTTTACAACTCTAGCACAAAATTTATCAGAATTACCTCCCTTGAACTTAAAATTTCCATGAAAAAAAACATTGTTTTTTTTAATAACTTCTTTTTTTGAATGTATCTACTTCAAACTTCATATAAATGTTTCTTATTATCACTCAACATTTGTGAGTGTTCAATACTCTAGCAAGACTATTTCCAGAATTATGCCCCTTTTGAACTTAGACTTTTTTTTGAGAAATTGGTAATTTTTACTCCAACTTGTTCAATCATGATAGGATTTTAAAAATGTTATATTTTGACAACAGGGATGTTTAAAAAATAACTTTAGAGTGTCCTTCAGTCTGTCTGTCTGTACATAAAAACTGTTTCCTGTGATTACTTTTAAATAACTTTTTTAACAAATTTACTTAAAATAGGAACATAAGTGAATGGCCAATGGCCCTTCAGAATGTTGCTTGGGCTCTTACCGGTAGGGGACTTATGGATTGCTTGCAATACTATGATAATTGCTTGTTAACAATGGAAGAAATCTCGTTGTAAAATTGTCATTGATTAAAAATAGTTTTTTTTTTATTTATAAGACTATAAACTAGTATTAAAGAGAATTAAAGTGAAATCATTCTTCTCATTTATTAAAAGTCAAGGCAATCTATGTCTTTATGTTATGTGTAGTCTGTGGGGAAAATGGAAAAAAAACTTATTTAATGATCAAATGAATATCAATTCATTTGTGTCAGAAATGAAGCAATGAGATGGTCTTATCAAGTATGATATATCTTAAGATAAGCTGATATATAAAAGCTTGCTACGGACGTGGTCCTCTTAATTGGCAATTTTAAAATTAAAAAGAAATACCTTACAGTCAGTATTCAGTTGTTTTGATATATGCAAAAACAGAGATTTAGAACACAAAAGAAAAAAACTTAGAAGTTACTGTTACATCGAAAGGTATGGAAAGCATAACCATGAAATTCCACACAAGACGAATAATCTTTGGCTGAACTACCTGCTTAATATCTAATATTAAACTTGAATTACAAGGCCTAACATAAATTGATAAATTGAATGTGATGTGCATGTTGCATCGTTTATGTAAATTTTTCAATATAAGATATTTGTTGCAATTGTGTTTGAGGTGTCTACAAGTTATGACAATTTGCACTTTGTAAATGACTAGAATAGCCAAACAAACAACAATAGCAGGAGGAAGTATGAATACCATGACTTCGGGAATAACAATTTTTTGAATTACGTGTTTTGATACTAATTAAAACACTGACTTTGATAAATGATTTTGGACTTGGGAGGACACGTTACGCTGCAATAAATGTCACTACCTTTCTTTTTAAAATAAACAAACAATAGTGCAAAATTAGAGACGGTACCGGTGAAAAATGTGTACTTCTTTGCCACTTTGTATACTGGCAAGAGAATGGCTTTAGATTTTTTTGTTTTCTCTTTTTCCGCCGTTTTTCTGTGAAGCTTGCGTGGAATAAGCGCTAATAGTAAGAGGCGCCACGTGTCAAATTTATTTAATTACGTGTTAATTTGACATGCACTTATTTTTATCAACATGCACTTTTAGAACTTTGGGTCAGCGTTTGGGATGATTTAAAACGTACCTGGCCTGTTTCTTTATTAAGTTTTACGTTTGATTTTTTCAAAGTCGTATAATTACTGTTTAACAAAAATGATGGTAAACACGATACTGGAGAAAGTAAAAGGCTTTTGCTGTGATGTAAATAAAGTGTCGTTCTGTATATATTTCTTTATATCAAACATGTTATTGAATATTTTTTGTAATGTATTAGTTATATGAAGAATTACTGTTTACTTTAGAGACATTTGAATATTTTTATTACGGCATTAAAGTGTAGATGTCGGCCATTTACTTGCGGTTTCAGTTCTGTAAATGAACACGCGTTCTTGAAAACTTAGCTGCCATATAATAAAATTGATTGATGTAAACGTGTTTTTGTTGTTGGTTGATTTTATTTTTGTTGTTGCTTTTTGTCGTTGTTTTATTTTCTTCAAAAACTTAAGAACGTAAAACTAAAACCTTTGTATGACACTCATTGATTTTACAAACAACAAACCACTCTGATTTGTGAACCAATTAACCACAAAATGCAATATTAGACTGTTTTGTTTTTCAATGTATCACAAAAGTAAACATTTAGAGTAATATCTAGAAACATATTTCTGAATAAAAATTTTAAATAAGTAATCCAATAAGGAGTTCCTTTCTGTCATAAATTTCCAGTACAATGCTGCTCAAATAGATTACTGATAAAATTTATAAAAAAAAAATAATGTAGTCAATAATGGGGAGTCAATTTTTTAGAACAATATGCCAAGATGCCTTGTAATAAACGCAATTCTCTCAGTACTGATTTATATTCTCGATGTCTTTGTTGTGATTTTGGATTCAATGTTTTGCATGTTGTGATACCTGTTTCGCATGTGAGAGCTCAATCCGAGCTCTTTTATATTGAAACAAAGACAGTCTTCAATAAAAAGCACATTTCTTTAAATTCTTTAAATGTTTTATCATTCCGATTACATATCATTTCTCATAATTAAAACATGAACAGTTATCCTAGTTGAAGAAAGATTTATGATTTTATATCATTGTAAATATACAGGGTGACAGAACATGTGCTTTATTGAAGATAACTTTTTTTATCAAAGTGCAAAATATTTGGCAAAACGCTCAGGCTGATATACCACCTGTTAATATAAAATGGTCTACCATATGTCGTTTTAATCCAAAGGAATTTTAATGATTGATAGCATTTTGTTTCCTCTTGTTGTCTTTTTCAACATGGATATGGTTAACATTAGAGACACTCTAGTAAAAAGTAAAAACATCGAAGGATTAGGATGTCTCCTATGATAAATTGAACTAATTTCAATGACTGTTTCTTTTTTGTTTTGTGGGGTTTTTTTTGGGTTATTTTTACAATCTTTTGAAAGAGTACCTTAGAATTATATACATGTATAATATGAGAAAGTTATATGCCAGACAAATAAAAGGAAGTATCGCTACCTAGTATCTTCAGAAACTAAAAAAATACATTCTCCAGGTTGGCTACTTGCACTTTCAAATCAGAACTGCCATTTTCTTATCTAATACTTAATATATACATAATTTTATTGGTATACATGTACCTTTATGAATACACAGATAATGTTTGACGTGTTGTTTCAAAAGCAGTGTTGCACTTTAAAACAGAAATGCATGCAAGTTTATCACTGGCTGTAAATAATCAAACACATCTTTGTTTATGTGCCGTGCAATCCCCCGCAATCATAACTTTGTTGTACATGCGTGAAACGCTAATCTTCGCTTTAAATATTTCAGCTGGTGGTCTGGTAAAATAATGTATCTGTTTGTGGTTGCATTCCTGCTATGTTATCATAAGGAACTGTCTGACCGATGTTTACAAAAGATGCTTTGCATATTGCACAACTAAGAAAATGTCTGTTTTAAAACTACACTAAGACCAATAAGGCATTATATACAAATATGTATTATATAACAGCAGTCAAATTATTTGTTCATCTTTTATATTGTGACATGTTAAGTTTTCAGTATATATTTCAGCATTACAAACCCTGAATATACGAACTATGTTTCAGAAAGACATGCCCTGAATTTAATAGTGATGTTTCATAATGACATCTATTGATTTCAAAGGTGTGGACAATCACCGAATTTGCAATCCCGTCAAACGTCCAAATGTACATGTGTGTGCCTATGTTGTAAAACATCCGACTTGGAATACTTTCGGAATAATTTAAAGACCGATGTATATTTAGTTTATTTTTAATGATGTTATAAATGTCATAATGTAATATATCAACAGAGAAGAAAAGAAACATCTTCTTGATCTATCTTTCTGGTGCATTATTAAAGAAAGAGGTATCTCACATACAGTAACATTGTATTAATGAATATTTATGAATATTTATGTTCCACTCCAAAGTTACGTAAGCGCTCCTCGGAAGTAAGTCCTATTGTAAACACTGCCTATTTCACTGAACACGATTCCGTATTGACCTTGTATTGCCTAACTTTATGAGGGCGCTTTACCTTATTTCGTTGATTACATATGAGAAGTGATTACTTCCCTTGTCGTCGATGGATACTGACAGCTCTTTATCAAGATGGTGTCGTCGTAGTCATTATCGATGTTATTTTCACGCTAAACTATCTTGTAAAATTAAGAAAAGAGCCAGGAAAAGGCAAAGACTCAAGTTATATCAAACTATGTTTTCGTGATTCCATCTAACATCTTAAAATTGCATTGGTCTGCTTTTAGGAAAAGGAAAATAAATGTTGTGACATCAATATTTCAATCACTGTTATGGCATTTAAGATTTTAGTAGGGTTGACCAAAGAATTCAATGTTTCACTGTTTCCTTGTGTTAGTATTATCAGTGTCATTATAAATCATTTCGTTAAAGGTTTTGATAATGTGTTAAAATTTTATCGTTTGGTATAGACACTCGGTAACAAAGGGGAAACACAGATAAACTCAGTAACCCGGGCTTTGCTACATGGAGTTTAGTCCCTTTTATTTCGAAAATTATTCCTCTATTAAATAGTTAACAAAATTTTGTAAACCGACAAAAAGAAAGTTCCCACAAGGTAACTTGAAAGCAGATATGCAACCCTTGTTTTGCTTCCGTTGAGGTGAAACAGACATTGTAGCCTACCCATGCAATATGAGTTTTATCAAGTTAACATAAGAACATATATTCTCAAATCAAATCTTATTTTTCTCTTCACAAAGAAAATAAAGGTAAACAATTTGGAGATTTTGTGATAACAAAGTTAATAATAGTTGTTTTTATACTCATATTACTTTTGTTTGTTTGTTTGTTTCATTTTACGCCTTTTCCCAACAGTATTTCAGTCATATAGGCGGGTAGTTTCCTAACCATCGTTCCTGGTGAGTTACACCAGTACTAGACTACCTTCCTCCGCGCTAAAATACCAAAGCATCTCCCGGGGATCGAACCCACGCCAGAGAGGTAACTGGATTAGAAGTCATCGACTCTTACCCCTCGACAACGGAGGCGGTTATAACTACAGTCATAATCAGCAAAGTAATAGAAAGAGCACCGAAACACGAGGCTATCTGATTTGTACGAGGGGGCGTAGCCCCCGAGTATTAATCAGATTGCCGAGTGTTTTTGGTGTTCTTTCTCTTTTGTATCATAGTCAAACATAAAAGCACGTTCCCTGTTGTCACAATATGAAACCCCGGCAAAAATGAACCAATGAACGAACATCTGAATATGACATTTCTGTCGCTTTCTCTTTCTCTGCCGTCACAATATGTAAACCCCAGCAAAAATGAGCCAATCAATGGGCATGCTCTGGAGTGCGGGTAACTAATACCCGCACTCCAGTTAACGCACTGTGCATGTATATGTATACGATTTAACCCTGACACATTTTCAACAGAAATGTCTCCAAACTATGATACAATTGTACTTATAGTAATAATCAGAAGGGAGCAGATAGTGATAACAGGTGGGAACGCTTATTTATAGATTTGATAACAATCAAATATTGCCTAGCAAAGGTAAAAAAACATTTTTGTTGAAGAATTTCTCACTGAAGGGCAATACGTTTCATTTTCGTAAAAAGTAAGCAAATAAATCAAATGACGGCTTTTATACGATATTTTTTACAATATTTTAAAGTAGAACTTTAATTCATGGACAGAAGTAACTGTGTGGATTAAATTTTAACTTTACAATAACAGGAAATTTCTGTCAAGGTTTTGTATCAATATGAAGTGCTAGTCTATTGATGTCTGTCCTGCAAATGACATGCTTTGCTGAAATTTATTGCATAATCTTAATGATTTTGATATATTAGACAATTCAACAGCATAAGAATTGGTCTTTTTTGTCCCTTTATTTAAACAGTTTTACTATGGAAAAAAACATTCCATATCATTATGTCCTACCCACGCTTTCCACTTCAAAGCAATCGAGCAATAATCGAGAAAACATAAATAAGATGTAAAAAGGTGTGCAATCTTAAACAGCTTCAAGAGTTTATAAGAAAGCTCGCAATATTGTTATACACTCTTCAGTTGTGACAATACAAAATTGCAACAATACACAAAATAATAGATATGAGCTCTCCGATCGGTGCGATGAAAGTCACTATATTGGATGGAAATGAATCTCCCGGAGATGCAAGTATTGTATACAAGGAATATATTAAAGAAAATTCTAGTACTAAAGTAACAAGTAAATTTGTTAAACAAAGTCGAGGATATGGCGGTCAACAAAAAGAAACGGAGAAAATAACGAGGGAAACTTTGAAAGAAATGCGAGATGACATTGTCTTATGGATTAAAGATACCAAAGAAAGTATTAAGTGTCTCCGAGAACTGGCTGACGAAATCGAAGACCTGTTTAAAAGTTGGTTCATTTCTAAATCATTGTGATCTGCCTGTAAATATATTTTATGTAAACATTATAAGACAAATAAAAAAGGCTCGTAATATGCAGTATGCATTGATAAATAAGTTGATGGTTATATTTCATTGTTATATAAAAGTGCATTCTTAACGATATTGCATGTTGTATCAAACAAAATACAGCACTCGAAATGAAAAATAAAACATTTAACAACACAATTAAGCATGAGTTTAAGCTTGTTTTGTTTCAAAAAATAAAAATGTAAAAGATAATGCACACATCTATGGATTCACATTCTATACGTTCTACATTTCGTAGCTGTTATGTCCATGTATCTTCTTTCAGAAACGTCCAAGGCTAAAATAGGAGGTTCTGCAGCTTCTATTGCTGGTGGAGTTGTAGCTATTGTTGGCTTTGGTCTCTCTTTTGTCACGTTCGGCACATCACTGATTTTAACCATTGCAGGTAAATAATTCATCAATATTCATATGTTTGATATCAAATAACAAAACGATTGGTTTTGTAAAAAGAGACAACAACCAGTGGCTAGTTTACGTATCTTATCAGTGTACCTACATATTATTTGCACTGTCAGCGTATGCAGCAAGTGATGTTCCATTAACAATCATTATTTCATCCAATTTTATCTTTGTCTTCATTTCCAGATTCAACAAAGGCAATTTATTGTCCATATTGCACTCATGCAGCCTCGTTTTCATTCATTTCAGTCGAAAATATCTAAATGCATTTCATATTTCAATCTTTTGAGAGTCAAAAACCCATATCATTTTTTAGATGTAAAATCTTTTATTTACTTTAACATATACATGTAGGTGGGGTAGTCGCAGGAGCAGGCGGTGTGACAACAGGTGCTGCGTCTGTTGTAAACCTTGTTAAGTCGTCAACTAAAACCAAAGCTGCGGAAGAGGCTATAAAAAAGTATAACGAGCAATCAGACAAAATAAAAATGAAATGTATCGAACTTTCGCAAGGCACTGAAGACATTGATAGAACAATACCGGAATGGGTACGCTTTTGGGGGAAACTTACACAGGGATGTGCATCTACAGCTGTGAACGCTAGCTGGTCTGTTGTCGGGAAAACCATCATTAACAGTTTGAAGCTTTCGGGAAGTTTAGCGGGAGATGCATCTAACGCTGGCAAGACGTTATTCCGTGTTGCAGGAACGGCTGCACGTGGTGCTCATATCGCTGGTGGTGTGGTCGGAATACTTTTACTTCCGATTGACTTGCACACTCTTGTCACCTCTGCTGTAGATGTTGGAAAAGGAAAGATTCCCGACTCTGCTAAAGCAATAAGGGAGGTAGCTGATAAGATGGAAAAGGGATGTCCTACTATAGAGGAAGTTGATGAAATGACTAAACGTACAATAAATCGACTTTAAAAGCATATCGAAGACGATTTCTACAAAAACTACGTTCCTGCATGTCTAAAATGTTTACATTTTTGTTAATTCAAATCTAAACTCTAACTATCTGTGCATTAAAATGACCAAATACTTATAGACGTGTAATCAAGCTTAACAACCCAATTATGTATGAAAATTACAATATGCAAAGTAGGCGTTATTATCTAATTTAATGAGTTTAACTATTAAACCATATCTGCCATGTGACAGTTTATTGATATTTGTGAAAGATGATTTCCGTTCGGGGGTATATTATTATGTTTAGCCACATCTCCTTTCGTTGAAGTAGTTAGAAACATTATTCGGATGAAAAACAGATCCTAATTAATGCTATAATGCTAACATTAGTAGATCTGAACTTGAGTCTTATTGTTAGAAACAATCATCTATCTAATTATGCTTTTCTCAAACAGTAAATTTAATGCATTATTTTTAATAGATTGGCTTTGAAATGCTGCATTACATTTCTTATACGAGAACCTTGCCCAAAGTCAAATAAATTCTTAACTTTTACTAAATAACGATTTATACATTTAGTATTGTAGTTGCAATGCCAACTGTAAAGAGTTAGATCAGATTTCGTGCGGTGTTAATAGGTCGTGCTTAGATAAGGATTTAAAAATTATTATCCTAAAACTGTCAATTTTCCGATTTGGCTAGCTTCAAGGCATACACATTTACAAAGTATGCATGAATTGTTATTCCTTTCAAAATTATTTTCTAGCAACATAATGCAGTTTCACTCCTAGATCAGCATGTGTGTGAGGCATATGTCATGTTTGTGCTACTTCTTTGTACATGTATCATTGAAATTACCTGCTTTAAAATCTGGCATATATGCATAACAAATGTGTCTCGACCCTTTATCAGTGTTATCCGGGGTGGTCTGGTTGTATTACGCTTGCTTTGGAATAGGATTCGCCTTACACTGTATATATGTATGCGGACAATCTTAATATCCTTAAACAGAGTCATGCTTTACTCCATTTAGGCCGTGTGAAACTACCAGGGCAGAATATTTCTGTAGAGCCATAACATGAGCAGCGGTCGTGTTCTTTTAGTATCAAAATGATTATGTGTAACATGTATATTATAGAGGTCAGTGAAACGATATGAAATAAGTTGTAAAAAATATTACATAACAAATAATTTTCATATTTAAGTTAAACGTTTTTTTACTTGTGATGCTTTTTAGTATATCTCTTCTTGCTTGACATGTATGTTTGTAGTTATAGATTTAATAATCAGAATAAAAGATCTTATTCTAAGTTTTTTTATTATTTTGACCAACGTAATGATAAAAGGAAACTATTGAATGAGTAGTTTTTATGTAATTTATCTAAATTACTGATGTTTATTTTCGCCGGTTTTTTGCAGATATTATGGCTCATAAAAACATACAAATGCTCATAATAAACAATATAACTGAAATCCATTGTTAAAAGAGTACTTCACCAGGTGCAAATTATTTATAATGCGATGCTGTTCAATAGTCTGGACGAAATAAAACGCACAAAGATTTATATGACAAACAAAATTGTGTGCAAATATAATATTTATTTATTAAAAATGAGCGCGACACATTTATGAGCTTGTTTATCCTGAGCATTGTTTAAAGTTTTAATTCCATGTATCAGCGACTTAAAATGTCAGTTGGAAATCAGCTTAGTCCGGGCATGATAATAATAATTATAGTCTTAATTCCTATTATCTCATGCAATTATACTTTAATATACGACATTGTGCCAATTTTGTTATTTCTATTCTAATAATTTTATGATTTTTTTACGCTACCTTCATTAAATAAAGAGAAGACGACATTTTAATCATTATTTGTTTAATAAATAGTTGTCATATCTAAGTGATTTTATTCTTAAAAAATAGCGAATTTACTCCTTACCTTTAGGTTTCATTCAATTTCTTTAGGACAAGCTAATTTTCTAGGCACAATATTTCTTTGACGATGCAGGTTTTTTTAACACTTTAGATTTATACTTAGTCCAGTAGTCCCATATTTCTATACTAATGTCTCCGATATTCTTTCTATTTAAGTGTACAGATAAATTACAAATGATTTCTAAATATAAATACTATGTTATGATGCAAATCTGACAAAATAGGTGAAAGCAAGTGAACTGCTACACATTTTTTCCATTTCTAGAGTTACAAACATCCTTGAATTAAGAATTTGGAACATACTAAATGACTGTTACTTAATAAGGGCTTCCAGGATGATATTCTCAATAAAAAGTTAGTGCATTATTGCACAGCCAAATCACTGAATACCTGTTTAAAGAATAAAACTTGTAGATTCTAATGTTAAATGTTAAAGGTTGTACTGCCTGGATGTCACCCCTGGTAATTACACTTAAAAGCAATGGCGACATAAGAATTTGCGCAGACATGAGGTAAGCAAATACAGCAGTAGAACATGGTGCATTTACGAATAACTAGAAGAACTTAGTGAAGCCAAATCCTTCACTAAACTAGATGTTAACATGCGGTATCATCAGATAGATCTCGATCAAAATCAAGGGAAAAAAACATTTGTCACAAACGATGGAATACATGTATATCGTGTCGACGACTTATATTTAGAATGTCCTGTGCTTCAGAAGTATACCAACGCATAATACAACATACACTTCGAGAGATACCGAACTGCAAAACTATTTTGTATGATATATAAGTATATGGCACAACAAACGAACAACGTGACTCCACGCTGCCTAAAGTTGTACAACGCCTAAGAGACAAAAACCTAACGCTGAACAAAAATGGATTCTGCAAGACAACTATCACATTTAGTTGTCATACCCTCCCTACAAATGGACTGATACCACATGATAAAAAATAAAGACAAAAAAAAAAGAAAAAAAAATTTGACAAATATAAATCTTTCTTACAACTTTAAATTTGCTGCTCAAATTCTTTCCAAATGATTCAATAATTTCGGAACCTGTAAGAAAATTAACAAGAAAAGATTTTCCATTTGACTAGAAAGAAAAACAAGAATTACAAATCAAAAACTGCTAGTCAACATTTCCAAGTCAACACACAAACCTCCAGCAAAGAAAGAATGTCTTGAAAGAATGTTATTTAGGCTACAAAATTACAAATCCACTATTGAATTTTCAATCAAGAGCATTAAGCCCTGCTTACATCATTCCACGGTCAAAATCTAGTCAAGAAGAACGTGAGGTATCAAATATCAGATAGATTACATGCATAATGTATTTGGAAAGTCTTGGCCAATGGCTATGACCTTAGATCAAATTGATAGAAAGTACTTTCAAAACAAATTCATTCAAGGACTTGTCAAGTGCATTCAACATGATAAATGGCCGAACCATGAGAATTTCAAGATTTTCTAAAAATTAATAAATAAACTTTTAGTCCATATTAATATTGAAACAGCGCATTGTAATACCATAGGGACTAAGGCCAAAGGTATTGCAATTAACGAGAAACACACAAAAGAATATTGAAAACAAAGAAAAAAATTCATTTGCCTGGAATAGACCAGCATGATGATTTTCGATCAACAGGACAATCAGAAACAAATTACTGATCTTAAATAAAAAGAGAAAAAAAGGTTAGAAAAGGACTCAGAAATAAACAAATACGCGAACAGACGTGCAAATATTCGCAGAACAACATATAAACTTGGACAGAAAGTGCTTACTTAATATGGAATAATGAGATATACGTGCATTGTAATTGGATAAACGAAAATCAAGGGAATCTGAAAGCATGACACAATATATGATGATTTGAGAAGGCATATCACTCAGATCAGTCCATTTAATCAACCATTTACTGTCAGATAGATTCTCAATTAAAACAAACTGACCATACAAATTGACTACTAAGAACATAAATGACGTGTTACTTTAGATTAAATAGCAATATAGCAACTTATCATTCAAAGTTCGAAAAAATATTCAGATAAATCAGTGTAACATTTTTTCTTAGACAGTTTACAACGTTTTTAAATTATATTGCTCTGGAAACTTTCTGCGTCTTAGATAAATGAAAACTATGCCAGTTTATGTTAATGATTTTGTTTTCGTTTCGGGGATTTTAAGTTCATAGACTATTCATATATATAGTATTTGCAAGTTGTTCTTCTAAGAAAAAATGATTGTAATTCTTCTCCGATGTAATAGTCTCGGTTATTGGTCAAATACGATTAGTCACTAGTTGATAAGCCCTGCCTAAATTCTTTCTAGTATCATTTATAGATTTAAAAACCGAAAGCGGCGTTACTTAATATCTCATCTCTACCCATTTTGCCTAGCAACTTAAATATAGCAGACATTACAGAACCTTTCAAAATAACTTTGGTATTTCAAATAAGATAATTTTTGTTCCTAAGATTTCTGTCATTCACTCCTAAATGTGATACATCTTCTTTTTCTATTAAAACCACAAAAAGTTGTTTATAGAATGAAACATCATTGTATACAGTTTGTATTTAACTTTCGGTTATGTGTACACAAATTGTAGCATACTTATGTATTGTGAGTTTTAATTAACATGATAAAAATCCATATCAAATCTGACTTTTATCACTAAAGAAATATAGTTCAAAGTTTTAAAGATTCTGTAAAGTCCTATACATTTACATGGCTCCTTTTAAATTGATATTACAACAACATATAAATGTTTTCTTTAATCATTATCAGCAGATTAAACCCGTATAATAATTAATCAGAGGGAGAGCAGATAGAAATAACGGAGGGTAATGTTTATTCATATCTGCAAATCAAAATGATCAAATGTTGCCCATCAAAGCTAAGCAAATAAAAATGTTGCCGGTAGGGTTTTATTGGACCTGTTTCATGTCAGACTTTTTTATTGAAAGGGCTGTACATTAAATGCCTGGATGTTATTTTTGTTATAACTAAAGAATAAATCAAATAACAGGTTTTTTACGATTTTATGTTCTTGTGGTATTTTTAAGTAGAACTATGATTTATGGACACATTTCTCTGCGGGATGAATTGTCACATTACAGTAAAAGGAAAAGTTTAACAGTTTTTGAAGAGGTAATCTATTTATATCTGTCGAGCACAAAGACAGTGTTAGTCACAAAGATATTGCTTAATCTTAAATGATCTTGATATATAACATAACGCACAATTTATCAGCTATAAATCTCTATTTTCTATTTATTTGCACATGTTTTAGAAGATTTTAATAATCAGGATTAAAGATTAAAAATTAATTATATGTGTCTTTATTCTTTAAATCTTTGACCAAATGAAGGATGGCTGAAAACTGTTGAACGAGTATTTTGCTTTTTAACAACTCATTTTGATTTCTGTGGTTGATATTGTACTATTTGCAGATATCGGGGCTCATAAAAACCATCCAAACGCTCAAAATAAACAATATAGCTGAATTCCAATGTTGAGGTAGCACTTCACCAGGTGCAAAATATTTATGATGTGTTCTTGTTCATTAATCTAGACGAACAATGCCGCAAAGCTTTATATAACAATAAAAATTATGTGCATGTTTTACATTTACAATGTATTTATATGAAAAAAAAGTCAGCACGACACATTTACGATTTTTTACTGAGCACTATCTGACGTTTTAAATCTTTTAAAATGTCAATTGCAAATATATCTTAGTCCGTGCATTATAATGTGAAGACCAATACCAATGTATCTTGTTTATTGTTTTTTTTTTTTCAATAATACTTAGATAAACGAGATTGTACCAGTCTTGATATTTCTGTTCTACTAATTTAAAGTGACATTATGCTTCTTTTTCATTTCCTTGTTGAGTTGAATCGACTGAATATTTGAAAAGACTGACTGTTATAAAGGTGGTTGGCCAATAATTGATATTGGAAAATGTTTAGGATAAAATATCAATATGCCTAAAATATAAAAAGACTGTCCCACTCTTTCTATAAATTGATCGTATGCATATTTAAAGAAATGTCATTGGGCTACGTGAGTTATTCATCGTCAATGCAAAGAAAATTTAAAAATAAAAGGAATTAAGGGAAATATAAACTTATTTTGACTTTCATCTGTTCAGTCACTATATGTCCTTTGATGGGCATAATTCCACTGTAATAAAAATGAACGCCAGTCTATGTGATAATGAAAGAACTGAACAAATAATGCTTAAAATGTCGTCTATCTTTGTGATATAATTCTACTGATTAGCGAATCTATCCTTTACCATTACATTTCATTCCTTATTTAGGTCAACCTAATTTTCCAGACAAAATATTTCTTTGTGTGTGTATTTGAGTTATACCCAAATGTGCGAGTCCTCAAGCAGAGTCTTTTAGTTTTAAGCTGATAGTGAAAGATACAGATAGAGTGAAATGCCCCATCCCTGCTTCTTTAACGAACCCAGTAAAAGCATTCATACATATGACCTCGATATAAAATCTCATCCGAATTATAAAGTTTGTTTTGAGTAATTTCAGTTGTCCAGTCCGCGAATCGAGTCCACAATGTCGAGATGTCTCGCGCTCTAACCGATTGAGCTACGCGGGCTGGCTATAAAATATAAAACATTCATAAAATATTTCTTTGATGCCGCAGATGTTATATAAGTAAATACTTGTAAACAGGAAACAATAATAATGCATATAGGGCACCTGAGGTATTCCTCAACCAGGAAAGCAGGAACGTCGCCATATGACATATGAATTTTTTTTTTTATTATTGTCCTCGTCATATGATGCTGAAGGGTCGAGGGCATCCCAAACAGCATCTTACAATGTCATTCATGTATAATTATAAACTGTATACAATGACAAGAAACAAAAGTATAAGATACAGGAATCTGACTTGTTGGTTTTTCAGTCTTATTGTTAAATATTTTGTATATGGCATTGGTACCTTGTTTATTCTTAATTATGACTGATAAGTAAGCAGGTAAGATGGGTTGTTAATTGTTGCTTATCTATTATATTTACATTGATTTTCATTTTTTTAAAGAAATTTCTTAATACTATTTTTGATTCCCATATAATGCAGTATATTTATACTCAAACCAAATAGATTTTGTAAATGATCTTTAGTCAAGATTATTATATAATTGTCTTTATCAAAAATGTCATTAATACATGTAACACCTTTTTGGTACCAAGATTTGTAAAAAACACTTTTGTCACCAATTAAAATATTGTGATTATAAAATAACGGTTCATTAAGACAATTTTCTGAATCTGTGTTCATTAACGATATAAAATGTAAAAGATCTAAAAGAACATTTTTCCAAAATTGGTTGTTATAGGCCTTTGCCATTTTTTCAGCATAGTGTTTTCCGCAAGTGAACAATTTAGTTTCATCAAAATAAAGATGTGCCAGTGTCTGGCATTGGCTGTTATAGAAAATTAACCTTCTAATCCATGTTAGTTTCATTCCTCTGATAAATGTCAGTTTTAGACCACCTTCACAGTACATTTGTATTCCTTTACTATAATTTTTTTTGTTTTTGTTTTGGCCGGACCTTGCCATAAGAAATCAAAGAAGATTGTATTTATTTTTTTCAACATTGTTACATCAGGTGACATTTGAAAATATTAATAATAACAAAGGTAAAATAAACATGTATTGAGTATACATATATAGAGTATATTTATAACGTTTTAAACTTTGTAAACTACAGGTGAACACAGTATAAATCCATGGTTCACTTTCGAAAAAAATGGCAGTTTTTTTTCTTTTAAATGGCCAAATTCAATTGACTAGTAATTGGGAATATAGCTTCCCATACACAGTTCGTGCATTCTATAATTCAAATACATTTGTAGTATATGTATTGTTGTTCAAATTTGGCATGGCTATTTATCAATTCAAACATCTTGTTTCTGTTATTTGTACGTTTTATTAGATTACGGCTTAATGAGCAGATGGACCCTCACGAAACGGTTTTAGTGTTGTCTGACCGTAAAAGTATTTTTAGTTGCTTTGGACCTTGCTTGTAGAGCAGACGCTTGCATTTACTCACAAAATAAATTTCTATTTCAATTACAGTTATTTACTTCCAGAATATCTTTTACTCACGGAAAGTAAGACATGAAACACATACGAATGAATCAGAATAGTATTGTTTTGCTTTTAATGAGAATACCAAAGAATGTCACATATCTTTACAAGCTTTATTTTGAAAAGTAACTTAATTTCGCGACATTGTTTATATTGAACTGTGTTGAAGGAAATAAGGTCATGTCTTGTAATGGCTACAAAAGTTTGATTGTGCTATTTTGATACATGTCATTGTTGGTATTTTATTTGGTATTCATAACATAATGAATCAGTCATGTTTAGTGCTTTTTTCCCCTTTTATTTTACGGCCAAATACAGGCCACAGGCTCATATATGATTCAGTGCAGCATATTCCCCCAACACAATCAACTTAATTATGATCGCTCGTTTTTTGTTGTTGTTTTTTAACATGAGACATATTTTTCATATTTAAAGCCAGTATAGGTGCAAACAGATCTTGAATTGCATGCAGTGGAAAGTGCCAGTTTACCATACATTGATGATTAATTTTCCTGTCTCGCACCTCAGGGCCTTTTTTCCTTCTATAACAGGGGCCGGTATAGGGCTGCTTCATAAATTTACATCAAGTTTTTTCTTCCCCTTTTGCAAATATACCGTGTAATTTTTCCCCAAAATTAAGGGCTGGGCTGCTTCCCCAAACTGTGAAAAAAAGCCCTGCACCTGATAATGGTACATTAATCAATAATTTACTTGCGCGAAGTGTATAACACCCATGCGAAACAAATACATACTTTGAAAAACATCGTACCTTTATCATTTATTATCTGATTTTGTAATTTTAAAGTTTATTTTGAGGTAAAATATTTTTTTAAGCAAATATTCTCTTTTTTTTTTAAATAAAACCCATCTATCCACACCAACAGTTAAACAATTTAACAGGACAAAATCCACAGTAAATTTCCATTTTTTTTTATTTTTTATTTTTTGCCAATCTGGTACAAACGGCTAAAAATACATTAATATTTTTTAAAATAAGTTCAATATGAAATAAGTTGCACATAATTACTAATATTCACAAATAATCAAGGATCCAATATTTCAGTTTTATTGAGTTATTTAATCTTATTTATTTAAGCAGAAAAGATTACAAATAATATTTTCTAATCACAGAAAATTTGGCAGATACATTAAATTTACTTGGATGTTAAAAATATCCAAGTGTTGTCTTTATGAAGAAACATCTTACAAGACTTTATGACATCAACTGAAATGGTGTTGATTCTAGAACTCAGACAAGTAATGGCACCTAACAAAAATATCTGTGTAAAATACATGTAACATCATGGCAGCATTCTGTACATGTGTATATACATGTAGTTACACATATATGTCTGAAGTTCTGTATGTCTGGCCAGAATATGAAGTTGGCTGCAAGATACAGCTTTTTGAAATTTATATATACATGTATATATAAAAAAAGAGAAATATAGACAGTTGAGTTCAAACTATAAAGCTGGATCCCATATAGGGCTGTCATTGAATATCGCGATATTCAGCATCCGATACAATATCGATACACATTTTCAAATATCTATACAAGCTAAAATTATTTATTTATGTTAGTAAATATATACCTCTCAATTTTTCCTAAGAAGAGAAGTCACTTTTTTCCAGTTTTCTAGGCTAACTTGACATTTAAACTCTGTTTTCAAATGTCAGTGACAAAAATATCAGAAAAAAGAAACTTTCTGTTAGTATGAAGTATTTGTAGTCTAATACAAGCATGCATAACTCCATGATCCTATTTTATAACAGACATTTAAATGTTTTTCATTGTATTTACTGTTAAAGTCAATATTGTCAATATTGATACAAAATTGTCCATCAATGACAGCCCTATTCCCATAGCACACATTTTGAGAATAGTTTTAGTTGGATTATGTTTCATCAAATTCATTGCTGCTTTTATCTATGATTTCAGGAAATGATGTTTGGTTTCCCAGCTGCTCTTTTGAAACATGGATATATACATGGTGTGAAACACTTCAAAAGATTTGCAAGCACAGTAAGTTATTTATTTAATTTATTTTAGTTTTGAAGTGAGAATTCACAAATTATTATAATTATGTTTTTCAGTGATGTATTATGTACTGAAATGTGGTGTACAGGGAATTATATTTTGATATTTTCAGAGTCATATTAATAAAATGAAATCACTGTGACTGATTACACATTATGAGTTTCATGTATATTTGACAACAGATGAATAGATTAACTTACATTCCGAACAAATGAAGTCAAATTATTTCAAGCCAGTGCTAATGGGCATAGATGGTAGCTTGCACTTTGCAGTACCGTCCATGAACAGGCTGAATTTGGGCCTGAAACATTTTCAATATTGCCATTTTGGATTTTCTTTAGGGATTCCATTTTTCACTTTTTGACATAAACAAATCAATGTGATATCTTCATTATTATATACTTTTTCGTATTGCCCAGGTTGTCAGCCTGTATAGACAAATGGAAACTTTCAATAATTAACTCTTTTTATATCATACGGACAAGTTAAGAAATGCCTCTGATAAAAACAGACAAATAAGACAAAATCAGATTTTGCTGGCCATGGTGAAATGTTATGTTTTACATGTTTTATAAACCTTACAGAAACTGCTAAGAACATGCTTGTATGATTTCCATGTTGAGAATGGAGGTAAAATGGTACCATTTGCAGGGTGGGAAATGCCAGTACAGTACAAAGACTCGATATCAGATTCTCACAACAATGTTCGCACACAGGCAGGAATATTTGACGTCTCGCACATGCTGCAAACGAAAGTTAGCGGGAAGGATCGGGTTCAGGTACATGTTGTATTTTATGTAATTGTGTCTATAGGGATATTATTTTTTGAAGTTAAAAACAGAATATTTGTAACTTTTATGTTGTATTACGAACAAAAATATTTAAATAAAATGCAAACCAATATTTTGAAATGATAGCTGTGAGGATAATTTGCATGGTGTGACTGTCAATGAAGTGCCTGTGCCCAGCCCCCTTTTCCATAGCCAGGTTCTGTACTGTTGGCTGCTTTAGTATAATATTTTGATATCAAAATTCTCAACATTTAAAAGGGAAAGTTTCAAATTCAAAGCAGAACAAATCCATTTTTGGCCAGTTCTAGCATTGTAAGATGTAAGGGTGTTCTGAAAAGAAAAAAATCCTATTAACCAAGTATACAGAACTGACTTTCTTAAAAAAAATGGATACTTATTAAAATTAAAAGCAGTAAAATTTTAAAAGACAATCAAGTATATTGAATCTAAGAAGTGCTTTCTGTTACACAAGGCTTCACTTGTTATCTAAAGAATGTGCCTATATAATGTAGAAAATTGCAGTTTTACATAATTATTCAACATATTGACTTCTAATTTAAAAAAACAAAAAAACAACATAAAAACAAAATGACAATATTTTCTGTTTTTAAGTTTGACCTTCGACTAGATATTTTATTAATTAACTCTTCATTTTCATATTTGTATGAACAGTATATGGAGAGCCTTGTTGTAGGGGACATTGCGGGTCTGAAACCTAACCAAGGAACACTGTCCTTGTACACCAACAACACCGGAGGTATAATAGATGATCTGATTATAAACAACACAGATCAGGGTTACCTTTATGTTGTCTCAAATGCTGGATGTGCGGATAAAGATTTGCCGCTGATGATGGTTAGTTTTAGCTCTATTATTCAAATATTTATATCAAGTTGATTGCCGTCTTCATTGATAATAATCATAGTGATCAAATGTATTAATGGTTTTATGCCTATTTGATATTTACATGAGGTACAAAACTAACAAGTATTTTTCACATCATGAATTGATAAATAAATACATGTTTATAAGTACAGTCAAAATTTGTTCGCTCGAACTCGGTAGGTGGGTGCAAATTAGTTTGATAGATTGGTAGTTCGAGCCAACCTAGGATGAACTATTTTCACATAGGACATAGCTAGGCTAGCTTACATTGGTCAATGATAAATACGTCAACATAATTGTTTGTCAGTACATCAGTTCATCGAATACATCATTTCATGTAAATATTAAGAATTATTATCCCAGTATTTTCAAAATTTTGAAAATTTTAATGCCCTGTTAAAATACTATCTACATATTTGGTTTCAGAATCAAGCCGAGAATATGAGATGTAAAGGTCTAGATGTAAAAGTTGATGTGATATGTAAAGGATTGTTAGCTCTACAAGGTATGGTTTTTATAATTTCTTATGCCAGCAAAAGTGCTGGCATAATCAGCTAAAAAAAATTAACATGGAATCACTTGATTTTTAGGGAGTGTGCTTTATTAATTGTTAAGGTGTAAAAATGAGGCGGAAAATTACAATGTAATTCTAGAGACATAGGAAAATAAATAAAAAAAAAAAAAGCAGAGCAGAGTAATTTTAAAAACCAGGCATAGAGTAATTCTAGAGACATAGGAAATTAAATTTAAAAAAAAACATCAGCGCAGAATGATTCTTAAAACCAGTCCCAGAGATAAGAAATACTACAAACCATTACAAGTCTGTAGAAAACCAGCAGGATAAGTGTTTTTGCAGTAAAAGTCCCTGTGAAAAATAAGAAAAAAAAAAACTTCCAGTCTAAAGAACGTGTAAAATCAGTCTAAAAATTATGTAAAGTCTACCCAAAAAGCGGGGAAAATATGTCTAAATAAGATTGGGAAATAAGCCATAAAAAAGAGAACTGTCAGTCTTAAAAACAAGAAAAATCAGTCAAAAAATCAAGTAAAGTCATTTAAACGGATCCAGGAGACTAAGTTTTAAAAACTAAATAAACCCATTTGAAAAGTGATCTAAAAATTCAGTTAAGTTTTTAATACTGACTGTCAGCATGCATTTTCTTATATTCCTGGATTAAACCATTGATTATTTCTAGGAGTAATATCAAATCTTTAATGACTGAATATCAAACAGTACAGATCATGACCACATGTCATGGTTGTTGCCAGTCACATGGGTAGAATCTGTTGCTACCAGCAGGCAAGTGGTTAATATACCCAATTTAACACTTTCATTGCAATATATATTTTTTCAGGTCCAGGTATGGTAAAAGTGTTACAACCAGGTTTAAATTTTGATCTTAGTGAGTTACCATTCATGACGACCAGGTCGGCCACGGTTTTTGGTATAGATGATTGTAGAGTAACAAGATGTGGTTACACAGGGGAAGATGGGGTAGAGGTAGGTCAATGATTTTTCTCACTTAATTGGGAAGAGGCCTTAGCCTGAATTTGGAAATAATTATGGCTAAAATTGCTGAATTAGGAAGTAAAAAATCTGGTGTAAGTTAAGAGTTTTGGGAAAAGTGCATAATTTTAGAGAAAATTTCAATTGGGAAGAGACCTTTTATAGGTCTCTGTTATATAAGGTCAAAAAACACTGTATGTTGATGTAAAGTTCTTTTGTTGTCTAATGGATTAAATAAAATAGACCTGGCCTCAAGGTTATAGAATTATTTTCTGAGTTCTGTCTTGAATCTCTGGATTTTCATTGGACAGTGTACATTTTGTGGCAGTTTCTGACCATTCAAATTGGTCTGAGATCTGAGTTAAAGCTTAGAGAATTGTTTTATAACCTCTGACACTGTTCACAGTTTCTTATAGCTTTAAGTAGGAATCTGCTTTATTCTCCTACCAAACAATTATTTACTCACTTATATTGACTGATTGTGTTATGGAGAAAAAGACAAAAGTGAAGTGCAATTGGTTGTTGATAAAGATATTTTTGTTTCTTATTATAAATCTTATATTGCTGAATGTATGTTTTGTACTGTTTCTTAATTTAAAAGTTTGTTTTATGAGTTTGCCAGAGATGACAGTATAGAGTTTTAAACAAAGATGCTGCCAACTGACCAGACTTTATGGATTTTCAGACTTTCCTTAAAACAACTTATGCATTCATGCAACCTTATTCTCAATTTATTACTCAACATTTATATAGATATCTGTGGCTACAGAAAGAGCCGCAGAACTGGCTCAACATATGTTAAACAGCAAGGATGTGGACTGTCGGCTCACAGGGCTTGGTGCTCGAGACAGTCTCAGGTTGGAAGCAGGGCTCTGTCTCTATGGTAACGATATTGATGAAAACACAACACCCATTGAAGCTACCCTGGCTTGGACAATAGGTAAAACATTTTTATTTTATGCCATACTTGTATGTGATTGTTGATCATACACTATAAGATAAGGTATTATTTACAAATTGTCAAGCCTTTGTATAGTTAAGTCTCAGGATATATCTCAGAGTCAGATGTATGGGTAATTAATTGCATTGATTAAAATATTAGTCAGTAAATAACTAAGCATGTTCACCTTGTGTTTGAGGGGTTGCCTATAAGGGTTGAGGCATCTGAATTGCATCCTCCGTTTATCTCTGCATGAACATAAGAAGCAACTAAATGGGTCCAATTTACTGGAGTCTATGCATTTTTTAGCTCTGGCAGGTGATGTGGTTTAGAAACCTGTTGTTGCTTTAAGATTGTAAAAGGTTAGTTAAATCATCTTCCTGTTTCGGCGCCATTTAACATAAATTATGTTGTTGTGCCATTAAACCAAACAAAAACAATCTAATTGTGTGACAGCAGAAAAGTTATAATTACATTATTAATACATAATGGAAAAACAAGGAGAGGTTTGTAAATATTGTTTGAATTCTACAATGCTAATATCAACTAGCTAAGGTTAATAGAGAGAGCTTCAGATTAGTGATCAAGGAGCTGCTGTTTCGATTCTCTGGCAAGCCGTAATTTTTCTGTGGATCTCAGACATTGAGTCTAATGATTATTTGACACTTTTGTCACTGCTGATTCAGAAATGGTAGGATTATTTGTTGATCTCTTGGAAGAAATTTTGAAATTATGAGTAAGTTCATCTGGAATTTCTTTTAGGTGGATTGACCGTTAAGATATGATAAAAAATGTGTTAAAAAGTGGAAAGGCAAACAAATCTAACTTGCTAGAAGAAAATTAGACGCTGAAAAATAAAATGCACTTCATTCTAATTTCAGTGAAGTTGTTATTGTTATAGTGTATGGTGATTAAATCATAAAATAAATGTGCTCATAACTTTATGCTAGATAAACTTCTTCCGTGACTAAAGTAAAGCAAATTCTGTTTTGAAATTTCCAGGCAAAATTAAAAGATATGCTGAATAGGATGAGCTTTATATGTACTGATTGAGACTGAATGTGCAATATTATACAGTATACTTGGCTTGTAATAAAACCCTGCCATACCTTTGTAATAGGTTTAAGTAGTGAATTAGTAGTTTGAAAATACTGCTTAACTTGTATTAAGAGAGCCCTTGAGCAAAATGCTCAAAATTGCTGGTTAATATAAAATGTCTCTTGAGACAAAACTTGACTTTTGCATCAATAAAGCAAAAACATATTAACCATGACATCACTGCTGTGGGTACAGGAGTTGTTCAGCTTTATCATTTCCTCTTTTTTTTACTTTGAATATTTGCCTTTTCTAAAAAGATGTTTAAGATATTCACTTCAAACTTGAATAATTTGTTGACTGCCATGGGCAGGTAAGTCTGCTAACTTAAAGCATGTTTGATGAATTATGTCCTATTTCTATGTTGCTTTCATTTAACTATCCAGCACTGAGAAAAGTGGAGCGCGCTGTCTAGGAACAAGGTACATCGGATTGACAAGTTAAATAACTCTGCCTACAATATTGACAGAATTATGCCCCTTTTTAACTTAAAAATTTTGGTTAAAGTTTTTTGTAAAGTCAAATATCTCAATTATTGCTTGAGAAATTCAATTGAAACTTACAATACTTATTTATAGTAACAATGTACATCAGATTGACAAGTTGGATAACTCTGCCTACAATATTTACAGAATTATGCCCTATTTTAACTTCTGCAATATTTGCAGAATTATTTGCCCCTTTGAAACTTAGAAATTTTGGTTAAAGGTTGAAGGTCTTCAAAGATATTTACTTGAAACTTTACACATGTACTTAGGGTCATAATTGTATGTCACTGACCAAGTTCCATAACTCTATCTTGCATTTAGGCTGATTCATCTCCCATTTTCTACTTAGTCTCTTGGTTAATGTTTACATGCAAGTTTTACATATCTCAATAACTATTAAAGATATTTATTTAAAACTTCACATATGCATTAAGGGTCATAATTGTAGGTCACTGACCAAGATCCATAATTCTGTCTTGCATTTAGGCTGATTTTTCTCCCCTTTTTCAACTTAGAAATTCATGTTAAAGATTTGCTTGTAAGCTGTTATCTCCATAACTACTGAAGGGTTTGTGCCTTTTTTGGGACAATTTTATGCATTCATAATAATAAAGCAGTGATTTACTTGATAAAACATCTTAATAAGAAGCCTTTTATACCTTTTCGGTCAATTTTATGTATTCATAGGTAATTAGCATTATTATACTCAATAAAATACCCTTGTGACAACTTTTTCGAATAGTCGAGCCAATACTGTCCTCCGACAGTTCTTGTTTGACGTGACCTCATTTGAGTTATACAAACAGAGCATAAAGACATGCTAAATGTCAGTGTTGCACTATAGGGACATCAATAAAAAGTGTTTCTTTTTCGCTTTAAACAGTCTTTAATTTATGTAATGTTATAAATAGAACATTATATTTGTGTAGATTCATTCCTGATATTATTGAACTTGTTGAATGAATTAATATTAAGATTGCCAGAGGCTCACAAAGAATATAATTTCATTCAACCTACACTCATTTAATATCCTTTATTAATTATTAATTATGCCCCCACTTCAAAGAAGAGGGGGTTTATTGCTTTGCATTTGTCTGTGTGTCGGTCCGTCAGTCCGTAGACCAAATGGTTTCCGAGTGATAACTAAAGAACCCTTAGGCCTAGGAACTTCAAACTTGGTATGGTGATTGGTCATGACCAGTAGATGACCCCTATTGATTTTGGGTCAAGGGGTCAAAGGTCAAGGTCACATTGACCTTGTAGGTAAAAATGGTTTCCGATCAATAACTAAAGAACGCTTAGGCCTAGGAACTTCAAACTTGGTATGATGATTGGTCATGATACGCAGATGACCCCTATTGAATTTGGGGTCAAGGGGTCAAAGGTCAAGGTCACATTGACCTTGTAGGTAAAAACGGTTTCAAATCAATAGCTAAAGAACGCTTAGGTCTAGGAACTTCAAACTTGGTATGATGATTGGTCATTACCAGCAGTTGACCCCTATTGATTTTGGGGTCAAGGGGACAAAGGTCAAGGTCACATTGACCTTGTAGGTAAAAAACGGTTTCGATCAATTACTAAAGAACGCTTAGGCCTAGGAACTTCAAACTTGGTATGATGATTGGTCATGACCAGCAGATGACCCCTATTGATTTTGGGGTCAAAGGTCAAGGTCACATTGACCGTGTAGGTAAAAACGGTTTTCGATCAATAACTAGAGAATGCTTAAGCCTAAGAACTTCCTAGGAGGATATAGAAATAGTCTCCGTCCGTCCGACCTTCCGTCCGTCCGTCCGTCTGTCCTGCCGTCCGACATTTTTGTCCGAAGCATATCTCTAAAAGTATTTGAGTTATCAACTTGAAACTTCATAGGTGGATAGACCTCATTGAGAAGGAGTGCAGTGCACAAGAATGATAACTCTACCTTGCATGATTTTTGAGTTATTGCCCTTTGTTATTTTTCAAAATTGATTTTTGTCCAGAGCATAACTCTAAAAGCCTATGAGATATTAACATGAAACTTCATAGGTGCATAGATCTCACTCAGGAGGTGTGCAGTGCACAAGAATGATAACTCTACCTTTCATAATTTTTGAGTTATTGCCCTTTGTTATTTTTCATACCTAATTTTTCACCTGAGTGGAGCATAACTCAAAAAGTGTTTGAGATATCAACATGAAATGTCATAGGTGGATAGATCTTATTGAGGAGGAATGTTGTGCGCAAGAATGATAACTCTTCCCTATACAATTTTTGAGTTATTGCCCTTTGTTTTTTTTTCATGCTATTTTGTCCAGAGCTTATCTCAAAAAGTATTTGAGGTATCAACTTGAAACTTCAAAGGTGGATGGATCTCATTGAGGAAGAGTGCAGTGCTTAAAAATGATAACTCTACCCTGCATTATTTTTGAGTTATTGCCCTTTGTTATTTTTCAAAATTAATTTTTGTCCAGAGCATAACTCAAAAAGCCTTTGAGATATCAAAATGAAACTTCATAGGTGCATAGATCTCACTCAGGAGGTGTGCACTGCACAAGAATGATAACTCTACCTTTTATAATTTTTGAGTTATTGCCCTTTGTTATTTTTCATACTTAATTTTTCAATTCAATTTTTTTCTCAAAAAGTATTTGAGGTATCAACTTGAAACTTTATAGGTGGATAGATTTTACTGAGGAGGGATGCAGCACACAAGAATGATAACCTACCCTGCATTATTTTTCAGTTAATGCCCTTTCAGCCATCAGTATTTACATAGGTTTCAAATGTGTAATCACTATAGCCATCAGTTTTCATTACCAAAAGACCTCTTAAAATGGAATTATTCTGCTCTACTACATATACATTCTTCCAATGAGCAAACACTTTCGGCGGGGGATGGCCATGTTGACATGGCTCTTGTATTAAAGTAAAAATGCTTTGGTATACACATTTGAAGGTCTTATGTAATATAACAATTTGACTGTCATTAATGAGGCCTACATGATTCTTAAAAATTATGCATATATTATTTGGTAAGATTTGTAATAACTTAAATTGCTGCACACAACCTATGGGGTCACAATAATTATTACCTTGTGACTAGTCATGACCAGTAGATACTAGATAACTCTTATTAATTTTTTGTTCACTAATGGTCAGAAGTCATGCATAATAACCTGATAACATGACTTATTGGCTGCAGATAGGTGGCATACATGTATTACAAACATATCAAGTTTATATGTGTCCTTGACCTTTAATATGTCTCCCAAAATTTTTGGGGATACATATTGTTGTTGCCTTCTGTCTGTCAGTCCGCATTCAGCTTGGCCAGCCTTCCCAGTCAAACTGCTGGCGGGATTTCAGTGAACCTTCACAGGATTGATCAGTACCATTTCTAGGTGTGCATATCACCGGCACGTTCTGCTTGGCTGCACAAAATGGCCGCCAGCGCTATAAATAGAAAAATCTTGTCCGGCTCAATGAAACTTCACACGAGTGATCAGTACAATCCCTAGTTATGCTTATTGTCTGCATGTTCTGCTTCATTGCACAAAATTGCTTCCAGTGCTTTTTATATAAAAATTCTGTCTAGCTTTCATAGGTTTAACTGCTGGTTGGATTTTAATCAAAGTTCAAAGGAGTGATCAGTACCATTCCTAGTTGTGCATATCGCCTGCACTTTTGGCTTTACTGGACAAACTGAGCTATAAATCTTGTCCAGCTTTCACAGATCACACTGCTTGTGGCATTTTGATGAAACTTCCCAGGAGAAACCAATACCGTCCCTAGTTATGCATATCGCTGGCACGTTTCACTTCGTCGCACAAATGCTAGATTGATTTCAATGAAACTTCACAGGATTGATGAGTACCATACCTAGTTGTGCTTATCGCCGGCATGGTGCGCTTCGCTGCACTAAGTGGCTTTTAGAGCTATAAAAAGAAAAATTTTGTCAAGCTTTCACAGGTCACACTGCTGGCAAGGTTTTGACCAAACTTCATAGGAGTGATCAGTAGCATACCTAATTTTGGGAGATATATGGTTTTTTGGGGGACAAAAACCCTTTCCAGTTGGCATGGACCATCAAGGTCAAATTCATGAAATTCTCTTGTTAGTCTAAAACTATAAGATATATCAACATGAAACTTTGTAGGTAGACAGATTTCAACGGGTAGATGTGCAGTGCAAAACGAACCATAACTTAAACCTTTGCCTTGCCTAATTTTGGAGGTATTGCCCTTTGTTCATTTTCATACTTTGAACTTTGTTTAGGACAGAACTCTAAAATTATAAGAGATATCAACATGAAACTTTGAAGGTAGACAGATCTCATTGGGTAGAAGTGCATTACAAAATAACTTTATCACTGCATTGCCTTATTTTGGAGTTAATGCCCTTCGTTCATTTTTAAACTTTGAACATTGTCAGGGACATACTTCTGAAACTATAAGAGATATCAACATCAAACTTTGTAGGTAGATATTTCTTACTGGATGAAGGTGCAGTGCAAAAAAACACAATTCTGCCTTGCCAAATTTTGGAATTATTGCCCTTTGTTCATTTTAACACTTTGAACTTTATCCAGGACATAATTGGAAACTATAAGAGATATCAACATGATGCTTTATAGGTAGATAGATCTCATTAGGTAGATGTACAGTGCAAAAGAACCATAACTCTGCCTTGCCTTATTTTGGAGTAATTGCCCTTTGTTCATTTTTACACTTTGATCTTTGTCAGGGACATAACTCTGACACTATAAGAGATATGAAAAATTAACTTTGTAAGTAGATAGATCTCATTTTGTAGATGAGCAGTGCAAAGAACAGTTATGCTGCCTTGCCTAATTTTGGAATTATTGCACTTTCAACTTTGTCCGGGACATAACTCTTTAACTACAAAAGGTATACTTTTCTGTGTCCAAAACTTACTCTTGGAGCATCACCCGGTTCAATTGGCCAACCTGCTCTTGTCTAGAAATGAATGTAAGCTGAGCGATATAAGGCCATTACTGCCCTCTTGTTTTGTTTGTTCTTATTGACTTGAGACATTAGTGGCTGCTGACTTTCCATAGCAACCAGTGCATAAGACAGGGTCATGATATATACAGGTGTGACAGCTCAAAAGAAACAAAGGGGCTCATTGACATTGCTATAAGTTCTGGACCTGGGGTAGAGGGGTCTGTAAAAAGACAAATATGCACTACTGAAAATCTTTATTCTTCGCTACAACAAAACCGTGGCCTGCACCAACAATTCTTTAATTTAAGTAGGCATGCGTTGTGCAGATTAGAGGGAAAATGGAAAAATAAGTAAGAAAAGATAATCAAAGAGGTTGAAAAGGTTATGAAGTACTATTATGTATAGGTAACGGCTATTGGATATTAGCTATGAGTGTATGAATTAAAGAAATAACTACAGAAAAGGGACATGGACAATAACACATATTACTGTAGAGAGACAAACATATTGAACAGGAACATAACAAAAATATACAACACGGGCAATACGGACACAGGGTACATATATTACATAAGAACAAGATTATATACAGGGTACATTATCAAACCAAATTTAAATAATTATTGCTAAAAATAGAAGACTTAAAATATATATATGTAGGTGACAGCTAAAACTGTTTTGACTACTGTTTTAAAAAAAAACTTAGAAAAAAACTTCATCTTATAAACAAAGATTTAAAATTTATTTGCATAAGCAATATTGTCATCTTCACTTGAGGCTCTTATCTTTTAATTGTAAAAGTTTAATATTCAAAGTCCTTGAAGTTAGAATCTTTCGTTCAATTTAACATGTTTAATGGTATTTCAAAGTTAAATATGTGATAAAAAGTATAATGGCAGGCATTTATTTTGTCATTTGAATCAGTTTGATAATCATATCATTGAAAACTCAAGTCTTCATTCTTCTTTTTTTTTTTGATCACATTTTATTGGCTAACCAGTAAGCCAGAAAGGAGCTTACATATATGGAAGTTTGCCGCATTGTTTCTTGCCCTTTGATGAAGAGAAAGCATGTAGCATTTTAATGCTTGTTGAGGTCTGTTTTCTTGTTCCATACATTGTCCTAAAATGTTTAGAGCTGTTTCTCTATGTCTGAGGTTTTCATCTGTATTTATAGTTCTAATAAGTTTACAAAGTGCTTGTTGTTGATCTCGATGTCTTTGTAGATGGCGATAAATCTTGTATTGTAGGAAGTACAAGAAAGGTAGAGAATCAACTACCGCCCAGTCCATCCAACAGTCTTCAATTTCATGTCTGTGTATCATGTCATCTTGTGTAGATCTGAACATTTCATATTGTAGTTCACGAGGAACACAGTTGACCTCTCGCTGTATAAATCTGACACAAAATGCTGTAATATATTTGATACAGTCCTCACTTTGTTGTTCATTACATAACCTCTTGAATTCTGCTGTTACTGCTGGGGGCTTTTTATGGCAGCTACAGATAGATAAAACAGGATAGGAATAATATTGTTGTTCTGTGTGTCTCAAAATTTGTTCAGCTTTCTCCATATCTCCTGTACTGTAAAACACTGAAGCTAATTTCAGTCTGCTAGAGGAGATATCTGAGTTTAAACCAGCTGTTAGCCAGACCAATGCTTGAGGTGACACTTGATTGTTTTCACCAATGCTGGATGATGCTAGGATAGATCCATATGTGGTAAAAAGAAAAGGTGCTAGTAGCTTGAATGCAGCATGTTCTAATCTATTACCATTATCACTGAAGGTCATTAGTTTACCTACAGATTGCTTTATTGTTCTAATGTTTTTATTGTGTAAATGTTTTAAAATAAGCTCATGCTGTAAACTTATGTAGTTTGCAATGTTTATATATGCTGATGTCATAATTTTTTCATATATTTCAAGAGAACAAGGAAAATAGTATACTCCATGTGGTACCCTGTTCAGTTTAACTTGAAGTCTATGACCAAGATCATCAATATAAATACTAAGTAACCGTTGTCTATCATTCTGTATAAAATCACAAATATTTTTTGAAAGTTCATGTTTTGTCTCAGCTGTAAATTGCCCTGCCATCAAATTATTTTCCGGTATAATGAAATGTGAACAACGGTCATTTTGTACACAACTGTGTAATTCCAATAAGCAGTATGTTACACATGTATATAAATTGTTATCTTTCCATATTTGTGACTCTGTGTTTTCTATACAATGTAATAGAACTGTTTTACACATGAAACTTGATATGTTGATTTCATCTTGAGGATTCAGGAAGGACTTAAGAATCATTTTCAATAGTACATAGCACCTTATTTGTGTTATATTTAGATTGAACATAACAAATCTTTCTGCCATTGATGTTGATATTCTCCATTCCAGTTCAGGATATTCACTGACCTTACTTCCAGTTGCAACAACAAAACACCCAGTACTAGTTGCATATCTTCTCATGTCTTGTGTTGGCCATATGCCAATACCCTGCCTATCTAACCAACCTGATGCTGATTGAGGCCATGATTTACAATGAAAAGCTGTCACTATGTCTATATCACATATTCCAGGTTGTCCTTGTTCAGCAATAGATGGTCCATGCTGCTGCTGAGCACCCTGAAGAAAATGATTTATCACTGTATTTTTAAACAATATTCTTCCTCTTCTATCAGTTATATAATGTTCATCAGGAATGACAGTTGAAGGAAGAGGTACATCATTTCTTAGTCGTTGTAAGAAACAATACCCAGGAGTAGTGTTCTCATCCAGTATCATGAGGAAGTTTAACTTTCCATGTTCCCACTCTGACCAGTCTTGTATTATATTGACTTTAGGCATACAGGCTAGTATATCAATGTCTGACTCAAGTCCTATAGTAGTTGTACCTTCACTTTGACTCCCTAGATAAAAGAAAGTTATATTTTCATCAGTTAACCTGCTAGAGATAGTACCCGTTGTCTCTAACAGCATGACTCCTCTTCTCCTTCTCATTACTATTCTTTCATTGACGCCAATGTCATCAAGAACCTCTGATAACATCAATGATAAGTTTTCTCTGTAGTCAGGTTCTTGAAACATTCTGTAATATATTAGTAAAAGAGAAAATTGTTTCAATCAGCAGTCTTATTAGTTTTATCACATGTTACTTATTTATCCTTTATGTCCTAGAACAGAACAGAACAAGAGAGTCTTAATCTGGACATTAGGAAACATATTAATATAAATAAGTTCGGAAAGTTATCAATTGATCAAGAATATTGGGTATTTTTCTCTATTTGGTTGTAGTATTTTTTCTTCTCTATTATGTAAATTTCAATATTTGTTCTCAGAATTTCGATATAAGAGAGACACTAAAAAAATATTTCTTTTCATTTGACCAGATATGTGTAAATTTAGATTTATATAACACTACAATATATTGTGAAAAATTCATTATGATGTAAAATATTATTATGTATGTATATTTCTATTTAAATGAAATACGTAAGTCATTTAAACAAATATTTTCTTTTTTAAAAGATAGATAGAAGGGAGACACAAAAATTAAAAACACTATCTAAAATATTGCCTGAATTACTTTCTTCTCAATTTTGTTCTGTATAAATTAGAAATAACGTATTTAAAATAAAGTTTTAAACTTACTTTGAATGTTGTATTTACAGTATTTTGTAGAAATAATCTGGAAAAATTAACAGTAATCTCGAAAAATATTACCAAAAGATATAAAGTTTTATGCATATAAACTTCCTTGAAAACTTTTTGAAACAGAAATATATTCTAAGTGTAGGATTATGTTTACTGGAAATGAGAACTTCAATAACTTGAGTAAGATTTTTATAACATTTCCTTGTTACTTGTAATCATAGGGACAATAAATATATAAACTTGTTTCAGATAAATTTCCTGAATTATGTCTCTCCACAAGTTGAAATGTTGTTTTTTTAGTCTAGAAAAAGTTTCCATTCAAGTGTACATTAATGTCACCTATTTGCAATGGTAGTGTTAATGATACATAAATACTGAAATATTTTTTGAAAACACCCAAATGACAGTTCCAAATTAAAGGGATGGCAAGTTAAGCATAATAAGAATACTGTTTAATACATATCATATTTAAAGCTTTTGTTTAATGTTGTTAAATTAGCTTTGATAATTCAATTCAATTATACAGTTCTGGAGATAAAAATGATCTGGAGATACAAAGCAAAGTTTGTTAACTCATACATTGTATATTTTGCTTTGATTTTCACTGACATTATAACAGTTTTATGATATCTCAAAAGTATCTCGTATATGACATAAACAGGCTTGACTGTCTTGTATTTTGAAGGTTTACTTATATACTCAAGTTTTAATGTTCTAAAGATTTTTACCTTGAGTTTTTTTCAAAAATCATGTTGCCGCTGCCGTTCCCCAAACTTCAACTTTGATCATAGCTTTTTAAGTTCTTAGTTTAATGTCTTTACACCATCAGGTTTACCCTCCTTCCCTCTGTCCGTCAGTGTGTCTGTACGTCCCTCTGTCTGCACTCATAGGACAGTAATTATGTGGCTGGAGGGACAATAGGTAACTGTTCTTTCTCTTTGATGTCATTCATTCCATAATGCTTTTATGTGGCTATTTCCTTTTGTGTGGCTAAAAAGAACAATAGAGAGAACAAATAGAGTAGCCTTATTATTACTCTCCTGTTAGAATGTCCGTCTGAGTGTGTCCCTCCGTCCACAAAACTGGATTCTGTGATAACCCATAAAGTACTGAATGTATTTTTTATGAAACTTGATATATGGATAGATGGCAGTTTGAGATTATGCATGTTTTTTTCTTTTCTTTTGTTGAAAACTTTGATTGCTATGGCAAGAAATAGACGTAAAATAATTACGGCAACTATAACAATATTATGTTTTATCAAAAAGTACTGAAAACATTTTTATGAAACTTAAAATATGGATAGATGGCAATATGGAGGTTATACGTATACAACATTTTTACTTGACAATAGGGAGTATATATAGAGCAGGCCTACTGGCAGAGCGTTGGCGACCTAATCATTTTTAAATTTCTGATTCCAGTTTTTACGCTTTTTCATATAAAGTTATTTATTATGCCCTCCTTCAAAGAAGTGATATTGCTTTGCATTTATCTGTCGTCGGTCTGTCGGTCCATAGACCAAATGGTTTCCAAGTGATAACTAGAGAACTCTTAGGTCTAGGAACTTAAAAGTTGGTATGATGATTGTTCATGACCAGTAGATGACCCCTATTGATTTTGGTGTCAAAGGTCAAGGTCATATTGACCTTGTAGGTAAAAACTGTTTCCAGTCAATATTAACTAAAGAATGCTTAAGCCTAGGCACTTTAAACTTGGTATGATGATTGCTCATGACCAGTAGATTTCCCCTATTTATTTAAATGTCAAGGGGCCAAAGGTCAAGGTCACATTGACCTTGTAGGTTAAGACAGTTTCTGATCAATAACTGAAGAATGTTTAGGCCTAGGAAATTCAAACTTGTTATGATAATTGCGCATGACCAATAGATGACCTTTATTGATTTTGACGTAAAGGGGTCACAGGTCAAGGTCACATTTACCTTAGAGGTAAAAACGGTTTCCCATCAATAACTATACAACACATCACCTGTTGGTCCTCAAATTTCGTAGGTGCATTATACTTAACAGTAGATAACCCCTATTGATTTTTAGGTCAAGGGGTCAAAGGTCAAGGTCATATTGACTTTGTAGGTAAAAACAGTTTCCAACCAATAACTTGACAAGCTATGGGCTGTTGGCCCTTAAACTTTGTAGATGCATAGATGACACCTATAAATTTTGGGGTCATGGGTCAAAGGTCAAGGTCGCAATAACCTTTATGTCACAACAGTTTTCTATCAATAACTGGACAACCCATGGACCCCTGACCTTCAAGCTTTACAAATGCATTGCTTTTGGTCAGAAGATGACCTCAATGGTTTTTTGGGGTTAAGAGGTCAGATGTCAAGATCACATTGACCTTATAGGTAATAACGCTTTTTGATCAATATCCCAACAACTCATGGGCCCTTTACCTTCAAACTTCACAGGTGCATTTGTGTTGGCTTTCATTAATGATGCCTACATGATTCATAAAATTCATGCTTATATTATTTGGTAAGATTTGTGATAACTTTGTCGTTAAATTGCTTCACACAACCTAGTGACTAGTCATGACCAGTAGATAACCTTTATTGATTTTTTTGGTCACTAGGTCAAAAGTCAGTTATAATAACCTGATCACATGACTAATTAGCTGCCGATAGGGGGCATACATATAACACAATATTCTAGCTTGACTATTTCCAGAATTATGTCCCCCTTGAATTTAGATATTTTTCAAGAAATAAGTATTTTTTACTCAAACTTCTTCATTTCTTATAGGATTTACTTTAAACTCCCACTTCATAATTATATGACAAGGTCTGTATTTCCAGAATTATTTCCTCCTTAAACCATGACTTTTTCTTATTCATTCTTTAACTTTCTTATTTCCTCATGGCTTCACTTCAGATTCATCATATGTGATTAGATTTATAAGTCATAGGTTTTAAAATGGCCTTGGGTGGATCTTAAGGTAACATGTAACCAACAATGAAAAGCTTTTGACTCTATCTCAATCCATTGAGAAGTTGCAGCACTTTAATTCAGTTCTGATGGAAAAATTCAACGCAACATAGTGATTTTTGGCAATTTTGAAATGTCCTCTCATTGCCTTGGAAACAGGAAATTTAAGATTGAGCATGCCATTGCAAAGGCTATGGTCCAGAAAGCATTTGTGCCAAGTTTGATCAGTATTAAAGCTTTAGCTCACCTGTCACAAAGCGACAGGGTGAGCTTTTGTGATCGCTTTTCATCTGGCGTAGGCCAATAGCCTGTCTGATTGTAAACTTTTCCTTTAAACGGCTAAGCCAGTTTCATCTTTACTTCACAGGAATGTTCCTTTGGTGGTCACCTTTATAATTTGTAAAAGAATTTAATTCCATACAGAACTCTGGTTGCAATGGCAACCAAAAGAAAAAACTTAAAATATCTTCTTTTAAAAAACCCAAAGAGCTAGAGCTTGAAACATCTTCTAGTGAGTGTCTATCATGTTTGTTCAAATAAAAGTCCTGGGGTCAAAATTGGCCCGCCTTGCCTTCTTTATTTCTTAAGGGACCAACTTCGTTCTTCAAATATATGGTCCTTATCATTAACCACATCTTATGTGACAAGATTCATAGCTCAAGCACCAGTATTAAAAGAATTATCTCCCCATGAACTTAGATTTTTTTTTAACTTGAAAAATGTTATTTTTTAACTTTAACTTCTTTAGTTTTAAAGGTATCTACCTCAAACGTCAAATACATATTCCTTATCATCACCAACTTTTTATGTGACAAGGTTCATAACTCTTGAAGCAATATTTTCAGACTTGTCTCCCTTTGAACTTAGAATTTTCTTTAAGAAATATTGTAACCTCTTTACTTTTTAAGGTATAAACTTAAAACTTCAAATACATATTTCTTATCATTACATACATGCTGCATGACAAGGTTCATAACTCAAGCCTGACTAATATGAGAATAGTTGTAAAACGCAAGCTCCTGTATTCCCAGAATTTATGATCTCCATTTAATTTTTTAACTTACAATTCATTTGTAAATTGATTTCTTTAATATTATCTTTGTTATTAAAAATGATAATATTATTATCTACTCTAGACTTAAGATAAATAATTGTTCTTTTTCAGTACCCACATCATGCATTACAAGGTCATAACTCTAGCATATTTTTTCAAGAGTTATTTTGTCTTTGAACTCTTTATTATACTACTCATTATTATACTTTAAAAACTTAAATTCTTTTTGCTCTTATGATTTTTGTTTTTGTAGGGATTGACTTCAGATTTCACAGATTTCAAATTGCTGTCTTTTCAATTAAAGCATAGAAATGTCTGTTTAACATTTATTGACAAGATCATATGCATGTTATGTTGTGCAAAAACATGAAACATTTGAGTGCCTTCTTGATATTGATACAGAAATATATTTATATCATAATGGATTTTTCTTTCATAGTTTTTGTCTAAATCCTTACTGCGTCCAGTAATTAAGTAGTCGAGCTTTGCTCTCTCTTGACGTGACAGCTCTTGTTTGAAATATTGTAAATGACAAAAATCTGAGCCTTGGGCATTTGTGTTTAACAAACACGTTCTTGTTTCTTCCTTTGTTTATATGTCTAAAGGAAACGAGTGACTCAAATATTGTCTGATTTAATTTCTTTTACTTAAAATCAATTTATGTGATGACAGAAAATCATTAAATAACACAAATAATTGTCTCTGCTCATTTAAAATCACTCTTTTCTAAGGTTGGGAACGAATAAGGAATTTGATGCTCGAATATTTGTTTTCCATATTCAAATATATTCGAATATTTGTTTTTACAACATTTGTTCTGATATTTTCCTTTAATGTATATGTATCCGAAATTGATTGTATCGAATACTATACTTTTTATGCTCCCCGAAAAATTTCGGGGGAGCATATAGTCGCCGCCTTGTCCGTCCGTCCGTTGTCTTGTCCGGAGCATAACTTAAAAACCCTTGGAGATAATTTGTTTAAACTTCATACAGTGGTAGAGGGCATTGAGGGGGAGTGCAGTGTCAAAGAACCATAACTCTAATTTGCCTAGTTTTTAAATTATCTCCCCTTATAGAAAAATCTTGTCCGGGACATAACTCTAAAACTATAAGAGATATCAACATGAAACTTTGTAGGTGAATAGATCTCAATGGGTAGATATGCTATGCACAAGAATCATAACTCTATTTTGCCTAATTTTGGAGTTATTGCCCTTTGTTACTTTTAACACTTTGAACTTTGTCCGGAACATAACTCTAAAACTATTAGAGATATCAAGATGAAATATTGTAGGTAGATAGATCTCATTGAGTAGAAGTGCAGTGCAAAAGAACCATAACTCTGTTAAGCCTCATTTTTGAATTATCTCCCCTTTTAGAAAAATCTTAGCTGTAAAACTATAAGAGATATCAACATGAAACTTTGTAGGTAGATATATCTCAATGGGTAGAATCGTGCAGTGCACAAGAATCATAACTCTGCCTTGCCTAATTCTCGAGTTATTGCCCTTTGTTTATCTTTACTTTTTATATGCCCGAAAGATCGCATTGATTAGAAGTGCAGTGCAAAGAACAATAACTCTGCCTTGCCTAATTTTGGAATTATTGCACTTTGAACTTTTTCCAGGGACATAACTCTGAAACTACAAGATGTGTACTTCGTTTCCTGTGTCCAAAACCTATTCGGGGAGCATCACCCGGCTCAAACTGGGCTCTTGTTTGCATATATTATCAATTTGAGAATTGCTTAGATTTGTTTTTCACATGATGGGTGACACTTTCCTTTGCATAAGGCGATGTTTCTTCGAAAACACATTGACTTGAGAGGTCAATGTCACAAATAGCTGATTAGTTAGCAGTCACTGATCACAATGATCAGACACCACAATAATGATATAGACAGTGGTGATAGAAAAATTAATATTTTTGTTATTTTATATTTAGATACCAGACATATTTTATTGTAGGAAAGAGAAGAAAAGAGGAAGGAGGTTTCCCTGGTGCTGATATAATTCTTAAACAGATAAAAGACAAACCAAAACAACGAAGAGTTGGCTTTACCTCATCAGGGCCTCCTGCTAGAGGTAATTATGATTGTCCTAAATCTTAGCTCAGGCCTTTTCCTAGCTATTTTGGGAAAAAGTAAAATTTTGCTTAATTGGGAAAATATATATTTGGTACCTTTTGAAACCTTCTCGTGCTCTTTTGGCATAGTGTTTTGAATTGTGCAAAATCTTTTATTCCAAACGATGCAAATACCATTCAATGAATAAAAAATACATTAAAATTTGACAATGAAATGTGTGGAAATATCTGTCTGATACCATACTGGAATGAACTCGAGCAAATTTGTCAGTTTTGAAGGCGGGAATTTCAGTTCTATTGATATTTTTTTTTTTAAATATTGGGAGAAATTAGCATATTTGCCATTTGATATGGGTGTGGTCATCTGACTTGGAAGAGGTATGAAGCTTCTGGTATATAGTGAAAGAAAACGGTTTTCATAATTATCTGTATAGTTTTGGTATAAGTTTAGAACTTGCTTCTAATTTGTTATGTATTGTTTTAGATTATCTGTCTTCCAACTTACATATATAACCAGTATTAATTTTTAGCTCGACTATTCGATAAGTAGAGCTATTGTAGTCGTCCGAGCGTCGGCGTAGCCACTTATGTTAAAGTTTTTGAAATAATTTAAATATTTTCAAAGTCCATTGACATATGGATTTGAAACTTTGCACACGTGTTCACCATCATGACCTCAATCTGTAGAAAGGAGGAGGTAACTGTATCAAGCATTTTGACAGAATTGTGCCCCCTTTTCGCCATAGAATTTACATAAAAGTTTTTGTATAAACTGATATTTTCATGTTGCACATTTTTCTTACAGTAGTGTATGAATTTATAACTATTCATAATGGCAAACTGACATCATCCTAAGAACGCAATTCATTCATAAAAGACGTCATTTAAAGCACGCAAGCTGTCTTACAGTTGGGGTGTAAGACAGGTTTTTCTAGCACTGGTGTAATCTGTAGATAATCCTGTCTGGTATGCAATAAATTTTGAGTATATAATGGCCCAGCAATTGTAGAAGATAAAGCTTTGTGGTTAAAAGGTATCTTAGCTAAAAAGTTGTAGGTTCAAACCCTGCAAACAAGACTATAATAATCTACTGTTCAGGCTTAATTCTGGATCTGCCCTGCCCTCCACTTGTATGCTGTCTGATGGTTATCTGCGCTGTTCTCTATTCAGTTAGTACACATTTTTAAACTTTCCCTAAAAATGATGAATGGTTTTAACCAGATTTAACGATGGACAAGTCTATTTAAGATATTTAGCATGGTAAGGGTAATTAAAGTAACAAGTTTGCTATATATTTCCAACACTAATAAAGCTTTATTACTTAATTAATACTGATATCATTTCCTTTTCCTCATTTAATTGTCAGCTTCTCTCATTTCTTTTATTACAATTTAATGTTAAATTCAGTACAAAATTAACAATCTACGGTATGTATACATTGATTAAAATGCAAATACAGTTAAGCAATAATTGCTATTTAAAAGTACATAAACTTTTCAATAATAACTTTTCTCTTCCCCTTGGTATGTGCATGCCATTGTAAGAAGGCACAAGCAAGAACTTGTACCTGTCAACAAACTGCCCATGTCCTGACTGAAGCCAAGGGGAGTATCCCTACAAAGTACACAGAGACCTCAAAGATTTAGGGTGCTAGGATGTGTAAGCCCCTAAGCACTAAGTGACGGCCTGAAAGGCAGGCACTTTGCTTGGCACCAATAGCCCTGAAAAGGGCTAGCCCTGAAAAGGGCTATCTCATTTTCATATTGTCCAAGTTACTGTTAATTTAGATTTTCATTGACCACTGTAACAGTGCTTTTGACTCAAAATTAATATCTTTGGCTAAATTACTCTGTGGAAATTGCATTGAGGTGAAATATCACCACTTTACCCTTTAAGGGCATGATTAGTGACATGTGAGGGGTCCGAACTCGACAGCGAAGAATATCAATTCAAACTATGAAAAAATTGTCAATCAAAATTGTTGCAAAAGAGTGTTGGTGTGGCAGACGACTGTTTCCATGTTAAATTACTTTCAAATAACATTTTCTTAATTATCCTTCATTATTTAAAGCCTTAATTAACAGTTACTATAATTACTCAATTTTCAAGGAGCTCATTAACTTAAAAAAGAAAGTCTTTGAGAACTTGAATGTTTACTAACAAAGGACATTTATGGTGGCAAAAAACACAATCTTACCATTTATTTAAATTAAATCACACTCTTCAAAGCAGAATATTCATTATTTATCAGTATCTAACTGTTTTATGGCCATTCAGACACTTAATTGCTGGTAATTATTGATTTGGGTGTTTCCGAAAGAAATAAAAAAGAAAGATTAATGTTATTTGTATAGCGTAAATGGTGAAACAATTACAGTAAGTCTTTCTATCCAGGAAATGTTTATGGTTTATATACCTTAACTTTTAAGAAATAATTGTATTTTTTTTAAAGGTGTAGAACTGGTAACATAACCCATAACATGCTAAATATCTGAAATGAACTTTTCGAGTTTTCAATCTGGACACGTCCATTAATATTTATTTAGGGACAACTTCAAAATATTTACTAACTGAATGCAAACAAGTGCAGACCATGATCTGTTGGTTTAAATTGGTTTAAACATATTTATTTAAGCTCGATTGCGAAACAAGTTCTTGCAACTTATATTAATCACTTTCGAGTCCGCTTCCTGGAACCAACCAGTACTGGTGTCATATGAAGAAACATGGTTGTGAGCCGAGTAAGGCTCGAACCCATGATCTCTGGGTTGAGAGGCAGAAACCTTAACCACTAGGCCACCGCTCCCATGATCTGTGCCATAGGATATTGGTTTGCACTGGATATAGACCAACAATTAAACTGTACTTGCTTTCTGTATCATTTCATATAATAATTTAAATTAGGCCAAAGATATAATATCTTAATTAAGGCATCCTTATCAGTGCAATGAAAATGTTCAGGCCAGAGGTAGAAAATTTATACAGGGTCTACCAGAGAATCATAAACGACACCATTAAAGTTTTCTTTTTGGCCTTTGGCAATAATTTCAGTGGCCTTAAATTTCTTTTTCCCAATAGTGTAATCAATAAAATACATTGTATCTTATATCCACATCATTAATTAGTTTTTACATAATTCATTAGTATTATAGGTAAATGAAACTAACTCCCCTCTACATAATACATGTAGTATTTAGATCTGGTAATTCTACAAGAGATATAGTCTTAGATAATTATCCCTTATATCACAGTGCTGAGTATCTTAAATTTACTTGTCCGCCTTTATATTTGGATATTTTACGCCATTAATAATTTTTAGGGGAAATCCTTTTTTTTTATTTTGTTTGATTTTACGTCACACCAACACAGTATAGGTCAATAATATTGCTTCAAGTGAAATATGTACTGACTGAATAGCAACTGGTGCATGAATCTTAATATCATATTGTCTGCACTGGTTTAATGAGTATAGTCAGTAGCTGCCTGGACAGGCTAAGGTTTAAATATGAAGCTTGTACCTTTAATGCAGCACGCCTCCAGATTCCTGCTTATTTTCATGAAAATTTGGAAAATGTATTTAAAAGTAAAATATTGTGGAGTGAATAAAGAAAATAACTTACACAATGCTACCCATACTTACACCCCGTGTATATTACCAAAAAAGGTCAAAACATGCAAAAATAGGCCATACTGCATTAGTAACGCAGTAAAAAATATGGTGAAAAATAAATGGAAAATCGGTCATTATAGGCATGTAGTTTGAAAATTATAAAAAAAAATCTCGAAACATTTTACTTTTTTTAAAATCTCAACACATTTTTCTCAAATTTGATATTTTGACATATTTTGGCTCATCTGGAGGCATGCAGCTTTAAAGCTGCTCTGATGTCCAGATGATTTAAACAAATATTCAAATAATCTGACTTAAAAAATTAGTTTTACTATTTCACAGACATTCATGATCCATATCATCAAATTTCTTCTTCATTGATTGTTTTTGCATAAAGTATAATTATTCTGTGCAGAGTATGGCATATTCTAAAACAGCTGACTTTCCTATTGTGTGCAAGTTAGTTTTTTTTTAGATTTAAAATTGTTCTCAGGCCTTTTACAGCTACTTTGAGAAAAGGCCATAGAATTTAAAAGTAAAATATTGTAAAGTAAAAAAAGAAAATAATTTACACAAATTGCATATAGAAAATTACCAAAAATAGGCCAGAATATGCAAAAAAAGTCCTTACTGCGTAAGTCATGCTATAGAAATGTGGTGAATTGATTCTGCAAAATCAGTTATTTATTGCATATAACATGTAAATGATTTCTTGAATTGTGAATATTTTTACTTTTCTTAAAACATTAGTACAATTTTTGTTTCAAGTTTGATTTTCTTGACATATTTTGGCTCATCTGGAGGCATGCAGCTTTAAACATTATGTTAACCTTACTTTAGCTTGTTGAAACAATCAGATAATATCTTAGAGTGCAGACATAAATTTGACTGAACAGTTTTTTCACAACATAATTTTCTGTTCAAACAAAGCAACTGAAAGTTATATGTTTAAAATTAAATCATTTCCTCATTTACATACTAAAACTGACTAAACTGACACATGGCTAATCAGGCTATTAAACAATGGTAAATCACATTTTATATTACGCTAAATCAAATATTAACAATACTTAAGGTGCAATAAAATACCATTTAACAATAACTCTTGTACCTTTGAAGAGCACATAAAATTTTATTTGAAATCTTCATTAAATCAGTTTCTCTATTGTAATTGAATCAAATTAATGCGCTGTTAGGCCAACCGTAATAAATGTTGGTGTTTCACAAAACAGTCAAAAGATTTAATAGTGAACATGTACATACTGTAAAATTCCTATTAAACGCCCCCGGGGGCTGAACATATTCCAGTAGGGCTATTATTACAACACAGTTTTTCCTAAATCCAAAAATCACTGTAAATACATTTAATGTAATAACATTAAAAAGTGTTAAGGTTTTAAAGTTCATATTATACATATTTGTGTTTACTATAAAATAAAATGGATTTTGAATGATTTGAATAAAATTATGGCTTTAATTATGAGTTCAGCACTGATTAGTAGATTTATTTTTCTTATCAAAAGGCCTGGGGGGCCTTTATTAGGGGAGGGGCGTTTATTAGGAATTTTACGGTACTTAAGGGCAACAATTTCTTAAGGATAGCCTGGGCATATTTATGAATTAAACCACTATATCATACATTGTAAAAATTATTTGACCAAGTAATCTGGCGTGTTGTAAATAAGGGGAGACAAAAAAATAAATCAGTTTTTCATTTGCAAATTCAATTTTCATCAAATCCATGACTTTTTACTACAAATTTTTATATCAAATTCTAGATAAGAGAATAAATTGGTCATGTATGATAATATAAACAAATAAACTACAGCAGTATCTTTACAGACTTCCATTGTAGCAGGTATAATGAATGCATTTCTGATTCTTTACTTTTGTCCTCCAACAAACATAATTAATACTTCAGTTATTTTGCTGGTAATTACTTTATTTAACCTTGCTTGATAGTGGATATCAGGTTAATTATTGTTTGGTGTTTTAGACACATCAAATCTGTTAACATTATCTGGTGATTTTCCAACTTAACTTCACTCATGGTGGAAAACCTCAGGTAGCCCACTTGGCACGAGAGGGCTGTGAAACATAAGTAGATTTATAACCACACATTTTTCCTCATGTCAAGTCACAAGTACAGGGTGGTTTGCAGAAAATGGACTGAAATGTATCTGTCTTTCAATTATAATTTATCAGTATTAATTTTTCGAATCAGTTGGTACATTAGCTTCACAACTTTATGTTATCAAATTGCTATTCGGGTTTGAATACATAAGTTATGATTGTCATTTCTTACTAAATGATAACTTGCCATCCAAAATTGAGTTTAAGAGATTTGTTTTTTTTTTCTGTTTCCACTATATTAAAAAAAAAACAAAGTATGTAGTATTGAAATTCTAACATATCAACTAGCTGATGGTGGTTTTGGTAATTATTTCAACTCGGATCACGGCAGTAAGTCACATTGATGGAAAGTTAGGTGATTTTCCAAAGCAGGTCAAGGTAGCAATAAAAAAAAAGAATGTTTCTTTGAAAAAAAATAAAAGAAGTTAATTTCACGTTATATCTTTTATCATATTAGATATATAGTCATAACATATTTCATATTTTCTTTAAAAAATATGATTTTTTTTAAAGGCCCAATTAAGCCTCATTTAACATTTAAATTTTCAAAAAAAAAATTTTTTTTTTTATTTTATTTTTTACAGTTTCCAAAAAGTATATATCAATGGTTAGATACATGAATCTTTAGCTTTTTTTTGCAATCAGTATCGTCATATTGACTCAATAGTACTTTGTATGGAAGTCAAAATACATGTACTAATTTAATAACTTAATGTTTATATTTTTCTACTTCTGCACCTTTTGGGCAACTTTCTCCAGTTAAAACATTATTAACACAAGTTTACCTTTCTAAAAAAATGAAATATTATTGATTTCTGAGGCATATTGAGGATTAAAAATTACATTTTTTATTGAAATTTTTTTTGAAAAAAAGCAACTGATATCAAATATATTTTGCAACATGAAAGTTTTAATTATAAAGTATTAGTTATATTATAATGACTTGCTAATTCATCAAGCAAAAGAGTAACTGCATCATCTTCCAATAAAACATCATCATTCGGAACACTGTACTGAAACCACTTTGAAACACGCAAAAGATTGTCATGCAGATATTTAGTTTTCTCTTCAGAAATTCCTTTCACGATGTCAATCACTGATTTATTATAGCGGCTAATCAATTTTTCATCTATGGTGTATGTAAAACTTTCATAATCGAGATAGTGTTGAAAAGGGTATTCTGTTTTATATTTGTCTGTGAATAAAACAGGGATACATCCGCTAAGTATTGAGTCGTAGATAGATTTTCGTGTTGGTGAATCGCCTGGTGGCTGTAAACAGAATACTGATTTCTCCATCCACGGAATTGTTGTGGTGCGATGTTTTACGGAGCATTCACTAGTTCTAAGCATGATCTGTTCTGTTTTTATCTGTGAATTATTTGTAGCATTTTTGTAAAATTCGTCAGGCCCTTTATCAGTCTGCACTAAAAATTGGTCAAGAATTTGAGCCCTGAAAAAATTACTCCGCCGTGTACCAGCTGCTAAAAATAGAACTACATTTCTCTCAGATAATTGTGGAACCTTAAGTTTAAACTTACTTTCATTAAGTTTTCTAAGTCCCCTTTGAAAGTCCATAAACGTTTTGTCTTTATCGTGATTAAGAAAATGTACATAAGACGGATACGGTGCTACGATTATTGATCTTCCGTAAATTTGTTTGCTTCTGTACCAGTTTGGATTTGACTCTTTCTCTATTGCAAAATATGTAATATCTTTTGTTTTAGGATGGCGTAACAATGGACAGTACTCAGAAGCTTGTTCTCTTTGTATTTTTGAAATAGTTGAAAAGTGAGGTTTACGTAAACTGCTATTGAAATAGTTGGATTCATTAGCTTCTAAATATTCAAATAGCTCATTTATAAAAGCGTGGGATTCATGATCAAAGATGAGGCACTTCAGTCCAGTGTAAGCTGGTATATAAAACATGTCCGCTTTATTTGGATCCTTAGTACGATAAGGACTGTGCATTAATTTGTAATGAATCACAGTTTCCAACGCAAACTGATGAGTGTTTCTAACACTTCTCTGTCCGCCTTTTTCTCCAGTAGATTCATCAATTGGAGTTTTGTCATTATCACTTAATTGATACAACTCTTCTCCCATGCCACAGAAATCTAAATTGTAACAAAATGAGAACTTTTTATTGTCAGTAAAATGCCTTTGAATGTCGTAATTGAATTTTGCCGGTAAATCATATATATAAAACTTGAACGGAGTTTTTATATTAGACGCGTCAGTGAGCACAGTGCAGTTTTTGTCAATAGTCTTTCTATGAAAATCCTTTGTGTTCCAAGTCGCTCCTCTGAAAGTAGATGCGTTAGACTGTATCTTGTTAGACAATGTCTTGTGGGTTGGCTTTGTCGGATATTTTATTGTGCCGTGTGATTTTGGTTTGGTTGGTATATTGAAGATTTTATTTCTTGATGCAGCTATAATTGGTTGCTGTGTGGTAGTTGGATATATTCTAGACTTGATTCTTGTCATTGGTTGTGTTAAATATGACTCCGGTAATGAGAGTGGACTGAAATATAAATTATTTATATGTAATATAAGTATGTAGAAATTTGAGCTTTTATGTGAAGAAAAACAGTTTTTAGATCATTTACTCAGGTGCCTTAAAGCTACTGACCCACACACAGTTATTTATGAAACAATTAAGCGCCCCTTTACAGAGGCAGAGGGGTTGCCTGTAGGGGTTGAGAAATCAGAATTGCAGCCACCATTTAACTCTATGGTTATAAGATGCAACTGGAGCCTATTATCTCTTAGTTTCAGCATGTGAAGTGATTTTGACCCCTGGTGTTGATTTAAGTTTGTAGCACCTGGGGTTAGCCAAATTCATCTTTTCTGTTTCCATGCCAAATTATCAAAATGTGTTGTGTGCTGTAAAACCAAAACATATATGAATAGATAAAGTTTTATAAAAGTGCAAATCCCTTACCACGTTGAATATCTTAAAAGGATCGTGTCCATCTTTCAATCTGGACAAAATTATTCATCATGTTTCAGAAAATGTTCAAAATGTACTGACTCAATAGTGAACAGTGAAGAACATGATCAAATGGCATGGTTAAAGTGCCTTTTGATCTTTGTCTGAAATGGTCGCATTCTTAGAATTTGTTGCTGCTTGTTGGCTAAGCTTTTATTGCTAAGACAAATGCATGCCTTTATCATAATGCTCCATGTAAATTTGTGTATGAATCAGGAGTGTAAATATTTCTTTCAATGACATTTCATTTCAAAAGCTTTTCAAACAACTATGTGTGGGTGAGTAGCTTTAAGATTCATTGCAAATAGAGGAACCTTACAATTATATAACCCTTCCACTAGCTGCCTCAGCTGTAATTGTATTATAATATGGTGTTAAAAATGCTCAGGGTATAAAATAGAATGCACTTTTGAAAATCTGTACTTAATTTTTAAGATAGATGCTTATTTTTCACATTACATTGTATTTATATAAATAATATAAAACCTACCTGTATAATTATATTTGTACTTTATATTTTAAAACTACAATAACTGATAGAAAAATGTTTAGCCTCGAATCAATATAATGAAAGAAATTACAAAAAAATAGCATATAAGCTGCTATTTTTAAGGGTTAACACTCAAGTATGTCAGTATATAATTATTTTGACAATTTATTTCCCAAGCACTTAAATCATTTAGTTAAAAAAAATGTTGAAACAAGTCTATGCAACTGTGAAAAAAAATCTGAAAATTGAGGAAAAGAAATTTAAGTGATAATAAGTGAATGTCTTATGTTAGGTGACATGCTTTGTGGCTGTGAAAATTGATAGTGGTATAATGAGGGTAATAAATTAGAAAGATTATAAATTTAGAAAATAAAACATGAAACGAAATAAGAATACATGTATAAATATTTAAATTTTAGCAAACAAAGAAAATTTTGTTTGATATAATTAAAAAAATTGTATTGAAATAAATTATATCAATTCATATTCTATAATCAAAATACATGTATATGTATAAATCATGCAAAAATAAAAAGTGAAAGTATAAAAATGCTAAATCTGTACATTATAATATTTGAAATTTGAAAATGAAATAAAAGACAAACTTTAATACCTTATTCTGTAGAAATTTCCCAGAAGAGTTTCTATAACTGCAAAGACTGCAAGAATTATTATAAGATATCCAAATAAAACTCTTTTTCCTTTTCGAAATAAATTCCTCATTTTCATGAAGTGTGAGAAGTTTAAAGTTTTACTCCTTATCACTGAGTTATGACCGAAGATAAGTGAGATATTATCTCAAGACTTTTTAAGTCCTTGTCTGCAATCTAGGTAAAGTCCACGATAAGGTCTTTACTTAACTGTTATTGTTTGCTTATCTTTGTAATAAAAGGTTTAAAAAATTAAATAGTGTATTCACCATGTTACCTTTAAATTATTAGTAAAAATATTGTAACAATAAAATCATAATACAGTGTGGCACACTTTAAACTGTATAACTACTGTACACTGCAGTCAATTACAAAAGATGATTTAAATATATAATTGCAATCTATTTTAATATATTAACCATTTACAAATATAGCTTTAACATGTTAACATTGCATAAATAGATTTAAAAAAATACATCGAAAAAGTGTGAAATTATATCAATATTTAATGGAAGAAAAATTATAAAGGTGATTTAAAATATGATTTTTATATGCATTCATATAGATAAGGGGAAATTAGTCATTTTAAGTTTATGCAATGAAAACTTTAGTTTATAACAGTAATCCTCTTTTTGTCATTACAGAAGATAATTCAATATCCAAAATATTATTAAAAAGAATTAAATTGGTTAAAATGAAGTATATAATCCAAATTTTACAATATCCTTTTTTTGTGAGGAAAAACATTTATTTCCATCAATTTTTATTGTGATTAAAGTAAAAACAAAAATACTGATTTTAATTATAAGTCCCCTGCTACTACTACTTTTTTCTTATAAAGTAAGAAATCTTTTTTGTTTAGTTTAAGAAGTTTTTTCAGTGAAGGAAAGAAAATCCACAGATTACATCCTATTGTAATACAATCCCATACATCAGTTCACCGTTATATCTTGTATATGTCAGCTAAAAAGGGATTTCCATCATACTAATAGCATTAATATTGGAAGATGTAAATAATTTATGTGATGTAAGCAAGTGTTTTTTATCTGCTAATGGAAAGAGAATAATAAGTATCCATTGATCTCTCATTATCTCTTTGCACACTAAATATCTTAAATAGACTAATGTTCAGACTGCGATCTGGACAATTTATGTAACAGCTGGTGTATAGTCAATAACTTAATGTTTAGGAAATATTGGGCAAATTTTACATTAAATTTTATTAGTGGCAAAAATCTTTTACAGGTTTGATAACTAAGGAAGTACATAAAGACTATATTTGAACAGCTGTTAGTTTCTCAACAACATGTACAATCATGTTATAAGCAATATTGTCAAAGTAAGGGATGGTTAATATTGTTTGTATAATTTTATAATGTTATGATTGTATGTAATGGTTTATAATGTTATAAAAATAAACCCTTAGCTTGCTGGTAGGAACAGATTTTACCTGTGTGACCAGTGCAGACCAAGATCAACTAGCACATCAATGTCATCTATCATGGTCTGCACTGCTCAGTCATTACATATTTTTGAAATTTTCCCTAAAAATGATAAATGGTTTTGTCCAGATTGGTTTCTGGCCAAGTCTATTTAAGATTTTCAGTGTGGTAAGGGATAAGATTGTTTAATGATGAGTTTTATTTGAAATAATGAATAATTAAGTGTAGGTAACACATTCTCATGTTTAAACCACTGAATTGATTCCCCGTAAGGAACACCTGTCCGTAAAGGTAATTAGAATAATTAAAACAGTTACTAGCTGAAAACATTAATGGAATTAAGATTTTTATATTGTTTTGATTATGGTAATTAGTGTGTAGTATACACTGGTACTGCACTAATTACCTCTATAATTTTTACTACATTTCATCAATGTAACAGAATGCTATGTTACAACAGATTGTATTTTCATAAGCCAGTGATGGTAAGATTAGACTAATAATTACTTGTGTCCGTGTTCTAGGTTTGAGTTCAGTGTTCACTCCATTAAAGTGGATTGGTCTACAATGGACACATTTTCCATAAGTATTTCAATAACTGATAGAAACAATAAAAATGTATCATTTGGATATTCTTATAAAATATTGATGAAGAAAATAGTTCATACAATTCTTATTAGTGTTCTTGTATGAACATTTAAATATGATGTATAATAATATTCTGTTCTATAGCTATTCATTATTTGCTATATATGAATATATTGTATATCGGATCATGTATCTCACACTTCCCAACAACATTTACATATAATTCGTTCATGGTCTTTTGTTATGTCTGATAGTAAATACTGTCAACATAATTTTAAAGTATTACAAGATTCTATTATAGACCAATTCACTTTAACATTTTTGAGGATATTAAGATGTTATTATATGAAGTTGGTCCGCTTATAGTATAGAGGCTTGTCATAATACACAGATGTTCTGGCTCTATTCTGGTGGCAAGGGCTAATCCGTGACCTTCACTTCACTGTTAAACCTTTATATTGATGAAAACTTTAAGTAAATTTTACAAACAAGTAGCCTTTATTTTGAGGTTATTTTGTTCTATTCAATCAATGAAAGGTTTGCGGTAAATGTGGCGTTTTTTAAGGATCTTAAAAAGATGTGCAAGCTGATCCTTGTCTGCACTGTGGTAGCATTTGTTAGAATCATCATGCTGTCAGTAACCTATTGCTTAATTATTACGTTGATTGTTTTAATGCTTTATATTAATTGAATGGTATAAAATTATCTTTACCAAATACACTTATCACTAATACCACATTTTTGTTTTACAGGAGGCACAGAAATCTATGATGAATCAGGAGAAAAGGTCATCGGCAAGGTCACCAGTGGATGTCCTTCACCTACTTTGAAAAAGAACGTTGCTATGGGTTACGTGGGGCCTGCCTTTTTCAAACCAGGAACCAAAGTGAAATTTCTAGTTCGCAAAAAGATGGTGGATGCAACAGTTACTAAAATGCCTTTTGTACCAACAAATTATTTTTTTGGAAAATAATCTCTTTAGAATATTTTTAAATAATTGTAAATAGTAAAATATTGATATTATGTGTAAACTGTCATGAATTGCATGATTTCCATATAAACATATTTGTTTTTTGGGAGGGGTTGGGGATAAAAGAGTACATAAATAAGGAGAAGGTGCATGTGTTAATTGATTCGGGTAGGATAGGGCATTTGCAAACTATTTGGTGCAGTCAGTTTATATTATGTATTTACCAGTATTATTTTTAACTTTTTTGGTCAGTTATATTGTATAAAATGTTATAACATATAATTCCTTTTGTGACCCATTCTGTGAGACAGCATTGGTGTGATCTTTTCATAGTGAAGAAATGGAAAGGTGGTAATCAGTGTGATTAAATGTTTGATAGTAAATTGTGCATTATATTATCAGTGTTTAGATTTAAAAATTAGGATTTACAATTAAAAAACAATCTGATCATATAGACATACTTCAGGGCTTTGCTTTATGACACACTTGTAATGTTGCTTGCATTCAAAGGGGTATGCCAATGGTACAGCAATATTTAAAAACAAGACTTTACGGGCCGGCGCACAGTGCCACACTTATTTATGTGCTTCATTATTTCAATCTTTAACCTCCTGAATTAGTATAATTGGTTGGCCCTGCTTTTAATTTGGAACAGTCCATTCAAAATTTAAGGGATTTCAATATCAAAATACAAAACGTGAGCCACTAACAGTAAAGAGCTTGATCAGACTGCAACAATATAGAACCTGTTTGGACTTTGCAGATGTTTAGACTGGTCAGGCTCTATAATGGTGGCAAAGGTTTATCACTTGAGGTTACAGAAAGTTAATGATTTATAATTCTATATGCCTTAGATGGCTTATACATTGAGCTCTGATTTTTAGCTTGACTATTAGAAGAATAGGGAATAGAGTTATTGTACTCACCTAGGTGTTGACATCACATTTTGGTTAAGTTTTTGTGTGCAAGTTGGTATTGCAAAGTCTACTGAGGGGAATGGATTGAAACTTCTGTTTGACAGCATCATTAGGAGGTCACTGTCCAAGACCCATAATTCAAATATGTATTTTGACAGAATAATGACCTTTTAGAACTTAGAAAAAATCTACATTACCTAGAATCATTATTAACTATCAAGCACTGAGAAAAGTCAAGCACACTGTTTTATTATTTTCCATTCCTGATTTTAAGAATTTATTTTTTATGGTTTAGAAAAGTGAAATCCAATGCTTTAAATGTATTTGTATTTTGTAGACAGCATTCAAAAGCTGAACTCTAAAAATTTTAAAATCAATATTCATTAATAGTTTTTCCAGATTAATCATTTACAAGGTGAAATTTGTACATTAAATTTTCTTTTTCTAAAGATTTTACTGAAAATTAATCATGAATAATTACTGTACCTAAGTATTTCATGTTTTCCAGTAATAGTTAGGTTTGTGATTTTTATTTGATGTCAAATGACTTGGTACATGCATAAAATGTACATTTTGAGTATGATAACACAACATGAGTTCACTGTCACACGTGGCATGTGCTGATGTTGTCAGTGGCTAAAATTTTATTAAGACAAAAAATAGATAAACTAATATCCATCGTGTATCAGGGTATTTCTTACTTAGAAAGCACGTCTCATACATGTACAATATTTGAATTGTTATTGAGTCATATTTTGTATTGTTGTTATGAAGTATACAAAACATTAAGGGGACTTCATAACATAACCACAATTCCTCAAACAAATGGTTTGGGGTTTTTAAGTTTTTTTTTCAGTGTATGTAAGAGGAATAAAGTTTACAGTTACACAAGGTTTGTTTGGAAAGTTTGTATAATTTCATAATATTCTCAACAATCAGGGGAACTTTATATATTTTAAAACTTTATATTCATAGACTTCAACATCTTTTACATTTAATCTGTAAAATTCAATTCTATACTTCAGACAGTTGTAGGTACTCAGACATCAAATTTCAACAATACTGATTGAATAATGTAAGATAATGCCCAATTATACATACTTTCTGAACACCCCTCATTGTATATACAATATATATATATATAAAATTGATCTGCAGGTATACTTATCTGTTTGCTTCATATTTCACAAAATCTCTATATCTATATCAAATAAGATCGGTTACATTATATATTGAAAATCTAGTCACTGTTGAATCCAAATTAATTCATTTTTTACGTTTTATATTGTTATATTGAGGTGATGTGTGTGCCTTTGTCAACTAACTTATACTCGTAGGTCTAATTTACGTGTTTACACATCTTCTCTTTTTTAAAGAATGCAAATGAAGTGTCATCATTTGTATTAGTTTTTGCTTTTTGATATCTTTGAAAAATTACTAAGGAAATGAATATACTATTGAAAACCTGTCTTATATGTATAGTGTTTGTCTAATTGTATTCAATTTTAAATAATAAAACTTGAAACATTACTGTATCATACGGTGTAATTTTTACTTTTAATTACACAAATAATGTAAGAAAACCAGCAAGTTTCATGAAATTTACTCTATGAGAGACTTTTCTATGGAAAAAGGGTTAATGGAATACTGCGATAACTGGTAGCTATAATGTAATATATAGCCCGTAGCTATAATGAAATACATAACCGGTAGCTATAATGAAATACATAACTGGTAGCTTCAATGAAATACATAACCAGTAGCTGTATTGAAATAGATAACTAGTAGCTGTAATAGAATATTTTGAACTGATAGCTATAATGGAATATTTAACCCTTTACCTCATATATACGAGAAGCAATGCACTTTCGACCCTCCGCCCCCACCCTTTTTAGGCCTCGAATAGTATTGAGTAAAATGCCATGCCACCGCATGGTTCAAATTTTATAGCTGTACATCAAAGGACAATAAAGTAGGTCACATCATCAAAATCTAGGTCACCTGATATCAAAGTTTAATTTTACAACTAAAACTGTGCACATGGTCAAAATTTCATTGCTGTACATCAAAGGACAAGAAAGTAGGTCACTGTCCCCTTGGGCCAGGCAAAATTTTGACCCAAAAGTTTAATTCAAAACAATCTTGATACAGGTCCACCAAACAACATTTCAAGTCAAATATCTAAGCTGTAGCTTTCTCCCATTCAGAAAACATTTGTTATGCCCCCAGGCATATAGTAATTGAACCGTCCGTCTGTCCGTACGAGGTTAACCTAGAACGGCAAGTTTGATTTTTCTTAAGTTCTACCTGTACCAATGGCTTCTAAGTTTACACACTTACTAATCAATACAAAGTACATGATCTGGGCAAGTTACATAACTCTGGCTTTCATATTTACCAAGTTATTGCCCTTTTCAGCATTTAGAAAATGAATAATGGTTAACCTAAAACGGCAAGTTGGAAATATCTTAAATCTATACTAATGGCTTTATAATTTCCACACTTACTTATCAATACAAAGTACATGATATTGCCAGGTTATATAACTGTGTCATCCATATTTCCCAGTTATTTCCCTTTTTTCACTTTGAAAATAGGGCCTATTTCGGCAAGTTGGATTTATCTTAAATTTCTCCTAATTGCTTAATTTCTTGAATGATATCTTTCATATTAAGTAGGTGGATACCTTTGGTGGTCCTCTAATTTTTTGTGGAGTAAGCGGTCTCTTGGGTCAAGGTCACTGGTTTAAAAAATAAATATAAACATTTTTGCTCATACAGCCTTTATTTTTGTGTCGCCTTTCAAGGCGACATATAGGGATTACTTTTGTCGGCAGTGTCGGCGTCGGTGTCAGCGTTGTTGTCGGCGTCGGCGTCCCCTAAAGCTTGTCCAGAGCATAACTCAGTCACTTTAAGTTGGATTTACTTCAAACTTGGTATGCATGCTTCTTTCAATAACACAAAGTGCAAGGACCAGTACTCTGCACTTTTTAATTTTTGAGTTATTGCCCTTTGTAAATTTTCATACTTTAATTTTGTCCGGACACTTTCTCTTCAACTATAAAAGCTATGGACATGAAACTTCATATGATAATAGATCTCATTAAGAAGAAGTGCAGTGCACAAGAATCGGTACTCTGCATTTCCTAATTTTTGAGTTATTTCCCTTTGTTAATTTTCATACTTTATTTTTGTCCAGGCCATTTCTCCTAATGTATAACAGCTATGGACTTGAAACTTCATAGGATGATAGATCTCATTAAGAAGAAGTGCAGTGCACAGGAACAGGTACTTTGCATTTCTTATATTTTGAGTTATTGCCCTTTGTTAATTTTCATACTTTATTTTTGTCCGGGCCATTTCTCCGAAAGTATATAAGCTATGGACTTGAAACTTCATAGGATGATATATCTCATTAAGAAGAAGTGCAGTGCACAAGAACCGGTACTCTGCATTTTTTATTTTTTGAGTTATTGCCCTTTGTTAATTTTCCATTGATTTTTTTGTCCGGACCATAACTTGAAGACTAATGGTTGGAATTCAATATAACTACATACAATGGTCAAGCACATTGAGAGGAAGTGCAATGCATAAGAACCATAACTCCATCTTGACTAATTACAGAGTTATTGCCCTTTGTTACTTTTCCTTGTCCGGGGCATAACTTGAAAACTACTGGTTGGAATTAAAAACAACTTCATACAATTGGCAAACACAATAAGGGGAAGTGCAGTGCACAAGAACCATAACTCTATCTAAAGTAATTACAGAGTTATTGCCCTTTGTTACTTTTCATTGCCTTTTTTGTCCGGACCATAACTTGAAGACTAACAGTTGGAATTCAATATAACTTCATACAATGGTCAAGCACATTGAGAGAAACTCCATCTTGACTAATTACAGAGTTATTGCCCTTTTTTACTTTTCCTTGTCCAGAGCATAACTTGAAAACTACTGTTTGGAATTCAAAACAACTTCATACAGTTGTCAAGGACATTAAAAGGAAGTGCAGTGCACAAGAACCATAACTCCATTTTGACAAAATACAGAGTTACTGCCCTTTGATACTTTTCCTTGTCAGGAGCATAACTTAAAACGTACTGGTTGGAATTCAAAACAACTTCATACAATGGTCAATCACAATAAGAGGAAGTGCAGTGCACAAGAACTATAACTCTATCTTCAGTATTTATAGAGTTATTGCCCTTTGTTCCTTTTCTTTGTCTTTCTGGACTTATTACAGAGTAATTCAATTAAACTTCATCAATGGCCAACCACATTGAAAGGAAATGCAACATATAAGAACCACAACTATCTTTAATTGCCCACAACCATAACTCTATATTTCAATTCTTTTACCAGGTATTCTGTTACTAGTAACATCCTCATTTCCGAAGCAGTCTTGTGGGGGTATTAATCACATTTAGTGATAGTTCTAGTTTAATGACAAATGTATTTCATATTTGGTAGGAAGATAACTTGCATGAAGTTGAATATTTAACAACTTCACAAGTCAGAGCAATGACTTGGCAACTTATATTTTTAACAATTACAAACTGACATTACTTTGTCAAGCTATATAACTTGTGTTTACAATATTTTGGCAATTTTTCTGTCCATAACTGAGTGAATGGGTAAACATTTTTTGAAATATTGCTACTGACAAGAATCTGAGCCGGGGGCATTTGTGTTTAACAAACAGGTTCTTGTTTTATTTTCTGTTTTTACTATGTGTACATAATGAGAATCACTGCACCCCTTGGGGTGGGGCCAATTTTGACCCCAGGGCTATAAGTTGTACAATCTTGCTAGAGGTTCACTACACAATGTTTCATGCAAACTATCTTAACTCTAGCCTTTGTAAATTTAGAGAAGATGATTTTTTAAGTTTTAACTATAAACATATAAGGAAAACCTATGGCCCCCGGGGCGGGGCTAATTTTGACACTAGAGGCAAAATTTGAACAATTTTGGTAGAGTACCTATAGATGATATTATTTAACAAATATTAAAGCTCTAAGCCTTGTACCTTCAGACAGAAAGAATTTTTTGATTTTTTACTATATGTATATATTGAAATCAATGACCCCCAGGGCGGGGGCAATTTTGACCCCAGGGCTATAATTTGAACAATCTTGCTAGAGGTTTACTACACAATGTTTCATGCAAAATATCTAACCTCTAGCATTTGTCAATTGCTAGAAGATTTTTTTTTAAGTTTTTACTATAAACATAGAACGAAAACCAATGACCCCTGGGGTGGGGCCGATTTTGACCCCAGGGCTATAATTTTAACAATCTCGGTAGAGGTCTCCCAGACAATGCCGTATGCAAAATATCTAAGCTCTAGGCCTATGGGGTCTTTACAAGAAGGTATTTTAAGTTTTAACTATATGTACATAATTATAGTGAAAATCAATAATCCCCGGGGCGGGGCCGAGTTTGACCCCAGGGCTATAATTTGAACAATCTTTGTGAGGGGCTACCAGACAATGCCTTATGCAAAATATCTAAGCTCTAGGCCTTTTGGGTCTTTACAAGAAGGTATTTTAAGTTTTTACTATATGTACATATAGTGAAAGTCAATGACCCCCGGGCCGGGCCAATTTTAACCCTAGGGCTATAATTTAAACAATCTTGTTAGAGGTCTACCAGACAATGCCTTATGCAAAATATCTAAGCTCTAGGGTTTTTGGGTCTTTACAAGAAGATTATTTAAATTTATTCTTATAATTCCTTTTGGTTGCCATGGCAACCATATTTCTGCATAGAATGAAATTTTTTGGCCCTTCACCCAAGGATCAATCCTGCCAAGTTTGGTTGAAATTGGACTTGTGGTTTTTCACAAGAAGATTTTTTAAGTTCACTTATAACACACACATACACAAACACACACACACACACACAGGTGAATCACTATATGCCACCGTATCGCAGATGCTGCGGTGGAATAAAAACATGTCCTTTTTAGACCCCAATCACTTGTTTTCGTTTAAGAAATTTTGATAAAAGAGTGACTGATCACTTTTTTTAGCGCCGACCACTATCAGAAAGAAGGGTGCCAGAAGGGGGATGTGCCGTATCTGCTCAGGGATTTGAAGAGGGGCAACAACCAACTCATAGCCAAGAAAATTTGGGACCTGTGATAGGCTAAAATTGGCATCAGGTCGATCAGAAGGTAGCAGGTAACAAACGCTGAAAAGCCTTTGATTCTTTCTCAATCCATTGAGCAGTGGCAGCACATCGAAATCAGTTTGGATGGGAAAAATCAATGGTGATTTTTGGCGATTATAAGATATCCCCTTGTTGCCAAGGTAATGGGCAATTTAAGACTCAGCATGCCGCTACAAAGGCTATCGTCCAGTCCAAACATTTGTTTAAGTTTGATAAATATTGGAGCATCTTTCATAGTTTTACAGCAATCTGAACTTGTAACAGGAGGCTTTTCAATGAAAACAGCCATTTTTCACAAAATGCTCATGCAGTAACCAGGACTAGCCGGTCTTGCAGTAACCAGGACTAGCCGGTAGCTTTAATTGTATACACAACCGGTATCTAAAATGGAATACATAACCAGTAGCTAATTTAAATGAAATACTTTGAACTGGTATCTATAATGGAATACATTATGTAATACATATAACCCGTAAGCTATAATGAAATACAAAACCGGTAGTTAAAATGAAATACAAAACCGGTAGCTATACTGGTTGGGGACCACCAAAACCGGACAACCACCAAACCCGGACGGCCCCGAAAATGCTTAATTTAGTATTTTCTTTGTTCAGTGGTTGTCTGTCACTTTTTTAACAACAATAAGTGCATGTTTCTTTTAAAATTAAGTAAATAAATTTATTTCAACCTCCGTAAATGGTAATATTTTAATGTCTATTTCAAGAATGTTAACGTTGAAATTCGGGGGTCAAGAAAGCAATGCCTGACCTCATATACCATCTATAATCATTTGCAGAGTGAATAATAGAATATCCAAAACTTCAGCATTTGTGGCTGACATATTGTATATCATGTTACAAATAAAAAATCTAAACACCCAAGCTTTTATCTGAATTAAATCACATCGTGTTCATATCTGTCCGGACACATGGTACTGTAGTGTAGACAATTTAGGTAATTTTGATACCCTCCTTGTCGAGCCTCAGATATAAGTGTCAATACAATCACAAATAAACAAACTAGTTTGTTAGTTAGGAGAAGAACCTAGCTGAACCGTGTCAAATTGTTAGGTCTCTATGCTAAAAATTAAGAAATCTGTACAGAAAAAAGCTCCAAAAGTGTCCGGTTGATGGTCTCCGACCAGTAATGGAATACATAACAGGTAGCTGTAATGAAATACATAACCGGTAGCTATAATGAAGTACATAACCGGTAGCTATAATGAAATACATAACTGGTAGCTGTAATGATATACATAACCCGTAGCTGTAATGAAGTACATAACTGGTAGCTGTAATGAAATACATAACCCGTAGCTGTAATGAAGTACATAACTGGTAGCTGTAATGAAATACATAACCGGTAGCTATAATGAAATACATAACTGTTAGCTATAATGAAATACATAACCGGTAGATATAATGAAATACATAACTGGTAGCTATAATGAAATACATAACCGGTAGCTATAATGAAATACATAACTGGTAGCTATAATGAAATACATAACCGGTAGCTATAATGAAATACATAACTGGTAGCTATAATGAAATACATAACCGGTAGCTATAATGAAATACATAACCAGTAGCTATAATGAAATACATAACCGGTAGCTATAATGAAATACATAACTGGTAGCTGTAATGATATACATAACCCGTAGCTGTAATGATATACATAACCCGTAGCTGTAATGAAGTACATAACTGGTAGCTGTAATGAAATACATAACAGGTAGCTATAATGAAATACATAACTGTTAGCTATAATGAAATACATAACCGGTAGATATAATGAAATACATAACCGGTAGCTATAATGAAATACATAACTGGTAGCTTCAATGAAATACATAACCGGTAGCTATAATGAAATACATAACCAGTAGCTATTATTAAATACATAAATGGTAGCTATAATGAAATACATAACAGGTAGCTATAATGAAATACATAACTGTTAGCTATAATGAAATACATAACTGGTAGCTTCAATGAAATACATAACCGGTAGCTATAATGAAATACATAACCAGTAGCTATTATTAAATACATAAATGGTAGCTATAATGAAATACATAACCCGTAGCTGTAATGAAATACATAACCGGTAGCTATAATGAAGTACATAACTGGTAGCTGTAATGAAATACATAACCGGTAGCTATAATGAAGTACAAAACTGGTAGCTGTAATGAAATACAAAACCGGTAGCTATAATGGAATACATAACCGGTAGCTATAATGAAATACATAACTGTTAGCTATAATGAAATACATAACCAGTAGCTATTATTAAATACATAAATGGTAGCTATAATGAAATACATAACTGGTAGCTGTAATGATATACATAACCCGTAGCTGTAATGAAATACATAACCCGTAGCTGTAATGAAGTACATAACTGGTAGCTGTAATGAAATACAAAACCGGTAGCTGTAATGAAATACATAACCGGTAGATATAATGAAATACATAACTGGTAGATATAATGAAATACATAACCGGTAGCTATAATGAAATACATAACCGGTAGCTATAATGAAATACATAACTGGTAGCTATAATGAAATACATAACTGGTAGCTGTAATGAAATACATAACCGGTAGCTATAATGAAATACATAACTGGTAGCTGTAATGAAATACATAACCAGTAGCTATAATGAAATACATAACCGGTAGTTATAATGAAATACATAACCGGTAGCTATAATGAAATACATAACCGGTAGCTGTAATGAAATACATAACCGTAGCTGTAATGAAATACATAACCGGTAGCTGTAATGAAATACATAACCGTAGCTGTAATGAAATACATAACCTGTAGCTGTAATTTAATACATAACCTGTAGCTGTAATTTAATACATAACCTGTAGCTGTAATGAAATAGGAAACTGGTAGCTGTAATGAAATACATAACCGTAGCTATAATGAAATACATAGCCGGTAGCTGTAATGAAATAGATAACTGGTAGCTGTAATGAAATACATAACCGGTAGCTATAATGAAATACATAACCGGTAGCTATAATGAAGTACATAACTGGTAGCTGTAATGAAATACATAACCGGTAGCTATAATGAAGTACAAAACTGGTAGCTGTAATGAAATACAAAACCGGTAGCTATAATGAAATACATAACCGGTAGCTATAATGAAGTACATAACAGGTAGCTATAATGAAGTACATAACAGGTAGCTATAATGAAATACATAACAGGTAGCTATAATGGAATACATAACCGGTATATATAATGGAATACATAACCCGTAGCTAATTAATGAAACACTGTGAACTGGTAGCTATAATGTAATACAGAACCGGTAGCTATAATGAAATACATAACCAGTAGCTTTTATTAAAGGTATACCGGTACATTACTGGTAGGTTGCTATACACCCATTCTCACGTACGACATTTCATTATAAAATCCTAGAACTGAAAAATGAACTTCCTTGTATTTTAAAATTCTATTCCATTTCCAAATTAAAAGTATCTAAACATCTTAATTGTCAAATATTACAGTTCTGATGTCCTAGATGTTTCCCTACGACAGGTTTTCTAGATAGAACTAGAAAATATTTAGTTTCATCATTTTCGAGACATTATGGTCCTGAAATTTGTGCATTTGTTATGGCGATTTCATTTGGTCTCTAAGAAAAAAAACTTTCTAACATCTTTCTATATAAACATCTTGAAAATCAATTCACTTATTGAACTTACACAAACTATATCTTTGTTTAAAATGCATTTCATAACGAATATGCCTAAATCTTATTTTCAAAATGAATAACCTTATGAAATTCACAGATCTTAAAAGAATGGAAAAATAAAAAAAATGTGCTTTCAATATAGTTCCTATACATATTATGTATTATACATAAAATTCTGTGTCATATGGTTGGGATATGTCTCTTATATTTACAAGGGACGTACGTGAGGTGGTCTTTTAATTTTTGAATGTAGTATTGGTCACTGGATTCTAGGTCAATGTCTTGCATTTATATATATTTGAGCCGCGCAATGACAAACCAACATAGTGCGTTTGCGACTAGCATTGATCCTGAGCAGCCGCACAGTCTTATCAGGATCGATGTTGTTCGCTTACAAACACTAAAACAAGTAATGAAAATGATAGCGAACAGCATGGAATCTGATCAGACTGCGCAGATGTGTAGACTAGTCTTGATCCATGCTGGTCGTAAATGCACTATGTTGGTTTAGTTATGGCGTGAAAATCAATTATTGAACTTACACAAACTATATCTTTTTTCAAACAACACATGGAAATGCATTTCATATTATGCTTAAATCTTATTTTCAAAAAGAATAACCTGATACATTATCAACAGATCTTAAAAGAATCAACAAATAAAAAAGTGCTTTTATTGACGAATTCTTTATGATAGTTCTTATACTAATTACGTATTGTAAATAAAACCCTGTGTCATACGTGTCATAGTTGGTTAAGATATTTGTCTTATATTTACGAGGAACATACGTAAGGTGGTCCTTTAATTTTTGAATGAGTATGGGTCACTTTCTTTAGGTCAATTTCTGGTATTTATGATTTATATATATTTGATAAAGTTTTATTGGGCATTTAGACATTTGTGGTTAGGTTTCATGATGGAATTTCCTTTACTCACAAAGATTTTCAAATTCAAAATAGTTCAATTCTAGCGCTTTGTATAATACGTGTATGATGTGTGTTGGATATATGAAACTGCATACTTACACACTTTTATTTCTTGATATCAGCTGAATTAATTCTTGATATAGGCGATTTCCTTTATTCTTTTTTTAAAACCTTTTACTAGTATATGCAAAATATGATAGGTGGTAAATATAGTTTTATGCCAGGACTACTAAAAGATGTTTGTTGTGTGCAGTAAAACTGTCTTTCAATATAGTTGTATAGGTTAAATATCTTATTTTTGCTAGGGTATTTTTCCAGCAAAAAATACGAATGCCATCCTGTTTGTTATTAACTGAATTAACGTCTTTGTTTCTGTTGATTTTTTGCAAATTAGTAGAGTTAAGTTAATATTTAGTATTTTGTATGGAAATAAATGCTTCTTTGCTTACATATTTCACATTCAATTCATTTTTTTTTCAAATAATAAGCATTTAAGAAGCATTTTATAAACGTTATAAAGCCCATTTTTATCCTTCGTAAAGAGGAAAAATAATATTCGTTACGCCACGGATTTATAGTCCGTAGTTAAGCATAATGGGCCTTTAAGTTTGATTTAATCTAAAAGAAGGAAGCACATAAAATTAGGCAACTAAGTAATAAAAAATGAAACAATCTCAATATACCGGTAGATACAAAATTCTCAATTCATTTCACATTTATTTCACTCATAAACATAATCTCATTTACACAACATTCAATTCAAAGAATATGTAAATTTTGTATTTAATCATAATGCAAGAGTACAATGTATATGATAAATCAAAATAGTTCATGTATAATCACAATGAATTAAACTTTGAGTAGCTTTACATACTGAACATGTATATATTTCTCATTCAATTAATTTAAGTGACTGTGTTTTTTCTTTTGACATTTTATTTTTGAATATTGAATTTTGCATATGAGTCAGGATGTTCTTTAATAAAAATATTTTATTCAGATATCATACACACATACAACTGTTATGTATACTAAATTACAATCTGCTTATATATATCTTAGTCATTTGTTTATTACAACAAACTGACCTAATGTTCCTTTTTTCTACTATCAGTTTTTATAACCTTTCCTATCAGCTCACCATTACATGTAAACTGTAAAACATTATTGGAGACTTCTCCAGATACCAGCACACTACCTGCTTCAGTGAGATAACAACGGTTAGCTCCATTTAAATGTTTATCACTAAATGATGTAATAACCTGACCATTGTTGTCCAGAACTATCAGTCCATTATCATAGTCAGCAAACATAAATCCTAGTAGCATCCTTACTGACAGCTATACTGCGTATGTCAGAGAACAGCTTATGTCCTGATTGATCCTTACTGAACTGTTTAAGCTTCCTACCAGACAATGTATACATATATACTGATGTGTCATCTGAAATATATAAATTCTTGTTTGCATATGCAAGTCCATAACATTTAAAATCAGTTTTAATCTTGTTTGTTGTTTTCATTTGTCTTTCTAGAGAAATGAAATAAACTTCATTTTGTAATGGAACAGTTACTGCTAATTGTCTGTTGTTTATCATACAGACTTGATGTGGATGTGAAGGTAGATCACAATCGTCAGTTACAGTATAGTTGTAACTGTGTAACCGTTTAAGCTTTTTGTTGTAGTAATCAGCTAGAATTATTGTATCATCTTCCATACAGCAGGCACCCTGGATATTACAAATAACTGTATCAGACTTCAGTCGTACATGATATGATTGATTTCCTTTAATCTGAAATAAATTGACAGACGTTTTTGTATGTTTATTTTTCAATATGCCTAGGGTCTTCATTTGTTCTAGCTGTGTAAGAATTGTTCTATCAGGGTGAAAGACTATGTCTCCCAAAGTACTTTTAAATTTTGCATCTTCTATATATTTGTTGGCATCTTTTGCAGCATCCTCTGCCATCTTAACATGAACAAATACTTCAGCTTTATTAGTGTTTGTAGATGCTAATTTATCATTAGCTGATGTAATCCTGGACTTGTTTGCTTGTAGCTGTTTGAGACTATCTTCAATCTTGTCTTCAAGACTTTTAACTTTATCTTCTATCTCATCTAAAGAACATTTCTCCAGCTTGTCAAGATGGTCATTGATTTCTTGGCGGAATGATCTGATATCAGCCAGTAGTTCCGCTTTCCTCTTCAGCAGTCTTTGTTTATCCTGTTTAAATCTATCAGCTTGTTTAGAAAGGGTCTTGGCTATTTCCTTGAGCTTTGTTTGAATTTGTCTGGATTCAACTTGGTTAGTATTTTTTTGGATAAATTCTGGTATGTAGAATGTATCCTTGCAAAATCTGAAAAATAAGTTCAGGCTTTTTATGTATATGATGCTATGAGAAGCCTAAGAAGATAATATTAAATATTGTATTCTCTGTAACATACTGGTATAGAATATTATGTAAAGAGTTTTAAGTACCTTTTAAACATTCCATATATTAAAGTGACATTATGCCAAAGTTATCCATCAACATTTACCTGTAACATTCAATTTATAAAGAGTACAGGACAGTCTATTAGTATTTCTGGCAGATTTATGTTTTATCTAAATATCAACTGTTGGTCAGTCAGCATTATAACAATCTATCATGTGAAATATATAGTCAACATTACAGCTAAACTTGATAATACACACATCGACACATAAACGAGCATCAATGAATTAAGTCTATTGTAATCTGAAACAATTATATTTTATAATTAAATTAACATTTGTACTGCATGAAATCACTCCCATAAAGAAAAACAGATAGAATAGCAAAACAGCCAAAACATATAAAATACATCGTGCTATCGAGAAGTACAATAACTAATGTGTTTTATGCCTGTAGTACATGTCATACTCTCTAGTATGGTGCTACTCAACGGCAGACCTTTGATGGTATAACTGAAATTTACTCTTGAGATATTATCCAGCACCTTTGTCCCAACTATACAGGTATTATTGAATGAACTTGAACACACGGCGGGGATTCTACAAAAATAAATCGCATTATTCAATCTAACAAAGATTTTTCAGCCGCTTAAGAATATTTTTCCTTTTTTTTAACGACATTGAACATAATGCATCAATAATTTCATCTGAAAGTATATCTGTATCTATTTGACTACCAGTAGCCATTTTGTAGAAAATTTGTTATCTGAACTGATCTATTCACCAATCAAGTTGTCCCATTTTCGTTTCAGAGTCATTTTAAAACATTTTATTTACAGCAACACTAAATCACAGTTCTGAAGTTTTACAACTGTTATGATATTTAACTTATTCCTTTTTATGTGAAATTATTATATCAAATTTTGCTGGTTCACCCTTCTAAAATTGTCCAATGAAAACGCTCATGATTGCATCTGCACAGGTCGATAATTTTAATCTTGTATTAAATGTAGGCTACACAAAGTACACACATATTACAACATTCCAACTGATATATTAAATCAAAGTATTAAAGTGTATAACAATCGTTTACATAGGTTTGGTTAAGATGTTTTAACATTCTGTATATTTATAAAGAAATGAACCGTAGTAAATAACCCTGAACAATTTTACAAAAAAATGATCTTTTCCAAAGTTACCGCACAATTACCAAAATTCTCCTACGGTGCAATTACCTATAATTTATAGCAAGATATTGATTTATGTAAATGTATGCCCTTCAGGAACAGCAACTTAAGATATAGCTGAAATACAGGTTAACTGATATGGAATGAACTTCTAACTGGACTAAAGAGACCAACACAAACAAAAACACACCCCAATTAATACAATAAGCGTCTAATCACTCAGGGTACATCACGATACGATTACCACCTAAGGATTACATTTAAGTAGATGAACAAAAACCGGATCTGAATAGCTGCGCAATCATAATAAATATGAAAAGTCTCCAACAACAAAAAAAATAAAACCACATAATAAACAAAATAAAACTGCATAAAATTTTATTGCATTCAATGTACGCTCACTATCAATGCAAGCACACAATGTTAATATTACACTAAGACTTTCATGATGAACTAACACACCACACGATTTTATAGTTTCATTAAAAAAATACTCACACAAGGCAAATTGAGATTAAGATGAGTAATAAATTGGATCAACAAGAAAAAAAGTCACTATGTATACAGGTAATATGACATTGACCTTTGAACTTAAATCAAAATAAGGGGTTCGTATTGGACCAAGACATAGAAAACAATCTACGAAGTTAATATAGATATAAGAGGGCCATAGAGTTTATTGATCAGAAGCGTTTTATAACAAAATTAGCTCTTGCTATAGAACATTGACCGTTATGAACACTCTTCGAACAAAAAATTCAAATAGGGAGTAAATAATGGCTAGATGATGATCAAATAAAAAGTTTTAAGTGTTCCTAAGAGCCTAAGATTATTTAGATTAAATTGGAAATAAAAGGAAAACGGACAATATATACCATTCAGGTCAATTTTACTATTGGGCATATTGACTAAAACTTAGAACGCGGAAATCTATAAGAGAGATCATACTAGCTGGCCTGACATAAAATTAATACTAGTATATAGAGTATACTAGGCTCAGAAGTCTTAGTATATGATAGGAACAGTTAATTATCTTAGAGGTATTTGACCTTTGAACCCATTGATACTAAATAAATAGTAGGACACATCATAACAACTGAATGGTATATAAGAATACATAAGACAGTATTGAGTATGAGAATAGAATCCTAAGTGTTTATGTAGATATATAACATACGGAAGCCGTTTTTTAAAAATACAAGGAATAATGTGAATATGAATATAGAAAGATAGATTGATCGAAAGAACACAAGAAAGATTAATGCAGGAGATAAAAATATTATAGGGTTCATGGAACAAGTCATCAGATACCAGTGTTAAAGTTGCATAGGCAATATTCTTTAGTTATACTCGGAAACCATTTTCGTCTACGGGGCGAGTACCGAAGACGAGACAAAGAAGAGCAATATACCCAACTTCTAAATGATGGTTATTAATATGAATCCGTTAAAGGAAGCTGGAAAAAGATTTACTGTACCTATATGTATTTTAACGCTTGTATATGAAATGTATACGTTTTTAAAAACATTTAGAATGATAAGAAAAAAGAATTTTTATATTATTTCAGATGGCTAATCAAAATGTAAATTGATCTAAATTTTTGTTAACAGTTTCTTTAAAAGAACTATGTAATGTGCAATGGTGTACGAACGGAAAATCAAAGGAACACGCAACGGGAAATAAACGAATGACCGAAGTATGATATATTTTTTTTAAAATTCTAAGTGTAGTGGTTAGTTACATTAATATATTTTATTATAACACAGGGTGTTTCACAACAAAGACCTTTTTTAGTCAGATTTTGATTAGTAATCCAATTATATAGATTAATCTTACAACTTGCTGGAAAGCTGAATAAAATGTCTACATTTTAGGTATGAATGGCTTTAATATTTCATAGTATATGTCCAGTTTGTGAAATGATGAATAATTATTTTGACTATGCTAAATGTTTATAACTTAAATTAATTCAATGTATATATATGGTTACTTGAAGCACATAATTATTTGCATGGATTATGTTCAATTGTAACAAGTTATTACATGTTGAATGGAATATTTTTGGCAAGTTGAAATTTTTTGACAAATACCAATTTTATGTTTTTCTCAAACAAAGTTTTGCTTTTATTAATTCTTTAACAATTCTAAGGGTGATAATTTTTAGACTAACTGAACTTTAACTAAGGTGGACTTATTTTATCTTGCTAAGTTTAGTGGCCTTTTTCATCTTAATTAAAGGATCCTTAGGTGGACTTTTTTTACCTACTAATATATGGATTTTTCTCCCTAATGAAAAACCCTTGGGCGGATTTTATGTGGCTTTGGCAAGGTATCCTAGCCAGAATCCTCCTAAATGAGAACAAATTTTGGCATATTTCAGCTCTAGTCTCACTGAAGGTTAGAAATACGCCTTTATAGTACACAAAGGTGGAACCCTCTTACTTATTGGAGGCTTTTTCCGTACGGGGTACTGTTTAAACAAAACATGCATTCAGTAAAAGTTATAAAATTTACAAAGTTTTTCAATATACTGTTGGATCATTTATTTTAATTACAATATAACAAGTTCATGATTTTATAGCACAGTGGGACATACAAATGCATTTAAATCTGTCACCTTTTTCAGGCAAAAATGTTGGATTGTACAGAATAATTTATTATGGTAGTATTTTGTGTGAGAAATTATTCTTTTGATACATTCTCATTCAAATAATTAAATAATTCAGGAAAACAATCATTGAATAAAATATACAAATAAGAACAGGGTGTTTAGCAAACTCAAATTAACAAGTGGTTTAGCAAACTATCAAGAATAAATAATATTTGGTATTGTAGAGGACTCTAGAAGTGAGGGTTGCAGCGGGGGGTTATCATTACAGTTACCGTCATACAGCAATTTTTATAGTTTTTTTAATCATTAAGATTCAATGTTCATGTCTGTAACATTCAGAAATTCAAAGTTTCCGATAGGTTTAAATTTCAAAATGCTTATCCCAGGTGAAAATGTTAAACACAAGGCCATGCCCGGACAGCTAGGGACTCATGCAAGCCCCATCCCCACTTTCCACCACCATTTTTATGCCTTAGATGATAAATCAACATTTATTGAAATTGTTAAAACTGTCTGTATCTTTATTTTAAATGTGTATATGTTAGGGAAGTAACTAGAATTACCAGCTGGAACTACCCAACAGGTTGCTTCTTGTAAAAGATCTAATTTCATTTAGAAGTTAGGGACTTCAAAATAAATCTATTTATTTTTAAAAGGAACATTGAAAAGATGATGTCATTTGTTTTTAAAGTCTGAGTGATATTCATAATACCATCCTGCCAGTTCTAAGAATGTTTACTGGCAATTTATTCATAATATTGATCGAAAATTGATTTCATATAGTAACATGTAAAGAATAAATAAACAATATAATTTTCTGATGGGCTGCAACTACTTTACGATAAAATACGTCTTCAGAAAACAGTCTGTTTTTTTTGGTAAGTCACAGATAAGGGTCGTTATATTCTTCATTACTCTATGAGAATGAATTTTTTTTTAAAATCAGATTACACATCACAGATTTCATCCAAATTTGAAATACACTGCTGTACCCTGTCCTCATTGCTGAATTCTTATATGGATTGGAACCCAAGATCTGATTTTGGATTTCTGTGGTCATAATCAGTTTTGGGGATATAGAGTTGAAAATTCTTCGGTTAGTAGGCGACAGTAAAAGAGCCTGGTTCGATGAATTGTGTGCCAGTCTTGGTCGGCTGTTAGTAGTGGTTACTTGGTTATCATTTTCATTTACAGCAGAAAACAGTCGTCGCAGTACCAAGATATAATATTCGTACATAATGACAATGTTATATAATAATATTAGATAATGTAGATAATGTGGTATGTAGGCTATATACCGTAGGAACCGACCATGGGGGCAACAGAATACCAGACAGCGTAAAATCATTTTTTTTTCAATGGGCGATTTCAGAAACACTTATATACAGTCTGATTAGATTAGACAATATCGAGTATCTGTTTAAAACATGATAGGATTATAGATGCAAAAGAATAGTGTGATTGTTGCATAATTATATTAATTATAACTCAATTTTTGACTAGCAATTTGCTGTATATCGAGAACCAAGGAGCAATTAACTAAAAATCTTAAACAGACTCGAATTATTTGCCAACAATTAAAACCACAGATTCCTTGTTGGCCTGAGCTATTTAAGATTAATGTAGGAAGCACAAAATATTTGTACAGATATTGACCCTGAAAGTATTGTCTGCCGATCATTAGCCGGGCCTAAAGGACAAAACATGTAATGTTACACGGCAGTCAATTAGCTTGATTAATGGTGGCTACTCACATTTAGAATAGTATTATGGTGCGTCTTGGGTAGTGGATTCACCAGAGTGATTTTCGTAATTTGAATACATTATTTCGTAGATACATATGATACTTGATTAGTGCGCGAAAAGATTTTCCTAATCCACGGATTTACCGGTTGAAATTTCAGTATTTTTCACGTGAGTCGATGGCAGTGCATCATTGCGTTTTTTTTATTTTATGTTGTGATCGTATGTACGTGATCTAAAGTGATCTGATACAAATTTGAATCTCTTTCGTATTTCAAATGGGAATGCGACATGAGAAAAACTTTAGACGGTTTAATTGCAGGTTGCCGATTTTAAAGCGTTACTTATTAAATCATAGGCAAATCGTGATTTGATTTCTGTTGAACAATATAGTCATAATTTATGTATTAATTTTAGAGATAGCAGACCCATTATTTAAGAAAACCGAAAAAAGTTGTAATATAACGGACTTTGATAGATAATAACAAAACTTGTTTTGACATGAATGTGATCATTAAGATCTACTTACGAGCGGCATATTATAAGTTTATGGGAATAAAACTCAAGAAAATACATTGGGAACTGAGATAAAGTATGCTCATATCAGAACAAATTAATTAAGAAAAAGAAATTTACATTACTAAAAAATGTCTAGCACAATTAACAGAATTAAAGCATGGCGCGACCCCGTGAGCTATTGGCAGATTATTTAGAAAACACGAATAATAACAGACTGACTTTATCTAATGATGATTTAAACCAGGGTATTCTTCTCGTCGCATGTTTTGAAGATTATTACAGGTACGAATGGTATCGGAATGAAGTTGTAAATTTTTATGTCAGCAAGACGGAAAATTTAATTAAGTTTTTGAATGATGATTGTATCCTAAAACAATTAAAATGAGGCGTATATCTATTACAGAAGTCAACGCGAAGGAATTAGGCGTTAAAGCGTAACAAAGCTTCATGTCCAGCAGGTAGACAATTTAACTAATGAATTATTTTTTAAGAATTGCAGGCATGCACATATTTTAGACGGGGCATATTAGCGGATTTATTTAGACATTTAGATTTTTGATTTCAGTAGTTGTCTTGTTCCAGAGAAATGGGCCGAAGGTTTTGATTATACCGCTACCATAAAAAAGGTGATGTTGATACGTCAATTTATCGGTGGTATAACGTTATTGAAGTAATCTCGGGTAAATTGTTTACGGGGATTTGTTAGATAGCGCGAGTCGTTAAGTGGTGGTGAGAGTCAAAAAAAAATTACCAGATGCGCAATTCGTTTAAGAAAAAATCATACGTACGTAGATGCATCTTTGTACTGCAGAATTTGTAGAGCAAATGCTTGAACGACAAAAACGTCTGTATTTATACTAGCGTGCGGTCCGAGCGAGCGTAGAGGGCGAGGACATGATTAACGAGTAGAGGCGTAGGCTGATGAGGGCAGCATGTCCGTGCTGCAGTGTTCGCGGCGTGAGATGCCACGAGTCAGGTCGCTGTGCGCAGACGCCAGGCGTGCCTGAAGAAAGGGGCGCACCACCACAAGTAGCTAGGCGATAACCAGGACGCCCCCGCGCTCCTGTGCTTTCGTTGATCGTGGAAAAAAAGCATTTGGATTTGGGTGAACCGTGACGACACGTTGTGTTTAAAACGCTGTACAAAAAGATTAACTGGGAAAATTTTAACAATGTTTAGAAACATTGTACAATATTGTAAAGTTAGTATATTTAATAATGAATTTTTCTGATTTTGTTGAATCGCGGTGGGTTACGTAAGGCGCAGGACAGGAATTCGCCGACATTTTTCTCCTTATTTTTTGAAGAATGAATCGGGTTTTTCTTGCAACAAGTAATAAACTGGCTAACCATTAATGAATTTGTCTTGTAATTTTGTTATTTTGCGGATGATATGGTAATCATGTGGCGGATTCCTGTAGATGATTTAAAAACAACGCGGGAAGGGGACCCCCTTGGGAAATTCTTTTACGCGAATATTGTGGAAAAAATGGGGGTTAGAGGTAAAACCTGCAAAACCAAAGTTTTGTTGTTTAGGAACGAGGGCCAGTGTAAAAGAAAGAACTTTCATTTATAATGAATACAAAGTAGATTGTTTGATGATTTCATTATTTGGGATAACGGTTGATTCACTGGTACTCTTCGCTTTAACTATAAATCGTAAAAAGGGCAAAGCACTTAGGGCGTGCAGCAATTTTAAATTAATCAAAGATATAACATTCGTCCGGATATTTATTGCAACTTTTTGATGCATTCGTAGGATCGAATATTAAATTATGGTTTCTTTTGGGGTTTACTAAGTCTGTTGAACTTAGCGCGGTTTCATTTCTTAACAGTTTTGGCAAAACAATCCTTGGTGTAAAACAATCGACAAGTAACGCAGCTATATATAGCAGAATTGGGTCGCTATCCTTTTATATGTATTTCCGTTTTGCTACATATTATTAAATACTGGTCAAGATGTATCATACGGATAAATATGCTATTACAATCAGTTTTATTTGCGCATATATATGGGCGCAGTATTATAATGGTAAGAAAAGAATTTGGGTTTTCCATGTTAAAAACTGCTTGATTGATTAATGGTTTTTAGCTCTGTTTTTGTAAATCATAAAACATCAATTTCAACATTATTTGTAAATTTGTTCAAGAAACAGTAACGGATTGTGCCTTTACAGAAACTATTTCTGGAGATATTCTGAGAAAAATGAAATACTGAATCCTCTTGTAACATTTCATTAAAACCGAGCTTTGGTATAAGTCGATTTACTTGATTAAAAATAAATTCGTTTAAAAAACCGTAAATAGCATATCTAGATTGCGCGTGTCGTCGCATAATTTATTTATAGATCTTTTAGACATGGCGTAATCGAAAACCAAGAAATGAAAGATTATGTTATTTCTGCGGTCAATCGACATAGAAGATGAATTTCATTTATAATCACATGCAAAAAATATTCTGACACTGAAAACAAATTATAACAAAATATTATGTGAAAAATCCGAGCATGTACAAATTTATTGATTTATTAAAGTTCTAAAAAGAAAAAGTCTTGTTAAATTTTGGGGAAATTTTTATAGCACAAGCCATTTAAACGCAGGGAATTAAATCAAACCGAATCTTCAGACATTAATTATAAAATGTTATCTTGTTAGTAATAATTACTTTATTTCTTTTCATTCTCCATGTTTTGTTAATGCAGTCCAAAGATGTAGTTTTATCATTGTATGACACTTTGCTACTAAATAATGTTAACTTTGATGATTACGTGATGTTTAATTATATTTGAACGTATGTATTTTGTGACCATGTGCATTTTGTACACGTCTTATGTGAATAAACTATCTATCTATCTATAACGTGACAAAGAGTTGAATGTGCAATTTAAAATACTAAAAATACTATGTTTTTCTGAATTGTTAAGTCATTGTTTTACTGTTTTATTTGAGGTCATACGGCATAAAATTCTAAATTCTTATGCTAAATTCTAATTTCCGAACATATTGAAAGAAAATTTTGCAAAATACATTAAAGAATATGCTCGGAATTAAATTGAAAAACAAATTTTTTAATTTTTTTACCTAATTTGAGTTGGTTTTTTTTTTTGCATTATCTTGCACACTTAAATAGATTGTTCTGGTAAAATGGAGTAAGCAAATGATCTGAAACTTTGCAAATGAGTTATTGGCCCAGACCTATATCAAATGGTTTCACAAGTCTTCAAAAAAAATATTCTAGGTCTGTGATGTCAAAAAAGTGACATCCCTTTAACAACATTTGTAAACACTCTCTGCCTAGTTGTGTATTACAAGTGGGTTTTTCTATGGTCAAATTTTGATAGAACATATTCTATGTCTTACTGCAAATGAACCAATTAATCAAGCATACCCGTAACAATATATGTCATCAAAATAAAATCTTTCTTCTGCTAAACTCTACCAAAAAGAGACTTAATGGCCTCATAAAATTTATAAAGGCTAATAATGGGAAAATGAGAAATAACACAGGCATATATTATAAATATTATTGTTCAAAAGTTTCACTGTTTATACTTAAAACAAAAAGATATACAAAAAATAACTACAAAATATACTGAGATATATCAATTTAAAATCGTATGTCTGTGCATTTCTTGACTGTAGACACAAGAATTGCAAATCTTAATTGTTACGGTAAAATCAGTGTTCATTGAGAAAATATAGCATGTTTTATAGACCATAATATTGTTGTTTATTAAAACACCTAAGTTATGCATACTGCATTATACTGAACCAATGTTCCTGCATTAATATACCAGTACTTACCACACAACTGTATGACACAAACGTCACTTGAAAACTCACTGGCAGCTGAATTACGAATAATTCCCAGGCAACATGTTTACAACCAATAATATGAGATTGAAATTCCAAATTTCTACTGAAAGGGAATGACCAAGACTTGATTATTTTATATGCAAAGGGGATCAAACCCAGATTTCTAGACAGAAGGCTCTTCTATAGAGAATATTGAATAAGCCTAAGTTCAATAATGAATTTATTGAACAAGATGAACTAGGCCTATTACTGAAGATGATTAATACCCCCACCAGCAACTTTGAGTTTTGATGATTTAATAGTAAATGAAGTTTTAACTGTGTACAAATAATTATTTTAATTAATTGCAATCCCAACCAGGTCTTCATATTAGCTTGCGTTACGCCAAGTTTGATTACAATATCTTCTTCTAAACTCTAGTTATCATCTGGAAACCATTTTTCTATTTTTTATAACGGTGACCTTGACCCTAGGGGGTCCAAATGCAATAACAGATGGGGTCTTCATATAAGCTTACTTTATACCAAGTTTGATTACAATATTTCATTCCAAACTTTAGTTATTGTCGGAAAACATTTTTTCTATATTCAGTTACGTTGACTTTGACCCCAGGGGGTCCAAATAGACTACCAACCAAGGTGATGTTATGTGTAAACAGATATGAATTGTATAATTTCCCTTAGGGAGATGGGGGGTACGAAGTAATTGATTCAGGTAGGATAGCACATTTGCAAAATATTTGGTGCAGTTAACATTATCTGTTTACCAGTATTATTATTACCTATTTGTCAGTTTTATTGTATACAATGTTATAACATACAGTTGACTCTCAATAAGTCAAAATCGCTTTACTCGAAATTCCGCCTTAGTCGAATAATAAGTCCCGTCAAATTTCCTTCTTTATCTTTGTATTTTAACTCCGCTTAGGTCAAATTTTGACTTACCGAGACTCCTGTTTAGTCGAAATGAAAATTTGGTCCCGTCAATTAAAGTACAACATATTTTCATCTCAATTAGTCGAAGTGTGAAAACAGCCGACTGATCAAAGGTCGGCGACATCAAGGTGAGATGTTGTCACTCGTGATTTACACGTTTCATAGTAATTTTTAATTGCCGGTCATCATGTATTATTAACACGTCGTAAAAGTGGCTTTAATCCGTTTCAGGACTTAATTGGTTTTAACAGTTAGATAACTAAATTAAAATTTAATTACATTGCTTTAAGAAAGTTGACTCGTGCCAGTCTGACGGGTGGTAGTCAAATAACAGCCTAGGTATTGATGTGTGTTATCAACGTAAATAACATTTGTATAATTAATGTTCCGTCATATTGCATACATTAATTTGTACTTCCGGTTCACAATAGTTGCTAATTTCATTTTCGTCCGATAATCAATTAAATCAAATATAATTGTGAGTTTATGTTTCACTATTAATAAACATGTATTAAATTTTGAATGATATATTTTTTGTTCATCTATAATTTGTAGTTGTAAGTTATTTACCGTCATTTCAATGGTCAAATATTGCAGCATTGCCGCTAACAACAATAACAACCTACTTCTTTACACATTCACTCAGGCACATGTATATCAAGTACGAATGTCAACGTAATGGCGGTAGTTCCACATTAATCGAATTCCGTTTCTCTCGAAGTAAAATGCCCAGTCCCTTGGATTTCGAGTTACCGAGAGTCAACTGTATATTATAATTATATTCCTGAATCTGAAGGACAGTATATGGGAGTGATCTATTCATATTGAAGAAATGGAATGGTAATCAGAGTGATTAAATATTTGATTCTAAAATTTGGCATTATGTTATCAGTGTTTAGGTTAACAATTAAAGAAAATCTTATAATAGAGACATACTTCAGGGCTTTGCTTTATGACACACTGGTATTGTTGCTTGCATTCAAAGGGGTATGACAGTGGTTCAGCAATATTTAATAACAAAACCTTTTTAAGGGCTAACAGTGCCACACTAATTTGTGTTTTTCATTATTTCAATCTTTAACCTCTTGAATAAGTATGATGTGTTGTCTTGCTTTTAACTTGGTTCAGACTGGGCTGGCACTATATATACTGGCGGAAAAGGTTTATCACATGAGGTTATAGAAAGTTAAGGTATTATATGCCTAGGATAGCTAATACGTATACATTGAGCTCTGATTTAATTGATTTGAGTGTTTGAAGAATATATAGGGAGAACTGTTGTACTCACCTAGGTGTTGACGCCACATTTTGGTTAAGTTTTTGCGTGCAAGTTGGTATTCAAAATTTACTAAATACTGAATGGAATGGATTGAAACATTTATTTTACAGCATAATAAGAGGTCCGAGGCCCATAACTCTAAATTAATATGGATTTTGACAGAATGATGGACACTTTTGAATTTCTTGAAATTCTACATTATAACATTACGACATAAATTGACTGTCACATGTGACATGTGTGACTAAGATTTGATTTAGACAAAAATAAGATTAACTTACTTCCATTGTGTATCATGGTAATTGTTATTTAGATGCTTTCTCTGAGACAGGCACAATATTTGAATTGTTATTGAGTGATATTTTGTATTGTTGTTATAAAATATACAAAACATTAAGGGGACTTGAAAACCGCAATTCCTCAAACATTTGGTTTTGGGTTTTTAAGTTTTATTCAGTGAATGTAAGAAGAATAAGTTTACAGTTACACGAGGTTTGTTCGGAAAGTTTGTAAAAATTTCATAACTATTCA